>NC_056746.1:1560870301-1561183432 GCF_019279795.1 Protopterus annectens
GTGAATGCATGTATGAAAGCAGAAGTGGCTGTGTATGGGACAGAGAATGGGCTGTCTGTAAAACTATTGTGTTTTACTTAATTATTTCTTTTTTAAGTGCAATATTATTTTCTTATATATTTTTGATGTAAAATGCTTCCTTCAACACTATTAACATGTACTACAGAAAGTTTGAAACATTAGGCGGAGGAACTATTTTACATCAAAAATATACAAAAAATAATATAGTACTTAAAAAATAAGTAAGTAATACACAACAATTTTATAGAAAGCCCATTCTCAAAGTGCAATAATGCCCTCCAGGGTGTGTGTTAATGTGTAATTAATGCCCTTCCAAAGGTGTAAACACCCCTAGGTACATGTTAATTACATATTATACAACTCCCCCCATTAATATTCGAAAACGTGCATGCTGATTGGTCAGCGTGCACGTTGTAAATCAGAGTTATAGTAATGGAAAAAGGTCCGGCCGCCCGGACTTTTTCCATTACTATAACTCTTTTTTCACACTGTTTCGCTATGTTAAACGAGTTTAACATAGCGAGACAGCTTTAAAAAAAGCAATGGAGATTCTCCGTTGGTTTTTTAAAGCTGTCTCGTTATGTTAAACTTCTTTAACATAGTGAGACAGTTTGCAAAAAGCAATGGAGATCTTGCTTTCTCCGTTGCTTTTTTCAAAACTGTCTCGCTATGTTAAATTGGTTTAACATAGCGAGACAGCTTTAAAAACAGCAATAGAGATTCCCCGTTGCTTTTTTTAAAGCTGTCTCACTATGTTAAACCCATTTAACAGAGCGAAAATAGTTTGTAAAAAGCAACGGAGATCTTGCTTTCTCCGTTGATTTTGCCCACAGTTCTGACGTACTGCGTAGGCATACGCATGAGCAGTACATGAGAACTGCCGCAGAATACCAGACAGCTATAGAAGGGCAGCAAAGAGGCATTATACAATGCCATTATTTAAGAAAAGTAATTATTTTTTTCTTAAATAATGTCATTGTGTAATAGCAATAACCCACTTCTGGGTGTGGGTTATGCTGGATTTACCCACGATTGGCTTTGTTTGGCCACTCGGGCTTCACCCTCGTGACCAAACCATGCCAACCATGGGTAAATCCAGCATTACCCACACCCAGGTGTGGGTTCGCCCTTGTGACCAAACCACACCAACCGTGGGTAAATCCAGCATTACCCACACCCAGGCGTGGGTTATTGCTACATTAACACACACCTTGGAGGGCATTATTGCTTACTTATAATTGATCACTGATACTGCATTGAAGCTTCAAAGTGATACACTTTGTTTTGATGGGAAAAAGCATTTTTCCTTCTTGGGAAGGAGGGAGGAGTCCAGTCCTTTTGGCTTCAGGAAAAATCCAGTTTCAGCTGCCTTGTTGAGAGAGCATCTGTAGATGCAGCCAGTGTACAATGTGGGCATTTTGTCTGCAACCTTTTCACAACATTCCTAAAATAGCAGCACCAGATGTCAAATCGAAAAAATGTTCAATGTGAGGGCCAAAACACCAGCATCAGATAAGGCTTTGTTCCCAGGATTTGTTTTTGCTTACTCCACAGTTAATATCTTTGGGGAAAATACAAATTTATATTTGTAGCACATGTAAACATATATTTATTGTTAGCTATTACTATTCTTCTATCATTTGTCTATGCCCTTCTGTTTTACTCAGACACACATGCTAAGCATTACTACTGTATATACCTCTTTCTTCTTTGCATACTAGAACATGATTTCATTATTTCTTCATTCAAAACAATACTTTGTAGATATACAAAGGAAGTTTACTTTTCAAATTAACTTAAATCAGAACATTTCTATTAACTTGACAGATTATCGTACTTATGTTTGGGGAAACTGCATTAGCATTTTTTCTGTTTTGTACACAGATGGTGACATTCATAATGTGGTCCACAACTCCACCTACTATACCTTCTGGGAAGTTCAGTTCCCCTTTCAACATAGCTTAAATAACTGTTTTATGCTTTACAGAGTTGAGTCTCTAGAATTAAAAAAAAAAAAAAACACAATGCACGTATTTTGATCTTTGACTTGAAATGAAGTATGCCCTGCATATATGTATATTGTACGTTATTCATTTGGAATGGTACATTGATAGAATTTGAACATTTCTTAAATTACTTAAACAGAACCAACACGTTTTTGTCTCTTACATTAGGTGATAGAGGCATCAATTAGTATTTACTGAATTTGGAAATTGAGATGGGCATTAGAAACAAATGTTTTAATAGTAACATATCTGCTTGCACTATAAAAGTCAACATCCACTTTCATGAAATGGAACATAATAATAGGGCAGTTTAAAAGACTTGCCCCCAGATTTTTCCATGCAGGACTAGCTTAGTCTTGCATGGAAGCAGCTGTTTAGGAGCAGGCCGGCAGCACACCATGCATATTAATGAAGGCGTGCTGCCTGATTTCCTAATCTTACACGGAGCATGTAAGAGTGCAGAGGGCGTGTCTGAGAGCAGAGCTCTCAGAATATACACACCTCTGCAATAAAGAACAGCACAAAGTCCTAAAAGAATGAGCGAGACCACTCTTAGGTGTACACACAACCCCTGCAACATCCCCCCATGTGTACAAGAGCAATAGTTAACACAAACAATATAAAGATACTTTATTTTTTTATGAAACAGATTAAATTTAACCATAGGTGCACGGGTTTGCCCATTGCTTAGCTATGGTTAATGCAGCTTAAATGGCAGAAGAGGATAAAAAGCAAGATCTATGCAAATGAAGCAGTATAGCATTAGTTTAGTGGGCAGAGCATTTGCCTTATGAGCAGCCATTCCTGGTTCGAGTCCCACTGCAGCATTTTCCATGTCAAATCACTTTATGACCAATATTTTTGGCTGCATAACCCACTAAATAGCATATATTTGTGAACTGGAGTACTGCAAAAAATGCAGATGTGAGGTGTCAGTGTCATAATGTTGCAAAGTCCACAGATAATCACATGTGTCCATACAGTATATGTACACAGGAATTAGGAATACAAATGGAAGGTAAAATGTGTAATGAATGATAACACCATACAGCTTCCAAATCCCCCACCTTTCCGAGAACCATTACACATTACTGTCTAAATTAGTGCAGAGTAAGTGCTAGTAAACAAGTGTAAGCACTATTAAGCAGTAGTAAGTGGAAGTAAGCATATGTAAGCACTAGTAAGTGGGTATAAGCCTGTTTGCATGGGGGTAAGCAATGCACACACAGGTTAAGCAATATTGAAGCTAACTCCCTGTAAGCATCATATTTAACCAGAGGTTAGCATTGCTTACCCTCGTGCAAACCTGCACAAACCCACTTACAAGTGCTTAAAAGTGCCTTACTCACTCTGTATGCAACAGCCGCTGTCCTGGCCAGAAACAAAAGAAACAGCCTTTGCAGGCCTTGAACCCAGGGGCCTGTACACTATAGTCACAGTAGTTAACCGCTAAGCCATCACAGCAGTACATAAGATTGAAGTATCACCAAACAATTCCTCACTATAGGAAAATCAAACTGAACATGTGAAAGGAATCTGTATACAGTCTTATGTTCTATAACCTACTACATAACATAAATATGTCAACTGGAGTACTGCAGTAAGCCCAGATGTAAGGTGTAATTGTAATAAACTGTTGAAGTCTCTTAATAAACACAAGAACCCCATACAGTGTACATACACATGAATCATGGATACCAGACACATATATAACATGTAATGAATAATAAATCAATGGCAAAAAAATATATAATGCAAATTAAATATTAAGCAATGCTGAGCATTGCACAGGCCACCTTAGTAGGTGTAAGCAATGTGTAGGCCAGCTAACTCAATTTTCCCATTGGTATACCCCTTTAAACAATGTCAACCTTAGGTAAGCAGGTGTGCCCATAGCTTAGCCTTTTCAAAACTGTCCAATCACAACAAAGTGAGGGAAATCGGCCCTATTTAAACCCAACAGGTGGGAATACATCTCATAACTGGTTGTAGCTTCTCCTTGCAGGCACTATGTCTGGAATGGGAGAGGGTGTGCGCTTTCGGATGCAGTGCTGGGGCATCCAGGAGTCCAGAGTCATGGCAGGACTCCTTGTCAAAGACCATGAGCAGAGACTGCTGCAGGGCCAGTAACAAGGTTCCCAATATAAAGTGGAAGCCTTGGACCGTCTCGTCCATGACCTCACCAGTGCCACTGGCATACCTCAAACTAGGTGAGCAGTTCAGGAATCACAACTAGACCTAAAGCAGTGAAAAGGGTATCTCTTGGATCAGTGGATCCAAGAGGCTAGGAGTCCAAAGGAGATCCCAGCTGTGTATAAGTATCACTCCACTACCTGTTTAATAATTGCCAGCTCATGTATATTATGGCTAGGTATGGCTAAATATTCCTCTTATGTCCTTTTCAGTGGCAAGTGAGCAGGGTGCGAACCAGGAGGCCCATGGATGCCGCTTGGAGAGGTTGCAGCATGAGGCAGGTGATTAATACTCTTGCATGTGCTGTCATAGAAAATAAATCTAAAAGTATTAGTAAGTTAATTGCATGTATAAAACCTGTATTGTTTAAGGCAAGTACTGCATACACCAGAGAATATGGCAGGAAGAGTCTCATATAGGTTGTATGTAAATAAAAGCATAATAGCCTGACAATGAAGGTCTAACTGCTGGACTGCATGTGTTTACTCTGGTATTATATGGTAATGTAGATTTGCAATCACTTAATAGTACTGTTTTATTAAGCACTGTTACCCACACTGTGCAACATAAATAAAATGTGTAGGAATGTCTGCATATGACTGGTGTAATCCCCCAGAGGTCATTTAGTACAACTGAGAGATACATTGACAGAAAACAGTGAAAAGACAGAAAACAAAATCCAAATAGCACATGCAATTAAGATGTGAACTATTGTATTTTTAGCACACACAACCATGGTTCGAATCCTGGGAGTGGTAGTAGTCTGCATACAGAATCATACCCCACAACTGTACAGATATGTCCAGAATGTCCAGTAACTTGGCTCATATCTGCTGCCTGTTAATCTGTCCCCCTGGGAAATCAGTGGGATGATCCCAGATGTATAGGCAGCAAACAAGAAATACAACTGATTGTCACACATCTATAAGAACAAACCTGTCACTCTAGCAACTCCCCAAACTGTTATGAGAGTAATAAGCCAAGTATGTCCCATCTACACCCTTATGTTGTCAATCTGTGACCAGAGTGTGTACAGTAACAGAGTGAGATGTATGTGCATAATACTGATGTGGAATCTGGCACTTTGTGTGGCAACATTCAGGTAGTGCTTACAAACATTGCTCCCACCAAATACAAACACTGTGCACAAAAATAAAAGACTGATACCCTGTACTGGTAGTGTTTACTTTGGTATTGTATGGCATTGTTATTGTTACAGTTGCTCTGAATAATAAAGTATTACTCATTACTGTCACCCACACTGTACTACATAATATAACTGTCTACAAACTCCTGTATAAGAGTGTTGTAATACAATGTCAGAATGTAAAACCACAGGAGAATTATAGACAGAAATCAGATAAGAGATATACAGCAATATCTATGTAGCACACACAACTGTGATGGACAATGTTTTTGTGTTAGCAGACACAGCCATGGTCTGAATCCTGGGAGTGGAAGTAGGCTGCATACAGAATCATACCCCACAACTGTAGAGACATGTCCAGAATGTCCAGTATATCAGCCCATATCTGCTGCCTGTCACCCTGTCCCCCTGGGAAATCAGTGGGATGATCCCAGATGTTTAGGCAGCAAACAGGAAATACAACTGATTGTCACACATCTATAAGAACAAACCTGCCACACTAGAAACTCTCCAAAATGTTATCAAAGTAATAAGCCAAGTATGTCCCATCTACACCCGCATGTTGTCAAGCTGTGACCAGAATGTGTACAGTAACAGAGTGCGATGTATGTGCATAATACTAATGTGGATTCTGGTACTTTGTGTGGCAACATTCAGGTAATGCTAACAAACATTGCTCCCACAGGTCTGTCAGATATGGACACTGTGCACAGAAATAAAAGATTAATACCCTGTACTGGTACTGTTTACTTTGGTATTGTATGGCATTGTTATTGCTGCAGTTGCTCTGAATAATAAGGTATCACTCATCACTGTCACCCACACTGTGCTACATAATATAACTGTCTACGAAATCCTGTATAAGAGTGTTGAAAGTCACTAAAGGTTGAAGAGGGCAATAGTCTACATATGTCCCTGTTCACCTGCATGTGGTCAAGACATGGCCATAGTCTGTGCAAAAAGAGATGGACAGGTATGTGCATAACATCAACCTGGAATCTGGGAGCATGTGTAGAAATAGTGTTAAACAATTCCTCCACATGTATACCAGGTAAGAGGTGTATACTGCTGGTAAAACCAGTTCATGTATATAGTCGTCGACAGCCATATCACTGTCCAAACTAAGGCAATAGAGTAGTGTAGTAATACTTGTAAGGTACAGATAACAGCACTGACTAGGAAAGGATTGTGAACTACAGGAATATAATTGACATCTTTATCTTCCCCCACCACATCTGCAACAATAAACTAAATTCCCAACTCAATTGGTACATGATGACTTCACTGTAATGTTGGAACATATATCCTATTGTTTGATAATTATTTAAATCTGTTTCTATGCATATGCTATGTTGAAATACTCCAAGATTGGTGGCATGGTGCCATCAATGTACCTGCATGCTGCTGTAATTACCACTGTGGTCCCATATATGCATGTGTTTTGTTTGCTATGCAACTGTTCCACATCTGGTGTCTGGGTTAAAGGGAATATCTATGCATGCTGTTATACCTAATCCTGGAATGTTTTTACTATTACTAACCCAAGTGAGAGCACAGACTCCTTGCTCCAGCACAAGTAAATTAGTAATTGCTTCAGTTGAAAGTCAAAAATCAATAGCTTAAATAGTCTGAACGCAATTTTATTGTTGAAGCGTTTTCGCCATGCACACTAGCATAGCTTCTTCAGAGGACAAACAACAAAATTAAACTAAGTCAAGCTTTTAAAGCTTAGGAAAGGAAGTGATGTCATGTCAGTTTTAAATTTTGCTACAAAGCAAAACACATATAACAATTTAAAATTCATACAAATGTAATGTGTGATGATTTTGAAGTCACAAAGGTAATACTCGTGGTATATAAATAAAAAATAAAACTTTTTAAGTCTCTTGAGGTTATCTTAAGATTTGTTTTCACTTGTTTACGTTCTTTTTGGGAATTCGACTATTACTAACCCACATATGTTGATAAAACATAAACACCATAGCACGTATGGGAATGCGGGTCCCAGCAGACCCACCTGTCTCACCTCAGCTGGCAGTGGCACCGGGTACCTGCACATCTGGGGCCCAACCAGGGACCTCCTCGTCCATTGGTCCTGCACCACCATTGGGAGCAGATGTGGACAAGAACCTGTCACCCGTTACCAGGTCCTGATTGTGGTGCATAGTGAGCTCAATCCACAGTTTGGAGATCTGCTACGCCAGCTTGAGGGCTGCATTTCATGACTAGAGTGTCATCCTGGATCTCTGACTCAGCCACCAGCACAGACACCTTCGGGGCTGTGAAGGTGCAGTGGTGACTGCCCATGGGTGGGGACCTCAGTCCCACTGTTTTCAATAGGGGCTCATGAGCTTCCTATTTCCCAACACCCCGCCCCATCAAGGTGTTTACCCCCCACATGTGTCATATACCACCCCTGTATGCATCTTGTTTGTCTTGTCTGTTAACCTACCCAACCTACCTCCCCAAATATACCTACTATACCTCCCCAACATCCTACTCTCACCTGAAAAAAAATGGGCAATCTGATCCCCCCAAAAAATCAAGTCCCATACATAGCTGTCCGTTTCGCACATGTATCCACTGGACACATGTAATCTGGTCTAATTGGCATCACAACATATTATTGTTGTCCTCATCCCTCTCTCAGGGGTTTGAGTGTCCAAATCTACCTCCAAATGCAGTGTATATGCACATGCACAGCTGTTGCTGTAGAAGAAATGAGCAGCTATGGACCTTCCCTACACCCTTCCTGCTAATCCCTAGTTATTTTCCCTACTGTCTTTCCCTCTTTGTGCCCCTTTTTCACCACTTTATCAACCCTTTTTTCTTTTCTTTTAAAGAAATTAGCGTGGTAGTAAGGGGAAGTAAGCACTTTTAAGCAACAGTAAGCAGGTTTAAGCTTGTTTGTGTGGGGGTAAGCAATGCCTACACGGGTTATGCAACTGAGAAGCTAAATCAGTATAAGAAACTGTAACCGGAAGTTAGAAGTACTTACTTCCGCACAAACCCATGCAAACCCGCTTACAACTGCTTAAAAGTGCCTTAATCAATGGCCCTTTTTCTGCCCAGCAACAAAATAAACAGCCTTTGCAAGGCTCAGACCTAGGACCCTGCACACAATAGCCAAAGTGATTTACTATTAAGCCATGTCAGACATACATAACCCTGATGTTTTCACAAATATATCATCCAGCCCAGTCATTCAACAGTACAGGAAATGTATTTAAACATGTTGCTGCATGTGTCTGTGTGTGTGTGTGTGTGTGTGTGTATAATATATATATATATATATATATATATATATATATATATATATATATATACATACATATGCATACATCTATAGATATATAATATATATATATATATATATATATATATATATATATATATATATATATATATATATATATATATATATATATATATATATATATATATATATATATATATATATATATATATATATATATATATATATATATATATATGTATATATATATATATATATATATATATACAAGCATAAATATATATCTATATATGTATATACAGACATATATCTATAGATATAAAAGAGAGCATAACAAAAACATAGATATCCACATGCACTGTTAATGGGGGTGAGGCGGGTCAAACAACACACAGCTTGTATGTATAGATATCCACCCCCCCCCCACAGCCAAACACATCTGCCCTGTAATACAATACCAACTGTTGCAAATCCCATAACCAGGACCTGACACAACATGGGCACAATATGTTAACAGTACTCCATCCCACCTGTATGATGTCATCCTGGTATCAGTAACATATCATGCAGTACAATCTGGCTACCACAGGGAATGTACAATGTGGAAGCAATCAACATTCCTAAGATATATATACATATATATATATATATATATATATATAAAACATATAACACACACACACACACACACACACACACACACACACACACAAACACATATATATCTGTATATATATATATATATATATATATATATATATATATATATAATGTATTAAGATATATATATGTAACTACACATACACACACAGAGATGTGTAAAGGAAGATACATATGTAGAAGGTGCACACAATATGGACCAGCCACTATGCCTACAGTTGCCATCTTACCAAATGGACACTGTATGAGCCACCCATACAAATGACAATTGCTGCCTGCAACATACACCCACAGAGAGGTCAAAGGATATGATACCACACACAGGTATGCATACCTAGGAAAACCTTTTTGTGTACTATTACAGTTGTATATGCCATATCATATACCTGTTTAGACTCTGACATACATATAAACAGACTAATGCAACTGTGAAACAGTTATATTAATACAGTATTCTGGAAAGGTTTACATATGTTGCTGTCCAGGTCGAGGCCTTCAAGTAGTACAATAGTAATGACAGACTGGGCCACAGGATAACAATCAAATAAACAGTAAGTAATGCAGATGTATAGTCCAGCAGCCTCTATCTACACTGTACACAATCCCTAGGCGGCAAAGACTTCAGCTGACACAATGGGATGTATCTGTTATATAACAAGGCATAACTGACACCATCACAATCACACTGACCAACAGAACAGTCTGTATGGCAGGAAGCAGTAGGCCTGCATTTACCCAAGGTGAATTGTATGGTAATGTACATCCAGATACCTTAAGGCAGCTTACCCGTGATACCCCCACATGTTGTAACACCTTAGGTTAGTAATGGTGCAACCCCCCCATAAACTGACATACAGTGCCATATACCACTGTTACATACACTGGCCTCTGGAGTGCATAAGGGCACACATGTATTGTGTAGATGAAGCCCACACATATATGGACCCAACCCCACAATATGTGTGGGGGCCACAACAGCAGTGGACTGGTAGCAGGAATGCCAACATGACATACTCACAGCCCACTACATAACAACCCCTGACAGTATGTCATATGGACAAAGCCTGGTATGTAGGTGGAAGACAGAGGCTGGAACACAGGCCCATATGTGAAATACTGTTGTCATACACTAAGCAAGTTGCTGGTATTACAGGATAGTCTGCAACATACCCTTAGTCAGGAATATGAAGCTACAAACAGAAACAGGTGTAGCCATGTACTGATAGCAAAACACACACACTGCCAGTGATATATCTGATACAAGACCTGCGTGGTAGACAGACAAAAGATAATAGGCACACCTCTGGCCATCAAGTGGATAGGTCCACAGTTGAGAACTATGCAGACAGACTGTATTCCATGTTAAACTAGTATACACCCACAAACCCTGTAACACTGGTGCTATATAATGCATACAACAACACTACTCACACTCTGTCTGTAGTTCTGGAACCTCATACAAATATGTAGCTAGCCAGCGTGTGCAAGTTACCTTGTAAGAGATATTGCTACCTTCTGTCTGTAACACTGCTGCCCACACACAGGAAGGATGTCCACCATACAGGAAAGGTAAAGGGACCACACCCACATGATACAGGGATTTATAGGAGTGGGTTGCCATGACAGTGGTAATTCAAAGTACTACACAGCATGCTGCATGCAGGTAGCAAGTGGAGGACACTGACTGGTGCAGAGGCCATCACCTGATCATGTGCATCACCTACAAAATCCATGCTGGAATCTATTCAAAGCAGCGCAATCCGTTTACTGGAGAGAGACCGAGATAGAGAGAGTGAGTGAAATGCAAAAAAAAAAAAAAAAAAAAACATTCAGCAAACTATCCAGAAGAGACATCATTCCCACAACAGGTGTGTGAAGTATGCATGCATGTAATTGACTGTAGTAACTGGTCCATAATAATGGAATAGATGATGTGGAATGATTTATATGTGCCATCAGGTGTTGTAATGATGTTCAGCTGAACAACTGTTAAGGACAATGGCGTCTGTCCCTGTGGGTAGTGGGCCATACCCATCAACTGTGCAGAGCAGTACTGACTGATAAGATGTAAGCCATCATTGTGTCTGTTGTGTAATGTGAAGCATGTATATTACTGTGGCCAATAGCTGGTGGTGGAAGTAATACTATAATGATGGACACATGGGTTCCACAACCCACCACTTGCAGGATACTCAGGTTAACCTGTATTGTAGCATGCTGAAATGCCATAGGTGTGTAATAGGGTTAACTGGAATCTGGCCCTACATGTACCCCCCCAGTGTTAGGCTGTGTCCATATGTGGCACCTGTCTGTGTTGTAGCAAGGCAGAATAGTGCAGCTGTGCAGTAAGGTGTTGTGAGATTGTGGACTTGATGGCTGAATGTACCCCATATATAGGTATGTATTTGTGTATACACACACACACACACACACACACACACACACACACACACACACACACACACATATATATATATATATATATATATATATATATATATATATATATATATATATATATATACACACACATATATGGGTCTACTACTTTTGATTGAAAACTCACTTGACTGAAAATGAAATTACTAGGACCACTTCACTGAAAGCTCACTTCACTGAAAACTAATTTCTTTGAAACTAATTTCATTGAAAGTTATAAACGGCCTTTTCCTCACTGTAGTGCAACCCTAGAGTTAGTATAACGTAGGGGGGTGTGGGCGGTATAGCCCCACACATTCTATAAACATTTTAAACTATACACAGTGATACTTACAAGTGCAATAAATAACTGTTTCCAAAAAAGAATATATAACCAAGATATGTGGAGGGCTTCACCCCCATACCCCTCAATGTAGGGGGCTGTGCCCCCCACACCCCCATTATTTTATATACTAACTTCAGGGTCACACTACAGTCAAGTGAGTTTTCAGTGAAGTGAGCTTTCAGTGAAGTGGTCCTAGTAATTTTATTTTCAATCAAGTGAGTTTTCAATCAAGTGTAGTAGACCCATGTATATATATATATATATATATATATATTTATAACATCATATATATCTATACATATATCGATATATATACCTATATGCACATGTCTACATACATACAAATACACATACACACATATATGTATGTAAATACATGTCCCCTATATTACCACCACAGTGCTGCATGCTATGTGTAAGGGAACAGCACACATAGCAATACACACAGATATATACAGCTGTCATTCTGTGCAACATGGGTGTGTATGTCACATGTGAACCCCTTGTTGGGACCACATTGCCATTGTCTGTGAAGTAGGGAATGGAAATATGGTGAAGTATGCCAGGTATAGTTGTGGAGGTGGTTTGGGTTGGTAGATATAGAGGACAGCCTACAGAGGTGGTATGTGTCACTTGTGGTGGCTAAACACCCTGGATGGTGTGTGTGGTCTGTGATGTGGAAGCCCCATGGGCCCCAATATGGACACAATGGGAACAAGCCTCCCACCCACTGCTACTCACAACAGCAGTCCATGTCCCAAAGGTTCCTGGCCTAGATGCTGATCAGGAGGACCATGTGGACTCTGTGAATGTGTACTGGGTGCCTCAAGGTGATGTAGCACATGTCTGTGGAGCCCGCTTTGGAACAGACCCTGGATCTGACTTCGGGGGACAAGATCATGTCTGTGTGTGCCCCCGGGGGGGGGCATCATCCCCTGAGTTGGTTCCTCCTGAAGACAGTGCTGGACCAGTACATGAGGAGGCCCCATGATGGGTCCCACATGTGATGTGGCCTGGTAACATGGGCAGATGAGTTTGGAGAGGTGGTTCTGCTGGCAAATATTCCCTAAACATGCTATTGTGTCACTGTTATAGAACATATGTGGGGTAGTAATAGTCTACACAATCCTGGAACATGTCTAACAGCATGCATAGATATCCCCAATAACACAGAATGTCAGGTGTGCAGCAATCACATAGCAAGCATACCACAGGCATAAATGGAACCATAGTGGCCTGACAATGGCATACAGGTGAATAGTATGTAACAGACCAGCAATTATAGTGTCCACACAGAGAACATGGCTACAAACACATAGCACAATGTGTGGTACAATAAAATATCTGTCCCACTGGAAGGTAAGCTGTAGCTATACCTATTGAGTTGTGTGTACAGTTTGTTGTTGCTGATATGGTGGGGGTGATGGAGATGTGTATTAAGAACTGTGGTAGCCTTTCTGTATGAGTTGCTCAGACCTGTTTCCATCTTTATGTCTTTTTGGCAAGATGTCACATGGACAACTCCCGGTTTACTCAGCTGCTGAGAACAACATAGTGATAAACCACTTAATCCAGCACTACCCTGTCCTGTTTGGCCAGGCAACCCATGAGCAGCAGGATTGGACCACCCTGTGTAACTACCTAGTCCACAGGGTCAATGATGTCAGACTGCACAACAGCAGTGATGAGCAGTCCAGCATCATCATTCTGACCTGCTTTGCAATGTCCGTCAGTGTGCTGCTGCAGTCCTGGGGATCACCTAGCAACAGGGGGGCCATGCCATCCATCCCCCCTGACACATGTTGAGGAGCTCCTCACTAGCCTTGTGGCGTCTGCCCATCCGCATAGCCAACAACTGCCGGAAACCATTGTGTAGGTGGATTCTACCCACACACTGGCTGAGGACCATGCAGGTAAGGCCACAGGGCACATCAGTAGACCACTGTTGCATATGCATCAGCATCTGTACAGGTAGAACATGCATATCTGACATGTCATAGATATAGTTTGTTGCTGCATAGTAGTGATAAACAGATGTACATATGTGGTAGTATTGTGGATATGTACTGTTGATGTACTGTAATGCTGCACCCACCCTGTAGCAATGCCACAGGTGTGGCCACTGACTTCACATCTTTCACCCTCTTATGTAGGTCCCTCCGGTATACCACCAAGGCAGCAGCCTGTAGCTGGTGAGAATGGTTTATGTTGATGCTTGCCAATACACCGGGCATGTAATGGCTATGGTATATTCCATGCACACATCTAACACACCTACCCAGAATGCATTCTGTACATTTGCATGTATTGTTGCTGGTAAATGCATGGCATCAATGTGGTGACCATGATGGGGTATTGGAAGGGTATATCAGACACCTGCAAGATAACTAACATCCTGTCATTGTGGAATGTGTCCACAGGGAGTGACATAATGGTGAGAGACATGGCCTACAGTAGGGACATGTGTGAAACATCACCAGTATACAGTGCAACAACAGTGTATATACCAGTAGTACAATGGCAACTGTTACAGAGTTACACTATGGCAAAACATATTACTGTGGTCCACATTATCAGCTAGGACTAGGCTATATAACATGTGGTGTGCAGAGTATGCGACACTGCAAACTGACACATATGTGTAGGCCTGACTTGTCAAGCATCTGCAAAAAGGCTGAAGGTGGGGAGGGGCGGACAGCTTGACACACCAGGGCACTGCAGCAGGGATCCTAAGGATGCTAAGAATGGCTGTATCTGCACACAGTCAGGGTCAGGAACTATGGCAGCAGTAACCCTACCCCCATGGCAGTAGTGACGGCAGTGTGTGTGAACACCAAGGGATGTGCACATGAGTAGACCTTGAAATCATGCAGATTTGGGGGTCATGTGTAGGGCAGACTGAACATACACTGGAAAATGCAGATGGCCCATGCTAGTATACCCCTGTCAGGAGTAGTGACTGCTGTAGTACACATAACAATAGGTACAACAAACTGTCATGATAAGGGTGTGCACACATATGCACACACGGAGTGTATGCATTGCGGTCAGCATCCGCACACCTAACACATTCTGTAGACACTGCATGTGAATATATAGGACATATGTCACATAATGGGCTCATCTATTGTTAATATATGCAGTGATGTAGTTCCATCACAAATCAAGGAAGGGTGCGTCATATCAATAAGGGTGTGTACACTCTCCATAGCCATGGTATTCTGTGACAGTTGTCAGGGTAATAGTATTGGATTAGTCATACATGGTCCACTGATGTTGAGATCTGTAAACCAGACATCAGGCATTCACAAATGAAATCTGTCCATGTATCATCCCGGGTATGTGCTGCTGAAAAAACATAGGGGCTGTGAGCATTAGAGATGAACTGACACAGTACTACACATTCAACAATGGGTTGTACACCTGTGAGGTTTGGTGCACAGCACATGGCAGGGTGCAGAACAGGTGCACAGCAATACTGTGTATATGGGTGCAGTTCTATCCAGGGGAAGGGGCATCACCTACTAACATACCACATGCATCACACACATGTATACTGTTGCTAGCATGGATTGACTATAGCTGTACTGCATGCTGCTGTGTACCAAATGTTATGCATGTTGACAGATGAGTAATAGGAGGACTTTGTGTACTATCATTATGCAACATCACCTGTAGGTGTGTGAGTGTCTCAGTGGGTGGTTATTTTGTCTGTAGGGTCACTCTGGTGAAGTGGAGGGAGGGTGATGCATGTAGGATGCGTGTTTGCATGTGTGGGCATTTGTGTGGGTGTCCATGTATGCACATGTGTGATTGTGGGGTTGTTCATACAGCAGTACTTCCCTTTGGGATCGTGCAATACATGAACATGGACTGACACATGACACACCAGGAATACTTGTCATGTATGTAATCACAGAACAGCTGATAGTATAATAAGGTCTGTAGCATGGAACATGCATTGGGAGGGAGGGTAGAAACCAGGTATACCCTTAATATTGCATTCAGCAGAGAGGTAACTGACAACCCACGTATGCAGCACTACAGATGCATTAGGGAATTACTAGACAACACCAGGGAGTGTATGCATATATTACAGTTGTCACACAATATGATGATTGAGCAGCATATCTGGCATGTACTGAGAAATACTTAAACATGACACTCCAGTGCGTGATATTATGGAGTGAACATAGTAGCCCCTCACATATAGTGGCCATGCTCATGATGTTCAGACATACACAGGGTGAACACTGAATGACAGCAGTAAGGCCATGTAAAACCACTCCACTCAGTTCAGGGAGGTAATGGAGTAACAGGTCTTGTGTTGTGATCACTTGTCTAGGCATTTAGAGGAATGATAAATTAATGAGTGGTATTAATGAGTGTATGTTACCAAGTGTGATGCAGGATGGAGAATGTATGGGAATAAACATGGGACTGTCTGTAAAGTCACAACAGGTAGGTATTAATGTGGTGTGTGTGTGTGTGTGTGTGTGTGTGTGTGTGTGTGTGTGTGTGTGTGTGTGTGTGTGTGTGTGTGTGTGTGTGTGTGTGTGTGTGTGTGTGTGTGTGTGTGTGTGTGTGTGTGTGTGTGTGTGTGTGTGTGTGTGTGTGTGTGTGTGTGTGTGTGTGTGTGTGTGAGTGTGTGTGTGTGCACTGTTATGCATGCTTACAGGTCTTAAAGTGTGTTTCTTATTTTCCCCCATTGGTGGCGAGGTGGGTCAGGGACCTTCCTGCATGCAATCTGATGTTGGTGTCCATACAGACACCGAAGATGATCATAGTATTGTTGAGGCACAGGTGGGGTTATCAGGGGCCAAAGCAGGGCCATCATTTGACATCCCCCTTTTAACCACTCCAACCCCCCACACACAGTTTCAGTGCTTATACATACCCCATCACCATTGGCCATAGCGGACGGACAGCTGGCATTTGGTGGCAGTGCACTGGAGTGTATGGTAACCAAGCATACTGTGTCTGGTCACAGCAGGCATAGCCGGATGTCCAGCAGGGCACCACATAGGCAGATGTTCCAGGGTGCTCGTGGTAGGGCTGCTGGTCATCATGCCCCTGGCAGACACGCCACAACTGGTACACCCAAGCACATGTTTCAGGCTGTTAGGGTGGGGCAGACACATATGGAACGTTACACCAGACAGGGCCTGAGGCTGCAGAGGGCTGCTCTCACATCTGCAAGCAACAACTTTTGTGAACTGTTCAGCTCATGGATAGATGGTCTGGTGAGATGATGACCCTCATCAACCATGGTTTGTCTCTGCTCGATGTGTGGTGGGAGTGCGGAAACGGCTGCATGGACCTAGGCCAGCATCACCAACATCTGGCATTACATGGATGTGCTGGGACACCTAGGGGCTCCTGAAGTAGCAGTACCACCCCTGGCACTGCAGGGGAGCTCTGTCCACACCACACCACAGCAGGCCATGAGCATGTGGTCCTGGCCAGTCCCAGGAGGGACCTGGTTCCAGCGTACATCTGTCATCATCATCATCATCATCATGGGAGAGTAGCACATTGAGGCCTGTACCTGGATGTTCCATTGAACCCCTGGCAGGCACAGTCCATGTGTCTGTGGCCGGAGACAGTGAACTGCACACCCTGCCAGGTATGTTCTGCAGCTGTCCATAAACACCTGTGTAGGGCAGCCACATGGCAGAACTGTGTGCATGCATTCCCACACACTATACAAACACACCCAGGGCAACCCCATACCTACACACCACATCACCACACCCAGTTCACCTCATTACACCCCTCACCCACACACATGGTGTCAAATGTATGGCCCACCCTTGACCTCTGTCAAACCAACAACACACCCTGTGCATATGATGATACCTATGTCACATCCCTGTCATCCATAACATTGATGCAGAGACAGCTAATATGGTTCTGATGCACACAGTGACTGTACTACAGTGTACCAAAGTACTGCACTGTAGCATGTTGTCAGGAGTAAAGTTTAATGCATACATGTCAGGTAGGGTAGTCATCTAGCAATGATGCATTATAGCTGTTAGTAACACTGATTGATTGTGGTCTCCAAAATGTTATCCATTTGTGTTTTAGGTGTACATGTGTCAGCACAAGGATGGTTTGCAGTCATAGTCCACAATGGGGTATGGCACTGTGGTGACACCATGGCTGTGACATATCTGGGGTACAGTTGAACACATCACAGGTTTGTATAACAGTTATTGCCTGTGCTACATGGGCAAGTGACCCGCTGGGATGTGTATAATCTGCAACCTGATATAGACCCATCCACATACCTCACACTATACATACCCCATCACCATTGGCCATAGCGGGCGGACAGCTGGCATTTGGTGGCAGTGCACTGGAGTGTACGGTAACCAAGCATACTGTGTCTGGTCACAGCAGGCATAGCCAGATGTCTGGCAGGGCACCACATAGGCAGATGTTCCAGGGTGCTCGTGGCAGGGCCACTGGTCATCATGCCCCTGGCAGACACGCCATAACTGGTACACCCAAGCACATGTTTCAGGCTGTTAGGCTGGGGCAGACACATATGGAACGTTACACCAGACAGGGCCTGAGGCTGCAGAGGGCTGATCTCACATCTGCAAGCAACAACTTTTGTGAACTGTCAAATTCATGGATAGATGGTCTGGTGAGATGATGGCCCTCATCAACCATGGTTTGTCTCTGCTTGATGTGTGGTGGGAGTGCGGAAACGACCGCGTGGACCTAGGCCAGCATCACCAACATCTGGCATTACATGGATGTGCTGGGACACCTGAAGTAGAAGTACCAGCCCTGGCACTGCAGGGGGGCTCTGTCCACACCACACCACAGCAGGCCATGAGCATGTGGTCCTGGCCAGTCCCAGAAGGGACCTGGTTCCAGCGGACATCTGTCATCATCATTATCATCAGGGGAGAGTAGCACATTGAGGCCTGTACCTGGATGTGCCCATGGAACCCCTGGCAGGCACAGTCCACGTGTCTGTGGCCAGAGACAGTGAACTGCACACCCTGACAGGTATGTTCTGCAGCTGTCCATAAACACCTGTGTAGGGCAGCCACATCGCAGAACTGTGTGCATGCATTCCCACACACTATACAAACACACCCAGGGCAACCCCATACCTACACACCACATCACCACACCCAGTTCACCTCATTACACCCCTCACCCACACACATGGTGTCAAATGTATGGCCCACCCTCAACCTCTGTCAAACCAACAACACACCCTGTGCATATGATGATACCTATGCCACATCCCTGTCATCCATAACATTGATGCAGAGACAGCTAATATGGTTCTGATGCACACAGTGACTGTACTACAGTGTACCAAAGTACTGCACTGTAACATGTTGTCAGGAGTAAAGTTTAATGCATACATGTCAGGTAGTGTAGCCATCTAGCAATGATGCATTATAGCTGTTAATAACACTGATCGATTGTGGTCTCCAAAATGTTATCCATTTGTGTTATAGGTGTACATGTGTCAGCACAAGGATGGTTAGCAGTCATAGTCCACAATGGAGTATGGCACTGTGGTGACACCATGGCTGTGACATATCTGGGGTACAGTTGAACACATGTCACAGGTTTGTATAACAGTTATTGCCTGTGCTACATGGGCAAGTGACCCGCTGGGATGTGTATAATCTGCAACCTGATAAAGACCCATCCACATACACTCACACTCTTACTTGGCAACAATGGGAATAGACCCCTACCTAGATATGTAGTGCTACTGAAGTGTGTGGCTTTCATTGCACAAACCACACAGTGTTTAGGGTGAGGTGTGTTCCAGGTTACATGTTACATGCAGCACATCCCCTGACATGTACAGTATGCTAATGGGGGATATAATGGGCATATATGGACAATATATAGTGTGGCATACCTTCATATACACATTAACAGACACATAACAGGCAGACACACATCTGAGAGACCTGGGCCTATCGCTGCTAACTAACTTGACCATGTGTCTAATGTGTTACAGGTAGGCTGCACACAGCACATGCATAACTGGGCTGGATTGTGGTATCAGTTACCTGTATGTTTGATGGTGACTGTGGTAATCATAAAGTGGTACATGGGACATATATTGGGTATACTTTGGTGTAATGACAGTGTACGCAGCACCCACATCCTCCAGTGGATATTGTACTCCCTGAAACCCATGATGACACTCTGACATACCCATCATCACACATTGCTCATGACTGCGATACAACCCATTGTATATCCCAACAGTGGTACTGCAGGGATATGCATCTAATGCACATGCCACAGGCATAGTAGGGTGTTGCATTGTCATGCCTCACCTATGGGCAACAACAACACTATCTGTACTACTGTGTGGCAATGGGTAGTTTAATAGGTGTATGTGGCCTCAGAATGCTGTACCCTACAGATATACAGACATGCACTCTTACAATGGGTATCCCATGCCTATCAATCCATTTGTACAACACTGTTTGCTGGTACTGCAAGGCTCATGTAGCTGGTATGGAGAGGACTGTACCAGGGTACAATACAGCAAAAGCCACAAATGACTATGCCAATGGGTGTTGCGGTATGTGTAAAGGCCCTCATGGAATTCTGAAGTACAGGTGTGCTAACACACAGACATTGCTATACTCAGTAATGCACATGTACACATATGTCAGTACTAGGGTGCATAGCTGCGGGTGGTCATATCTGTGTACCTAGCTATTGTTCATGGAGAGATGGGTTGTGTGGGGGGGGTGTACAGTGGTATCCTGCCACCTGCCATATGGCAGCAGGCAATCTATCAACACACACCACTGTGGTGATCCCTAGGGTGAGAGTGACATGCATCAGCCAATCCTCTGGTTGTCTCCTGCACATGGCCACTGAGGTGATCAAGTTGTCATGTATGCAACATGTATTATAACAAATGGTTAGTGTCTGTGATGGAGACCTGTACCCAAGCATGTTCTGTTGACTGTGGTAGTGTAGTGGAGGCCTCTGTGGCATGTGGTGTATACAGGGTGTTGTCTCCTATATGTGCCAGTTCTTATACAGCTGGGCAGACATGTAAGAGTCAAGTATGCATAGGTTGCCTGTACATATCCCAGCTGGATGCCTGCAATCTGCACATCTGTACAGGGACTGACAGTCATCAGCTTCGCAAGTAGCTATGCAGTAGGAGGAATGTGTTGCAAGATAGATGTTTGACAATAATATGTATGCCATAACTATATGTTGGAAGCCCTCACTAACATGTGCTGTACAGACTGTAGTCTACAGTTACATTCCACATGTCGGATCATTATCCAGTAGGGGATATATATATATATATACTGTGACACAGCTTACACACCAGGGATACAACAGGGAGGCCTCAGAGTCCAGCTAGGCCTGCAGATGTGCCTGCTGTCAGTACTACATTTAGCACTCTACTCTTGCCTGGGAAAGCACTGTCAACAGTAGTACCGCCATGATACACTACATGCCAGTGTGACAGCATGTACCATGGGCTACTACCCCTGTATGTAACACATTCACATGGATAACAGTGCTGTACAGGTCTCATATACTTCTGTGTCCCAGACATGACACTCACACCCCTTGCTATTGTAACGACAGCATATAGGCACATGTATTGCACATGGCATTACATACATTTATTACATATGTCATTACCCTGCTATGTTATCAGACTGGGTGGTATGAAGTGGTTACCAGGGCTAAGCCAATCTTAGCAGGTATCAACATTGCTCCAATATAACAGCTAAGCTGATTTGTGCACTGGTAAGTGAAGCCTACACTGTGTAAGTGCCCGTACATTTACCCGTAGCTTAGCACCGCTTAGCTTTCTGCAAACCACGGCAAACACGCTTAAAGCTTCTCAAAGCTGCCTTAACCACTCTGTATCTGACAGCCCTTGTTCTGCCCAGCAACAAAATGAACAGCCCTTGTAGGTCTTGAACCCAAAACCCTGTACACTACAGTCACAACACTTAACCTCTACACCATGACCACTGTGAAGACAGTTGTTGTTTTTCCATTATATCAGTCAATACACATATTGATTGCCTTTACTTCCACAATTGTGTAGTACTTGTTATTAATATGACTGTTGCATCAAATATGTTGTTTTATCATAATGTACACATATCAGATAGATACGGTGAGATACATCTGGGAGGGTATACACAACCGTGATGTTTACGCATGACAAGAATATGGATATATACATATACATATGTTGATATATGTCTGCATGAACATACACATGTATATTCATACATAAGTCTGTATACACATCTGTATAGTGCATCATATATATGGCCATGTGTAGATCTCTTTGTATGTATGTATGTGTATATATATATATATATATATATATATATATATATATATATATAGTCTATATTAAATGCTTGAACGTCCAAAACGGCGAACACCTAATGAGCGACACATATACACCAAAGGACATAAAGCACGATGGCCCTAAAAGTCAAAAACAGGAACACCAAACTAATTCCCGTGGCCAGCAGGGTGATCATGTGGAAGAGGAAATCTATCCTTTTTCCTACTGTAGTGCGGTCTTGGAGTTGGTATATATAAGTAGGAGGGGTGTGGGGGCACAGCCCCCCACATGGGGGGTGCAGGGGGGCTTGCGCTTCTGCAAAAGTGTGATTTATGAAGTTTGTTTGTTTGCATTTTACTTACATGTGTGGCACTGTTATCATTTAAAGTGCATTTAGTATTGCAGTTTTCGACATTTAGGTCCTTCGCTCTTGTTGTAGCTTGGCGTATATATGTCGTCCATTAGATGTTCATGGGTTTGGATGTTTGGTTTCCTAATATAGACCATATATATATATATATATATATATATGTATAGATAGATATATGTATATATGGGTCTACTTCATTTGCCCGAACTTCCAATTGCCTGACACCCATTTGCCCGACCCCATTTGACCAAAATTTAATTTGACCGACACTTCATTTGACTGACACTTCATTTGACCGACACTTCATTTGACCGACAAGTATTATTGGCAAGAAAATGGGATATGCCCCCTTCCCCACTGTAGTGCGACCCTGGAGTTAGAATATATAGTTAGGGGGGGTGTGGGGGCGAATCCCCCCACTTACTTTTGTTTTACTAAGCAATATTAAAGCAAAAGTAAACACCCACCCCAACTATATATTCTAACTCCAGGGTAGCACTACAGTGTGGAAGGGGGCATATCCCATTTTCTTGCCAATAATACTTGTCGGTCAAATGAAGTGTCGGTCAAATTAAATTTCGGTCATTTGGTCTCGGGCAAATGGAAGTTCAGGCAAATGAAGTAGACTGTATATATAGCTGTATATGTATGCACATTCTATGTGTACAGATATGCCTATTTATGTAGATATATATGTAGATATCTATAACTATATGTGCATACATATCTATCCTGATATACCTATTACAGTCAATATATATGTAGATATCAATAAGTATATGAGCATATGTATCTCTATCTGTATATGTGTAGACATATATTGCTGTGTATATGCATATATTTGAGTGTTTATATGTATATGTATATATATATATATATATATATATATATATATATATATATATATATATATATATATATATATATATATATATATATATATATATTTATATATATATATATATATATATATATATATATATATATAAAATATTTATATATATATATATATATATATATATATATATACGTGTACCTATACATATGCATCTATGTATGTTGATATGTATATGTGTATATATCTATATAGATATATGGATAATTATATATACATATATGTTCACCATATGTCCAGAACATGGAGTGGAGTCCTACCTTAGCCCCAATAGTCCCTACCTCTTAGTACAAGGGGATGCCAGGTATGTATTGCAGGCATATATGTAGACTGTTGCTACTGTAATAGAGGTTGACTTAACAGACATGTGTGTGGGAGGTCACATCTGCTTTTAACATGTGAGCTATTGGCTGCTGACAGACATGCTAAGGACATCATAGTACAGTACCACTGCTAGCACAGTAATGATCCTGTGGACTACAGCAGAGATATGGCCAATAAATGTGGACAGTCTGACACACTCTGGTCAGTCCAGAGGTATACACAAAACCTCTTAGTGAAAAACATCTGGACCAAGCCTGACAATGTGGATGTTAATAGACATGTGGATGGGTATATCACATAAATACTGCAATACATTTTCCCCCATAGGTTATGCATTCACACACTCCTGTCTGTCCTGACACATAATAACTGCTAGTGCAGAGGTCACATGGCCACATACTACTCTCTAGTTAGTGATATACATCTGTACAGCATCCCACTCCTTAGTTAGAAATACATGACAGTTATGGTGGCCTGGCAGCAGTACATCCTGCAAATATCTGGACATAACATCACACTGGGTAGGTACACTAAGCTGCTAGGTATGTAAGAAAGCACTGTGCAGGCTACAGGCAGACTGCCACAACACTGGCCTACATTTCTTATGGGGGGAATACACATGTACCTGCAAATAGAGCAGGCTCTACAGGCATGTCACAGCACAGAGTAACAGACTACCTGTGTGAAAGTGCATAACCACAACCAATGCAAACACAGCCATAGCCACATGTGGTAAGCTAGCTTAATATTACAGTATATGGACTGTCTGATCAACACCATCCTCATATGTGCCACTCACACACTAACCCTACATACACTGTGCCACTACACAGTATGGTCCGATGCCTGTCTGTGGTATAGGACATGTGTGTTTTTGGCCCTACAAACATGTAAGACAATAGGGTACTATATACTGGAGCAGCATGTAACATCAGATAGAACAAGATCAAGAACAATGACATCTACCACATTATGTCCTCAAATATAACCCCTACTATACATAACATGTGTAACAGTCTGATATCTCACTGGCTTATCAGATATGATGTCAATAAGTAATGCCTTACAGAACATATGCACCTCTTACTGCATGACATATGTACAAAGGTTGACAGAGTTGTGGCTGGAGGCACAAAGACAGGGCCAATATTGACATGTTGCTGTGATAACCTCATACATTTACTGTTGTAACAGGGTTTGTTGTGACATATGTCCTATGAGGGATATGAATTCAGTATGAAGTATGAAGTCAGAAGTCACCATGTACTGACTGCAATCATCACACTATGTTTCTGCAGTTCCAAGATAATTGCTCTGTGAGTAACACAAGAAACAAAAGGCACCACACACTAACCATTCTGCAGATGACCCTACAGATGAGGATTTCCTCAAAAACATAGCACTGTCATGATAGGTATTAAAACATGTAGACCAGCAATACCCACACACACCCTTTTAAACCGCCATTACTCCAAATGCAGAATAGCAACACTTACATTCTGTAGTCATGTCAGGCACATCCCCCTCTTGTGTGTTGGCCTGTTTCCACAGTGTATGTTGTTAGAGGTAAATCCCAACTCCATCTGTGATGCTGTTTGCCAAACACCAGATCTAGGTCCTGCTCACAGTGAATGAAAAGGCCCAACACCAACATGATGTTCCTAGATACTGGAATGTGTTTCCATGCAATTGGCTATGGGAATGTTACCACAGTTGTTCCACATGCAATCAGCTAGAGGAGGGCTGCAATTTGTGCAGAGGCCATCAGCTGATCATGAGCATCACATACAAAACACATGCTGCTGCCTAAGCAAAGCAGCTGTAGTTCTCCACATCCACCAGAGAGGGATTGAGAGAGACAGACAGCGAAAACGTAAGTCAGGGAGGGGGTGGGAGAGTAAAATCTAAGCATGTTTATGTCACACACCTGTCAGTACAGGGTTTCAAACCTCTGACTGACTATGTATTGCTATCACATGTCTATGCAGTTATTGCATGCACCAACATGTCTATGCAGTTATTGCATGCACCACATAGCTTTCATGGTGAGGAGCTCTCCAAATGTATGTGTGATGGTGAGTGACATCTTAAACAGTGATATGGTAGCGATACAGTAGGTGTAGTACACATGCCTGTTCACATGAACAGGGGTCAGCATCAATACAGCCACACTCTCTCAGGGACTCACACACATTGACACACTTGGCAGGGTCAGGAATACACTTCCTAACTAGTTACTTTGCCACAATACAGTGCTGTGCAGGTATCACATGCACCATAGCAGTTATCTGGAGGTTATACGGGCAAAGGGTATGTGAAGGTGTCTAACATCAGACAGCATGCTTCACTATGCCAATGGGGGTTGTGGTGAGTGCGAATGTGGTTGAAAGCATCGTACACCACACACACACACACACACACACACACACACGCACACACACACACACACACACACACACACACACACACACACACACACACACACACACACACACACACACACAGGGTGCCAGTCCTGACATGCATGCATGCATTGCTTCATGGGTGTATAGCGGTTGACTGTGGCAGAAGACTATACAAGGCTAGGTGAAGGTATACCTTGGCATCTGGACACATGACAATGGTCTGCAGTGTGGCTCAGGGGTGTAGTGTCTGGATTAGCCCACACAGGTGGGTATTGTATTCACCATCTAGTCACCTGGGTAACTATTGTGCATGGCCATTGCAATGCAATGCTTGCCATGTATGTGTTCTTTAGTCCATGACATGGATGCTGTCTGGGATGTGCACACATCCCACATGCATGTACAGTGACATGTGGAACTGTACCTGGGGTGTCTGGCCCAATGTTGTGTACACAGATTGTTATAATCAGATGTGCCTGTCCTGGCCTCATGTGTCAGGAACTAGTAAAGAACAGCAGGTTGACCCTGCACCTACACTGATAGCATGATACAGGTATTACCTGGTGTCAGTGGCATCTGTCCATACAGGGCATGTGTTTAAGGAATGGTATGTCTTTTGTGGGTCACATTTGATGGCACCACAGGTGTTGCAGTCGTCCAGTGGGGAACATAGTGAAGGCACACTGTCTGCATGTATGTGCCTATTGTACTGATGGACAGGGTGCCATGCCCACTGTAGTCCACTGCAATCACACCATGATTACTATCTGTGGGCAATATGCAGGGTACTACCAACATAGTAGTTGCTGCCTAGGCAAGTGTGTTTGTGTATGACACATGGGTTGAGAGTGTTCTCTGCGTAATACAAGGGTTTCTAACTTTGTTCGCCAGGCTTTGATGTCACATGTAGGGGTATGGATTACCTCCCCAGCCTCTTGGCTATTTCACATCTATTATCCTTGTAAGGTGGACATTGTGACATATAAGAGGGCCACCATATAAGAATTTTGCAAAACCCACTTCACAATGAGTCCTTTGTTACACACTCAGAGCCACCTGCACACAGGATACGAATGGCAAACACAAACACTTGCCATGTCTGGGAATAGAATTCCTACCTAACTAATTTATTACACTACAGCATTATGCAGTTATAGGACGTGCCACAGAGATTACTGGAGTACTTCTTCCCTAAAGGTGTATTTCACTGGGTATGACATCAGCAGGCTTGCCAAAGAAGGTCATTGGAGGTTGTAGTGACTGTGAATGTCCTCAAAAGCACTGCACCCTGCACACAACCACACTTGCCAACAGAGATTACTGAGCTCCTATTTTCCCAAAGGTGTATTTCACAGTGAATGACATCAGCAGGCTTGCCAAAGAAGGTCATTGGAGGTTGTAGTGACTGTGAATGTCCTCAAAAGCACTGCACCCTGCACACAACCACACTTGCCATGTGTGGGAGGAGAACCCCTACCAAAGTACTATATCACACTACAGTATTATGCTGTTATAGGACACGCCACAGAGATTACTGAGCTCCTATTTTCCCAAAGGTGTATTTCACAGTGAATGACATCAGCAGGCTTGCCAGAATCGGGCATTTGAATTGTAGTGAATGTGACTAGCCTCAAAAACATTGCCCCCTACAAAGACAGAGACACACAGTTGCCATGTTTGGGATTAGAACTCCTACCTGACTAGTTTATCTCACTACAGCATAAGCAAGTTATAGGACACGCCATGGATATTACTTTGCTACTCTTTTCCCAAAGGTGCATTTCACAGTGAATGACATCAGCAGCCTTGCCAAAGTAGGGCATTTGAATTGTAATGATTGTGACTAGCCTAAAAATCATTGCTCCCTACCCAGACAGAGACACACATACACGCAAACACTTGCCATGTCTGGGATTAGAATTCCTACCTAATTAGTTTATCACACTACAGCATTACACAGTTATAGGATGTGCCACAGAAATTACTGGGCCACTTATTTCACAAAGGTGCATTTCAAAGTAGATGACATCAGCAGGCTTGTCATTGTAGGGCTATGGGGAGGGCAGTGTGTGTGCATGGGCCATAACTCATTCATCTAGAGGTAGACACACCACATGCAGGTACATGCAGGTTTATATTCCGCAGGTACGTGTATACAACTGCTAGATGACTACTGCCTTGTACAGTCATGTTGCACAGCTAGCACATGCACCACAGAGTCTGTAATGCTGACGGATACCAGTGGCTATTTTCTACAGTGAGTGACATTTTCACATCATGTGGTTGTAGCCAGTCAGCTGTGTGCTGGGTGGGACAGGCCTCATGATGGAAGGCTCTCTGTCACTGTCACTCTCTTCCACACATCTATGTATGCCTACTTTTGGCATATTATAGTGTGTTGTCCTTGGATGTATGTCTATATTCCTATCCAATGTGTGTGCAAAGCATGACTGGTGCATACTGAGGAGTGTATGCACTAACATCTGCACCAATCAGATATGTATGGTCCACTGTTATTGGCAGACATGGGCTTCATTTAAGTGTGTGAGCATGCCCAGTATGCCCTTCTGTATTGAATGTGTGGATCCATTCCAGGTTGTTTGTGCTCCAGTGCAGACCTTTGTGTTCTACACCTACAGGTAGCAAACTGTTTCTGCAGGATATCTGTAGATCAGTTGGGAATATGGGGTCAACATGTGCAAGGGATAGTGTGTACTGCAGGTGATTGTGTCTGTGCTGCTTCTGCTACATGGTACTGATGTTAGTAGAGATATTCAGACATGTGTACTGTTATACACTGTGATGTTTTATGTCCTCAAGTACTGCCAGGTGGGCATTCTTGCTCACAGTGATGTACTGGGGAACAAAGGGTGAATGCAGCTGTGTTCAGTATTGTGGGCAAACGCCTACATATTCATGGAAAGTTATGCCATTCTGGAGGGGGAGCTGCAGACACTTGCTGCTGGGTTTGTGTACCCAGTTCAGCACCGTGGTACAGTGCTGGCAGAGAATCCCATATGTGTACATCCATCGACATGACAGTATAGCCTTATCTTGCAGTGGCAATACCTCACAGCTGTACAAATTCACACAGGTTACCCAGAGGCAGGGGTCATATGTTAGGACATTACACCTATTGTGGTGTAGGGGCAGGTTTGTAGCCACCAATGTTTGTGTTTGCAGCCAGGGATAGTATGTGGATATGGCTGTGTCAGACCTTGCACATTCCATGCTGCCCATCCTCCCACCCCCCCTCTATTATTCTATCCTATTCCTTACATTATGCATACATTCTCTGATACTTTCCCTAAAGTTATCACCTCATCATAGCTGTGTTTTGGTGTTGGTCCACAGTTCATGCAGTGGGATATGGTGGACATGTTGCTGTGGTTTGTCCACATGGCCTTGCATATGGCTTATGTGGAGTGTGTTATATTGTTATTTGGGTGTCCATGACATAACATACATTGGCAGTATGGGTGAAACACAGGCCTTTGGCAGAAGCCTGTAGGCCATTTGGTGGTGATGCAGGCCAGCTGTAGCAGGCCATTGCATTCTGGCAGCCCTACAGTCCCAGACTGCCATACAGTATATTCCCCTGGGGTGACAGGGTAGGAGAGCTAGGTGTTCATGCCAATACTTTCTATCAGTATTGATCAGGTGGTCTAAATTATGGCAGGGTGCTACTTACAGCTAGGCACACACCTGCATGGGACACCTGCACTGCATGCTGCATTCTTTTGCTATTCCCATACACAGGTGGGGATCATATTGTACCCATTCCCAACAGCAGGGATACGACCAGAGAAGTACCTGTAGGTGGTGTTGGGTGAGCTGGGTGCATGTGTGCTATGGACACTACTTGCATCTGACTTACAGATATGCATGGGGCATTCCAGTTATGCTGGCTTGTATAGGGACATCAGCTGTTTCCCAATACATCAGTCCTATCACCTTTGTGATCTGCAAGTTTTCGGCCAGACAACATCAGTATTCTCTAATACAAGCCCAGATAATGTGATGCATACCTGTATGTACAACCCAAAGGGTGTGTCCATTACACGGTTACACATTATATACTGTATGTCTGGGGTACTTTTCCCTGTGTACTGATTGTATATCTAGTCCAACAGTCATGCCATGTCCATCTTTTAGATGTTGACACATATTACCACCATACATTTACAATGGCTTACTGCTAGCATGTGTTATACTGGGTGGAATTGTCTTTGGCACTACTGTTGTGAAGAGTTGGCCCTGTCATCGGCAGTAGTGGGCAATGGCCACCAGGTCAAACCTCAACATGCATACATACTGACCACTCTCACACAATATGAAACACACACCAACCTAACAAACACATACCTGCATATTGTACAAATGCTACAATCTATCCTGGTACCTTGGCCAACTCTGGTCATCTGTGCTCCACTGATATTATACCTGCACATACATGTTACTACATGTCTACATTGGATGGCAGGGGGCACACCTGACCATTACTACATTTCTACATAGAATTTGGTGGGGGCACATCTGACTGTTACAACGTGTGTACATTGGATTGGGGGGGCACACCAGATCGTTACTACATTTCTATATAAGACTGGGGGCACACCTGACTGTTACTACATGTCTACATAGGATTTGTGGGCCCCCCTGACTGTTACTACATTGCTACACAGAATTGGGGGGGCACACCTGACTGTTACTACATTTCTACATAGGATTGGGGCAGGCACACCTGACTGTTTCTACATGTCTACACAGGATTGGGGGGCACACCTGACTCTACATTTCTACATAGGATTGGGGGGCACACCTGACACTTGTACTCATTTGCTATGGCAGTACTGGTATGTCAGGTACTCCATTTCATTCTGTTTTCTAAACTATCATGCTGACTAGAGGCATATCAGTGTACTACAGGTCTTAGGTTTGATTTACCTACATATTAGTTTCTGACTTTCTACCCTTCAGAACTAACATCCCTCTGCCTGACCTGATATAGTATGTCTGTGTAGGCCTGGGGGGGTTACCCATAGGCATCATTCACAGACTTTAGCACATCCTTTGTTTGTGTTTGTCTACACCTGCCCTGCTGGCATGCGTGTCATATGGACACACATGTGGCCCAGCACATTTCCTGCGGTGGGTGTAGTACTGGCTACTATGGTGACACCAGTAACTGTTACAGGTCTCATGCTGCCACTATAGGTGTCTACTATCTGCTGACATCCTATTCAGCCACCTGATTCCCTTGCATGCTCACATCCATACCATAGATACAGGTAACAACGCATACTACTCCATTCGGCAATTGGTAATTTGGGTGTGCCAGTATTGAGGATGGTGCTGCAGGGCTGCCTATGTCGAATGCACATAGTACACTCCCTATACATGGTTGAGCACAGGTAGTGTCATGTTTGGCATTCCTTTTACTGTATGTGTGAGTCAGAGAGAGGCGTCATTCCCTGGGTCCCTCCTGTGTCAGTGTATGTACTATGTGTTGCTGCTTTGCCAAGGCCAGGGCATACTGGGCATGCCTCCTTCTGCCTACTGGACCAGGCTCAGGTTGTTTCTCCTCCATGTCACTATGTGCCTGTGCAGGCCTTGGCAATGGTGTGGGGCTGTGTGGCTCTGCCCCGTGCTGTTCCTACTGCAGCTGTTTCTGCAGGATCATATTGTGTAGCATGTCACATACAATGACAATTTGAGTACATGTAGCTGGGGAGTACTGCAAGGCTCAACTGGATGTGTCCAGGCACCGGAACCGTGACTTGAGCATCCCAAACACATGCTCTATTACAACTCTGGTCTGTGAGTGTGCCTCATTATGGAGTTCTTGTTTGGGTGTGTGTGCATTTCTGATGGCTGTCATCAGCCACGGCTCCATTGCGTAACCAGCATGCCCCACTAGGTGACCATAAGGGATGTCCCCACTTGCAAATCTCTGGTACAGCTGTGGCAGATGCCAGATGTGGGAATCGTGATAGCTTCCAGGGCAGCCAGCACACACATTCATTATAATGCCCTGGGCATCACATACGACCTGGCAGTTGATGGAGGGGAAGCCCTTGCGGTTGATGTATACCCTACCCCGCTCACCAGGTGGTGCTTTCATGCATATGTGCATGCAGTTTATAGCACCCACTACCTCAGGGTATTCTGCTATTTGGTAGAAGAGATGCATATTGCTGGCCAACGCCTCACGGGTGTTGGGGAAATATACGTGCTCACTGGAATGTGCTGACATGGCATCAAGGAAATGGTGGAGTACCCTGGATGCTGATGCCTGTGAGATCCCCATGATATCCCCAGTTGGCCTTTGGAAGGTACCTGTAGCTAGTATTCTTAGGCCTACACATACCTTGGTATCCACTGGGATGGGTTACCCTCTGTTAGTTCTGTGTGTGAAGTGTGGCCTGCACAGCTCAACAATTTGGTGTAGGAGGTCCCTGTCCTCCCCATAGTGCTCCACTATTTCCAGCTCATTTAGTGCCTGGTAGGTTACCCTGGGTCTGTACACTCTTCTCCGTCTCCTCACTGTGGGTTGGTCGACAGCATTCTCATCCTCACCACCCTCAGCCTCTTCCACATGTTGTATGATAGCTATTGCAGCCCCTATCATTTTGTTGCTTTTGTTTGTTAAAAATTCTCCACTTGTATACATCGGTGGTGTGGAGTATATGGGAGAAAACAGAGGGAAAGGTTTTTGCATAGTTTATAGTAGTGTTCTGGGCTGGACTGGTCTGCTGAATGTGTAATTGGCTGATTCTGATACATTTCACCTGCCAGCTATGCTAGTTATCCTTGATTATCTTCCTACTGCTGTTTTCCCTTCCCATTGCCTTCCTGTTTAAGCCCAGGGGCACGCCGCACAAACACAGTGCTTAAATGTGCACAGATCTGCTATTTCCTGGTTTACTTTTTTTTTTCCTTTAAAATTTGGTGTACAGCGCACACACCCGCTTAGGCAATGTAAAGAGTGCTAGGTAGCCTCAGACACACCTCCTTGCTTAGCTCTGCTAAGCTAAGGGCAAACCCGAGCCACAGTTCTCCAATCCGCTTATAGTATGCCTGACACCCCCTATGATGTCAGCTAGCTCCTAGGCTTGCACCAAGCTATTCCTGTTCTTACACTGTTGGGTGCTGACTAGCATGCAGGGGAAATCTGGGATTCAGTATCATTCCCCTCATTTGCATAGGATTGCCTGCTGATGCATATTTACAGGTCCCACAATTAGCCTCCCCCCTTAGTAACCACTATTCAGTAGCCATGTTGTCTTCTGCATGCCTTTGAGTATAATGACAAAATAGTGATTTTAGTTAGAATGCTTATTTTAGGCTTTTTTTTAATTTTTCGTTTGCATGCCGCTGCCCTACGCTTAAACAGCTGAGATCGGTTAAAAAAATTAAAAATTGATTTATTTATTTTTGCAACTGTTTTCCATGCCAGTGGTCATATATTTGGCCATTGGCATGCTTTCTACTTATTATCCACCCTTTATTTGGAGCTGTCATGGCTCTCTTTTGTAGTTTGCAGAAATGTACTCGGTTACTGGCCGAGTACATTTCGGCAGATTACACTAGTCCTGCACGGCCAGCTTCCAGCTTCCTGGATCGCAAATTCACTTTATTTGCATGGATTTCACCTGCAAATGGTGTAATTTGCATACAGGGGCTGAGTCTGTGCAGGACTAGTGCAGGAGCGCTCGTGCACTTCCCTAAAGCTTATTCCTGGATCGCACAGCAGACATATTGCTTGCTAGAGCTCCTGTACTAGTCCTGCACACCATGCAGGGCTTGCTGAATCCAGGGGTTGGCTGTCTTATAATTCTTTTTTTCCAAACACTTTTATTGAATTATCACTTGTGACATAGGTAAATTTACATTCATATAAAAGTAATCAAACTATATTAACAACAAATATTATACGTCACATGTATTGCTATGCATCATATAACCTAAGCAACGTTACATAAATTATTAAATTCTTGCTTTTTTAATAAGAAACATCTTCATTAAACCATCACTTACTACATAAGCAATTATACATTTATATAAATGAAAACAAAATTCTTGCTAAAATTTTTGAAAAATAATTGAATTTTAATGGCTTTATTTGCAGAAAGAGTTTATTTCAAAGACAGACTGGCAAAAAAAAAAAATGCAGATGAGATAAAAAACAAAAGACCTGTTATGTTTCTTCCTATTCTAAAAGCAAAGTATACTGCCAGAAAAACTGAAGAAGTTTAGGAATCTTATTTTATAGCTTTCCCCGCTTCCAATTTGTCATGTTGCTGACAGCATCAAGTATATTATTTCTGACAATTGTAACATTGTTATAGGTAATAATGGGTTATCAGATGCAGCTGGTGGAAAACCAAAGTTTATTTATAAACATACTCAAAATCTAAAGGACTTGTGGGAAAAACTCAAAACAAACAGAAAAGTTCTGTCTATGGTAACTCTTGTAAGAATTGTAGGTTTATACATGGTAGTCATTGTGTATTTTTCAAACACGTGAGTTAAGAGATTCACATCAATGGTTGAAACACTTGTAAAACTAAAGGAGTAATTTACTTACCCAAAAGTTTTTATGCCGGAAAAAAACATAAGAATGCTTTTAGAATGCATTAATGAATACAGAGTGGTCATTTTAAATAATGATAAGAAAATTGCCTTTCCGAACATAAGGTTGTGTGTAAGGATTTAAACAAAAATCACTTTTTCAGTTTTGTATAATATTATTATGATATGGGAGATGTAAATAACATTTTAGAGGTAAAAAAAGTTAAATGACAATTACAACTGTCAAACTGACAGGTCACGGTGAGACTGTTAACATTAAATGTTTATTAAAAGCAAAATCTATTTAAAACTATTTTTAGTTTTAGGGTATATTTAAGTATGTTTCATATATTTTGAATGGTTCTACATTAGTATGGATTTTAATATGTAGTATGTATGTTAATAAGAAATGTCAGCTTTACATTTGGAGTCATGTGATTTTACATCAAGTAACGTTTATACAGTGAGCATACAGTTCAATCTAGTTCTGATGAAGTTCTGTGTATAAATAAAATGATGAAAGAGTTTAACTTTCAAAATGCATTTTGCCATTGTATTTCTGAGAATGGTTTGGTTTTCCTACTTTGTTTAGGATAATAAACAGCATTTCTATAAAGCACATAATGCAGTATAACAGGGAGGTATGTCTCCATGTGTTTCTCCCGTATTTAATTTCTCCTACTCTAAAGTTGCACAAATATGCTGTTTTTTCATTTGTTAAACAAGTAGGTGAAGTTTTTCATCATGTATACCTTTTAACACTCTGGTCACTAAGGAAAGAGTAAATGCAATGCATGTGGACATGTTTTTAGAGAAGAACATCAACCTACATGTATTTGCTAAGTGGAATGCAAACAGCCACAGTGCCATGCATGGGTATATATGATGGTCCCTTTGTAACATTAATTTCCATATAATTTCCAAATAATATGGCAGTACTGAAGCATCAAGAAATTCACAACCTGCATGTTGTTTTAGTGCCTCAATTTAAAATTTATATACCTTCTCATTACATGTGCTGCACGTTGAGAATATTGTTTATATCAAGTGTAAAGTACTAGATATTTTATTGGAAAATAAATACCATAAATGTGCCTATTAATATAAAAACTGTATATGAATTACAGTTATGCAATGTATGTACTGTTTTGATGCCATGAAATTCAGGCTAGAAGCTATTTAGTGATTTGGGGTTTTGGTATGTAGTGTTTACTTATTAAGCTGTTGGTCATGTGACTATTAGTTTTATTTTGTAAGACCTTTTTACCTGTGCTCAGCCCATGCTTACTTCCCTGACAGTTTCCTCTCAGCCTTTCCTATTAGATGATCTAATGTCCCTTAGAATAGTAAGAGGATCAAGGGCCATCCTTGCTCTAAGACTTCCTTAATAAATATTTACCTGCCTATAACATCATTAGCTGAAAGCCACCACTTTAGCATCCGTCTCCTAATATATTCAGTGACTATTTTAGGGACCCCGTAATACCAGAGAATGCATGATATGAACTGTAATTTAACCCAGAGGAATGCCTTCACTTACCTTCTATCCACACATATCTATGATGGTTTCCCTATTAACACCAATATCACCCTGATTACGTAAACAATATGAAAGATTTTTCTGTGCTTCAGTCCACACCTTCTTCAAGTTACTTGTGATTATAGTCACAATTTAGCACCATCGAGGACCTACAATTTCTCATGTTTATTTTTATCATCCCAAGAAAATGGAGGCATAATTAATGCACTGACTAGTTTAGCCTGTTGTTTGCAACTACTGGGAATGTAACTAAGACTGCTGTTAGTACATTTACAGTTAATTTTTCCAGTAGCATCTATGTCTGTAATGGACACAGGCAGCCTGTAAATGGTTCATCTCCCAGTCCCCTGCTTTCAAATGTTTTACCTCCCAAGCCCCTGCTTACACTTACCAAGGGTACCAGAACTTATCATTAATTTCTGATGCATCGCTAGACTTAAAAAGGCCCTTGTGGTCATTTGCTTAGTAAACACCTATGTACTCATGAGCTTATGAAAAATCTGAAAGGAAGTTTATTATTCCAGGTGTTATTTTAAAGCCCTTCACTATAAATGCCTTTCCTGTTCTCACCTCACTTGCACAACCACTGCTGCTAGTGATTCCTCATTACTAAATGACACCTTAAATATCAGTAACTTCTGATAATTCTCTTCATTAGTCCCAGATATCATATATAAACATTTTTCTTCTACTGTCAAAAATGTCATACATCTCATTGTTTCACCTTCTTCAACTTGTCAGTTTCTATTAGATATATTTTTTTCTTTACAGTATTAACTGCTGCTGTCCTTAATCAATGATTTATAACCTCTCTCTATAGTCTGTATTGTCTGAATTTCTCTTTGCAATCACTCTTTACTCTTTATTTAGAGTATTTTAACTTACCATACATTTAAACCAACTCAGCTGTGATATATGAACAACACAAAACAAAATCAAGAGTCTGAAACCTATGTTGATGGCCAAAGCCTTAAGTGATTAGTTGTTGTTCAGTCAGGTTATTTTAATTAGCCAAAAGAAATGGCTGCACATAATTTATATGAAGCCAGTATCTCATAGATTTCTGGTCTGATGAAATTTTTCTTTTACACGATTCCTTACTAGTGAGTTACAATGATTTTTATCTTGGATTATACACAAGGCACAATTGTCCTCTTTTTTGCATTCTTCTTCCCATCTCTGTTTGCCAGACATTAAGTTTCTTTCCATTACTCTTAAGGATATTAATTACCCCACTACTGCTGAATCCCCACTATGAAGGTAAGAGCCAGTGATGGGCCATCATACAAGCAGCCGTTGAGATAGTTTATACCCTCCGTGGCATCCTGGCAATGAGAGCAATTCTGTGTGAGTTCATAAGCCCTCTCCTTGTGGCTGACCTGAGAACATACATCACTGCAGCCTCTCGATACTTGTCCATGCTTCCACCCATGTGCTAATGAGGTCTCCTGTCATTAGTTTGGGAATGTTGCACTCATGTCTCTGGTTTTGGGTTTTATTGGTGCCACCCAAGCTTCCACGTACCTGGTGGTGATCAACCAAGCAAACTTCTTTCTCTCTTTCATGATGGACACGCTTGCATCAGCTATACATTTTCCATTTCTCCTGTCTGTTTCAAATAGCATATATCCCACCATTTGAACTTAGGTCATATGGGTCATATCCAAGGTGTTATCTATGGTTATAGGCCCAGGAGACACATTTGTCTTGCTTAAGTTTCCATAAGGAATCCTCTCTGTACCTGTTTCATACTTTTGCAGATTCTTTATTCTATATCTTGCATTATTCTGGTTTGGTCATTAGCATAACTTCTTCCTAACTGCAGTCATTTATGCAGTAACGCACATTTTTCTCTTTCAAATAACTATTTCAGTGTTTCAGTATGCAAAACATTAAAACATAAAGATATATTCAGAACAACAGTCACATCTTTTAATGTTTTGTTTTTCTTCATTTATCTTTGTAAAGAAAATACAAATTCTCACTGCACCATTTTGATATATTGCATCTGTAAACAAAATGCTACCTTACCCTTAATCCACATGATCTGGGTCTGAAAATAATACCTACCCCTGTCTGCTCTGAATGTATAGCTACTAATATACTGGCCTCACTAATGACCTGTATCCTCATTCTATTTTGTAATTTCTGTTTTCTTTAGATTTTGGGTATCTTAAAATGTAAATCAAATGAAGTACTTTGTAATTTATTTACATGTTTATGTATTTATTTATTTATTTATTTATTTGCTGTTGTTTACCAGGAACATCCATCTGGAAACTGAAATGTACACTTTTGGTGGAGGCTTGGGACAAAAGCTCCAAAACAAGGATAGAAATAGATTTTGAGCAATTCAAAATAAAAAGTTAACAAACATTATTTACAAACCCCCAGATTCAGCAAGCAGCCATGCAGGAATAAGTTATTCTTGTTACGAATGGACCGTTCCTTTTCAGCACGGCAGCGCACTATGCATATGCATGAAGGCATGCTGCCGTGCTGCAATATGTACATGGAAATGTGTACGAGCACAGAGGGTGTGTCTGAGAGCAGAACTCTCACAATACACATGCCCCCTGCACTCCAGAATTGCCATTCGGCAATTTAAAACAAGTGAGAATGCTCATAACACCCCCAACCCATCAGGGTAAGAAATCTGGACATAGCCATAAGGGACAATCGTCCCATCCAAGTCAAAAGTTGATAGAATAACAGATTTAGCATAAGCACATAGCACACACCTCCCAACCCATCAGAGTAAGGAATGTGGACAAAGCCATAAGGGACAATCCTCCCCACAAAGCAGAACATTAATAGAATAACAGGTTCAGCATTAGCATGGATATTCTGAAGGGTAAAAATAAAAAAAAAAACACAACAAATAAATTATTTTTTTTTTTATATATGCAATAAAGTTTAAGCATAGCTGCGCGGGTGTGCCCGTTGCTTAGCTACGCTTAGCCCAGCTAAAATGGCACGATAAGTTAAAAATCAATAGACATCCAACATGCGTATAACTGCAATAGTGTAGTTGTTAGAGTGTATGCTTTTCATGGAAACATTCACAGTTTAAGCCTCACCAAATCTATTTCCATTTTGTATGTGTAAACATTAGATTTTTAATTTTTTGTATATTTATGTAAGAAGTAACTGATTTTTCCCAACCAGAGTAGTGTATTAGGCCCAGATGTGAGATGTCAGTGTAATAAAGTAGTGAAACCCCCATATAAACACAAGTGCCCCATACAGTATAGTCACACAAGAATAAATTAATCACTGCACATTGGAGGATGTCAGGGAAGGTAAATAAATCTATATTATCTAATGAATGATGAATCAATACCATACAAGTGGTAGATCAATATAATAAAACGTAAGCAATGCTAAGCATTGCACAGTTATGTTGACCGGGTGTAAGCATTGTGTACATATGAATACCAAGCAATGAATGGCCCAGCTAAGTGGATTTGCCCAGTGATAAGCAGTGCTGAACTTGCCCCTTTAAGCACTGCCAACCTTAGCTAAGCAGGTTTGCCCATAGCTTAGCTGAGCTCAGCAGTTTCAAAAGTAACCAATCACAGCAAAGTGTGGGAAATCGACCCTATTCAAACCCTGTAGGTGGGAATACAGCCCATAACCAGTAGGAGATCATCACTGCAGGCACCAAGGGTGGAGTAGGAGAAGGTGTTCGCTTTTATGCGCAGCCCTGCCTGGGGCATTCTGGAGTCCAGGGTCATGGTTGGACTCCTTGTTGAAAACCATGATATGAAACTGCTGCAGGACCAGTACCAGGGCTCAGAATATAAAGCGGAGGCCTGGGACTGTGTCACCCATGAAGTCATCAGTGCTACTGGGATCCGTCAGACTGATGAGCAGGTTTGGCATCATTATGCTGATCTCAAGTGGAGAAAAAGGAACCTTCTGGACCAGTGGGAACAAGATGCTTGGGTAGGGAATGCCCCAGTAGTGTGTAAGTATCAGTATCAATTGCTGATTAAGATAGACCAGGCTGTGTAAGTGATAGATAGGTAGTCATAAATGTTTCTCTGTCTCCGGTACAGCTGCAACTGAGAGGGCTTCGAACGTGGTGGCACATGGAAGAAGGTTGCAAAGACTGTGCTGCGAGGCTGGTGAGTACTGATCTAGCTGGCAGTATAATCTAAAGTAGTAGAATGTTACCTGTCAGTGCTGTAATCTGTGTATCATTTGAACCAAATAAAACTGAAATTACCACAGATAATGCTAGTGATGTACATATAGCAGTGATAACCTGTCAATAAAACTATACAACTCTGGACTGTTTTGTTTTATTTTCAATGTGTTAGTAGAAATTGGAAATGTGTATAGCTTTTGCACAGCAAATATGGCTCTGATAGCATTTAGTATATGAGGTTCATGTGGCAAACAGTCAAGTCTTGTACAACAGATTAAGCATAACAAAGTTCTCCTGCACTATGATCTGATAGCTGAATATTAAAAATGCTTGCTAACCCTTGTTTCCTGTAATGTAATTTCTGAAAGTGTGAGTACACAATAGAACTGTCTGCCATGCAGGAATGTCAGAAGTACAAGGTCAGATTGGCCAAATCACAGACTAATAGGTAGAAAACACTCAAGTGAATAATAGCAGTTCCTGGAAAGCTTGTTCTGATAAGCATCATCATTATGACTACTTTTTTAACAAACTAGCAGGGTTTGAATCCTGGGAGTGGTACTAAGTTGTCTGTATATTTTCACACAAGAATATGTGAGTATTGTTAGAAATAGTCAAGTAGTGTAAACACACATTTTCTCACAGCTTCAGCAGGTAAGGCAGGCTGGACATTAACCATAGGATGTGTCTCTTATACACTGTGTAGAACACACACTGGCTAGCCCCAAGGCTGCAGATGACCGCAAGAGAAGTACATAGACCACTTAGTTTTCCCAAAAAAATGTCCCGCAAGTGTCATGCCATCATGGCTATTTGTTGATTTCTCCAGCAACCATGGTGCTGTACAAAAATGAAGGTGGACCATGACATTAGCACACACACACACACACACACACACACACACACACACACACACACACACACACACACACACACACACACACACACACACACACACACACACACACACACACACACACACACACACACACTCACACACACACACACATGCAGTATGATTGCACATATCAAAGCTGAACCCTGGTAATATGTAGAAACAGTCAGGTAGTGTTAACCCAATTTTTTCCACAGGTCCAGCAGGTAAGTACAGCTTTATATTAGGTGTATGAAGTTTGAACTGATAATTGTGTAAACGACCCACTGGCCAACCCCAAGCCTACAGATAGCTGTAATATCAGGTCATGTCTGGAGTGTACTGAGTAGACTATAATGTACGGAACAGTTGTGAGCAGTGTAATAACAAATAGTTGTTCATTTCTCTGTCTCACCCCCACGCTATCTGCAACAATAATACAACCCAAAAAATAAATGGTATGTTTTTAACAAACCTACTGTTGGGACATGTCCCTCATTGTTATACCAATATTTCAATGTCTGTTTATTTCTGTTCCCTGTTGAAATTAAATCATTGGTGGCCTGTTGCTATCAATGAAACATGCATGCTGCTGTAATATCCACTGTGGTTCCAAATCTGCATGTGTTCTGTTTGCTATGCAACTGATTGAAAATTGTGTTATGGTGTCTATTGGAACACCCATGCATGCTGTTATAACTAATCCTGGCATTGTATTGTTCATAACTAACCAACATATGTTGTAAACTGTCAACACCCTGACTTGTCTGGGAAGGACGATCCCAGTGGATCTGCCTGTCCCACCTCATCTGGCCATGGCACCAGGCCCCAGCATGTCTGGGACCCACCCTGGATCTTCCTCCTCCACTGGTCCTGCACCACCCATGGGTGGAACTGCTTCAGGGGATGTGGCTCACCCCCCCCGCCCAGAGCGGGCATGGACAGGAGCCCATCACCCAATGTCAGGTCCAGGTTCTGGTGTGTAGGGTGATGCAAAAGGAGTTTGCAGCTCAGCTATGTCAGCTTGAGGGCCGCGTGGCACAACTTGAGGGTCAGCCTGCCCCTCCTGCTCAGTCACCAGCACAGCCACCTTTGGGGCCATGAAGGTGCAGTGGTGACTGCCCATGGGTGGGGATCTCAGTCTCACTGTATCCATTTGTGGGCTCATGTGCCTCCGATTCCTAACCACATTCCCCATCAAGGTGATCACCCACCACATGTGTCATACATCTCTCCTGTCTGCTGTCTTTTCTGTCTTGTCTGTTTTCCTACCCAACCTCCCTCCCCCACATATACCTACTATCATTCCCCAACAACCCATTCTCACCTTAAAAAAAAGGCAATCTGTTCCCACAACAAATTATGCCCCATACATAGCTGTCCATTTCACATAGGTGTCCACTGGACATTTGTAATCCTGTCCAATTGCCTAGACATCACATTACTGTTGTCCTCACCCATATCTCAGGGATATGAGTGTCTAAATTCACCTCCAAATTCAATACATATGCACAGCTGTTGCTGTAGGAGAAATTGACAGCTACGGACCTTCCCTACTCCCGTCCTGCACATCCCTATCCATCTTTCATCTTGTTTTTACCTCTGCATGCCCATTTTTTCACCACTTTCCTATCACCCCTTTTTCTTTTCTTTCAAAGGAATTAGCACAGGGGTTAGTGGGAATAAGCACCACTAAGCAAAGCTAAACTGGAGTAAATGTATTTCAGCAACACTTAGTGTCATGCAAACACACTTAAAGCCACTTTAAAGTGCGTTAATCATCCTCTCACCATCAGCCATTGTTGTGGCCAGCAACAAAACTAAACAGCCTTGCCAAGTAATCAGCAACCATACTACTGCACCATCTAAGTTCTACAAGCTGGTCTTGCTTTGCCTAACTTATAATGCAGTCCGGTCATTTAACATTAATGAAAAAGCTAGCAGCCCCAGGTCATGAAACCAGGACCAAGTACACTTCATTCAGAGACCATACCATTACATCACCTGAGTTGCATAGTCTATACTTGTTTAGTCAAACATAGCATTCAAAAGAGCACCTATACATTTAACCATTTATTACCATTGCTGAACGGTGGGCAAACCAGTTGATATATGCTCAAACACAGAATAGGTAAACAATAATTATCATACCTAACCAGATTTATGCATTGGTAAGTGCCACTAAGACAAGCCCACACAGTTTAAAAGCATGTACGTTTAACCATTTGTGAGCTCCGCTTAGCTTCACACAAACTTGTGCAAACCCACTTAAAGCAGCTTTAAAGTGCCTTAATCACCCTCTCTCCCACTTAAAGCCACTTTAAAGTGCATTAATCACCTTCTCTCCATGAGCCCTTGTTCTGCCCAGCAACAAAATAAACAGCCTTTGCCAGTTTTGGACCCAGCAATGTGTACACCATAGTCACAGCATGTAGCCTTTAAGCCATGCAAGCTGTAAGAGTTTAGAATGATTTCATGAACATATCTTGCAGGAAAATCACTGTATATAGGGAATGTATATTGTGGAAGCAGTAAACATCCAAATAAGATACACACACACACACACACACACACACACACACACACATATATATATATATAACACACACACACACACACACACACACACACACACACACACATATATATATATATATATATATATATATATATATATATATATAAACAATACACTTGCAGATAAATACTGGCAAGCCTAGCAAACACCAAAGTACAATGGCTGTGTGGATAGATATATCCTCCATGAGAGTCACACAATACCCTTACATATCCTGTGGCAGTTCATACTATAGATAGAATGCTGGGGTGGTATGGGACATTCATCTGCTGACACCACACATACACAGTCCAAATAACAGGTACATACTCTGCCGCTACATAATCATGATAGGCCTTACACAATGGCCAGACATACAGCAATCTCTTAGGCAAGTAATTGAAATGACTAAAGAGAGCACAGTGAAACTCAAATGGCCAGTAATCCTACAGTTGCCACCTTATCAAATGGCCAGAGTCTGATATGTTTATACAAAGGAGAATATTTGCATTAAAAACACACATACCACTGTTTTCAGTTGTTTATGCCATCTCTTACAGCATGTAGGTGTGTAAAATACAATATAACTGAATCATGCAAATATTTAAGGAAACATATGATACATTCTTGCTCTTACCATCTCAGGACATTTTCCAATTGTCAGAATTGTTGTCAGCAGTACCATACCTCTCAACCTATTATGGGCAAAAATATGGACAAAGCATAACATGATGGTGAACAAATAGGGACTTATTATAAATATTCTCTTACAATTTCAGAAAGCTGATAGAATACTAGAGGTTTTAAAGCTGATAGAATACGAGAGGTTTTGCAGTAGCATTACTTTTCTGAGGGATGTGGAGTCTTACAGTAAAATGTTTGTCATCATTGAATGAGTCCAATCCTCAGCTTTTTGCCAGAAAGGAACCTAATTAAGGAGGAACACACAAAAGTTATGATGCCAACATCTGGAAATTATGAAAAAATGTGCATAGTTGAGGGTTATGAGTAGGCCGCAACTTTCCAAACAATGACCATGCCTTGCACAGAGGGACAGGCGGTAACCAAAGTAAGCCACACAAAGTATCAGACACTGATGTCATGGCAAAAGTCTTCAAGTAGTACAACAGTACAAAACACACGTGCCTTGAATAGAAAATCAATCAACACTCAATTACATAATTAAGCCAACAGCCTCCAATTACACTCTTCAGTTAAACACCTAGTGGGGAAAGTATGAAATGTTACAATGTAAATGATCCTTTACATAATAATGCTTCACATCAAACTGGTCTATCAAACTTACAAAAAGACTGTGTGCCAAACCATAACCTCTAACCCACCACTGTCCCCATCACCATAGTATCAAAAAGTACAGCTACATACCTTTTATGTTTTTATTAGTAATATCTCTCACATGTACTAACAGCCTAAGAGTCAAACATGTACCCCTCTTAAAATGTGCTACATAGGTATATAACAGTGTTTACAATACACTGACCTCTTGACTGTACACGGTCTCACATATTGTCTAGCCTATGGCCCATATTTATGGCCCCTATCCCACAACATGAGCAGGAGTCCACAACATCATGGATGAGAGCAGGAATGTCAGCACTAAATAATGATAGCCCATACCTATCAACCTCTTACTGCATGACATCTGGACAAAGTCTGGTATGTAAGTGGAGGACATAGAGCCAAACACAGGGCCATATTTGATATATTGCACTCATACACTGTTAAATTTGCTGGTGTTACAGGATTGTTTGCAACATATCCTTCCTGAGGGATATGAAGTCACAAACACTAAAGCATGTTTCTAGTTACTGATAGCAGTCAACAGAGTATGACAATGATTTTTCAAGGACAACACCTGTTTTGGGAACACACTAAACATAGTGGCCCAAACCCTGGCCATTATGTGGATAGCCCTACAGTTGAGAGCTATGCAGACACATAACATTGTCAGACTGCAAGCTATGCAGAACTAGCATGTACACACAAACCCTGTTAAACTAGCATATAACAGTGATACTCACACTCTGTCCCTACATCTGGAACCTTACATAAACCTGTAGTTGGCCTATGTCCACATGTTGTGTTGTAAGAGATATTCTCACCTGTTGTCTGTAACACTGCTGCTCACACACAGAAAGGATGTGTTCCTTATAGGCAAGGGAAAGGGACAACGACCACAGGAAGTACACATTTATAGGAGTGGGTTGTCATGACATTGGCTATTGGAAGAACTACACAGCTGCTGTGCATGCAATTAGCAAGTGGGGAACACCAATTGGTGCATAGGCCATCACCTGGTCATGACCATCACCTACAAAAGCCATGCTGTCATTTAATGAAACCCACTCAATCCATGTACTACAGAAAGAGAGAGAAAACAAACACGACACAGAGTGAGACAACAACCAAACCAAAACACTTAGGATTGAATATGCAACAACCCCCCCAAAAAGCCAAAAGGTATGTGAAACATTTAAGCATATAATTTAATGTATTACTTGGTTTGTGGTAATGGGATAGCTTAGTTTGAAAAATGTATATGTGCCCACAAAACTTGCTGTACTGATGTCCTGCTGTACAACTGCTATGGCCATAGCATCTGGCTCTGTCTGCAGTGGGAGACATCACAGCCATAAATGTCAACTGTACAAATCTTCACAGAATGTCCAGATTTTGAAATCAGACTATGTCTGTTCCTCTTGACATCTCTCCCTGTCTGACAAATAGCTGAGGACTGAAGCCATGAAGTAATGACAAACACTTGAGTGTAAGACTACACATCCTTCGGAACAGTCACAGTAATGCAAAATGTATTATGCTAAAAACTTCATAACTCTGTAACATGAATATGTACAATATGTCCCTATTTACCCCCCTCTTCTTGTTAGGCTTTATCCACATGTGATGCTCTAAGATTTTGAGAGGTGGTATCACAGCTCAGGAGCCTGACTCACTCTGGGAAAGGACAGCTCACATTTGCCAACCACTAGAGTGTCTGTCAAACAGTTGTGACTATGCGACTGCTAGGCCAGTTAATGGGATGTTGTCCATATCCATATGTTACCTGTGAATATGAGTATGATGTATGTTTGTCTTGGAAAGCTAAGAGACAGTCTGGTGGACCCCAGCCATAAGCAAACTTTACAATAAAAGGAGAAGACTTATACAAAAAAAGGCCAAATCTCAAGTAGAAAAATCATCCCTTATCAGCATTAGTAAGAAATTGAGGGCCCTCATCAAGTCAACTAAAGCTAATTTTGAAAAGAAAGTTGCCAAGGATGCCAAGGATAACCATAAGGCCTTCTATGGCTACGTCAAAAACCTAAATGGCAATGCTCAGGTCTGTTCTGAGCTAGTACAAAATGGAACAAAATACACTGACCCTTCTGACATTGCCAACATCTTGGCTGACAGGTTCAGTGCAAATTCCCCCCCCCCACCGCCTACAGGGCCTATTACCATTCTGGGGGATTATGTAAGTCCAGTTATTACTGATACATTGGTTAATAAGGCTCTATCTAAAGCTAAAAACACTGCCTCCATGGGACCAGATGGTGTCTCAGGCTGTGTCATACGCGAGCTCCAAAAGGAATTAACCCCGCATCTTAATACCCTGTTCAGTCACAGCCTCGCCACAGGATATGTGCCCATAGAATGGCGCACGGCAGTGGTGGTCCTGCTACACAAGGGTGGGGCCACAACTGACCCTGGGAACTACCGACCAATAAGCCTGACCAGTCTGATCTGTAAGGCTATGGAGCGAATCATTATGGAACTCATAAATGGAGAGATTGGGAACCTCCAGTCGCTGGACTCCACACAGTTCGGCTTCGTCAAGGGCAGATCATGCCTCCTGAACCTGGTGGATTTCTTTGAGATAGTTACTCAGGCTATAGATAAGGGAAAGGAGGTACACATGGCTTACCTTGACCTTGCTAAAGCATTTGACACCATTCCCCATTCAGGTATTATTGATAAGCTCACCAGCCTGAGCATAAACCCTTACGTCACAAGATGGATCGCAAACTGGCTCTCAGACAGATCCCATAAAGTAAGAGTAGCGGGATCTATGTCCGAATCCAGACCAGTAACGAGTGGTGTGCCTCAGGGATCTGTCCTGGGGCCCCTCCTGTTTGGCATATACTTCTCAGAAGTACAGGCAAGCACGGAAGGGCTGTGGCTGACTAAGTTTGCGGACGACTGCAAGCTTGGTGCTATAATAGAGTCTCCGGCCAACATGGAGATCCTCCAGAAGGGCCTAAATGAGACTGATGCATGGTGTCAAAGCCATGGTCTCAAGCTAAATGCAAAAAAATGCGTAGTAATCCCCTTTGGAAAAAATAGAGTAACCACAAACTACAACATAGGAGGTAATCCCCTGAAATTTGAAGAAGAAATAAGGGATCTAGGGACCCAAGTAGATAGTCAGCTTTCCTTTGATAACCATGTTGCCAAAGTGGTTAGAAAATCCTTCTATGTGACCCATCTGATCACAAAAGGGTTCGCATCAAGATCTAAGGATGTAATGGTGCCCCTCTACTCTTCCCTCTTCAGACCCATTATTGAGTACAATGCACCAATTGGAATGTACCTGGCTAGACATCTCCAGCAGATGGAGAGACCACAGAGGTACCTAACCAAGAGGATTACTGGCCTCAAACAGTTGCCCTATGCAGCACGATTGAAAAAGCTAAGACTCTGTTCTCTGTTGCATACCGCTTTCTCAGAGGCGATCTCTGCCTAACGTACAGAGCCATGTCCAACCCAGAATTGTTGAACATGCTCCATCTTAGCAAAACCAAATCTACTCGAGCTACACACTCTAGGGATATAAACCTCAACACAACAATGAATAGAACATGCTGGAGGGATAGATTCCCTTCACAGAGACTTCCCTTACTATGGAACAGGGTCCCAATCTACATAAGACAGAGCCCTCACTATCACTCTTCAAGAGGAACCTTGATGGGTGGATGGGTAACAGAAAGTTCACACCGGGGATCACACCAACAGCACTACTAGATAGGGACCAAGGGTACTAGCTGCTAGTACAAGGGTCTAGGGAACTACTAAAGGGGCGGTGAATACTGCACAATGTGGCTGGGCTAATATATGCCTTCAGGCAGATAGCCCAGTACCAACCTATGAACCTATGAACCTATATATAGGGCATGTGGATAGTACAGTACTGTTGCAGACATGTGTGCCAAACTGCATGTGGTATCTTGAATTAATAACATTCAACTGTACAGTGTTCTGCTGGACAATAAGCACATTTGTGACTGATATCTGTAGCCACACACACATATACTTGACCTATGTTGGCCAAACCAGTGGCAAGTCTTCCAGCAATGAAAAGGTAACATAATAGTGTAGTTATGATTCTTGGACATTTTCCAGGTTATCACAGTGGTGTCAAAGGCTAATCTGCAATCAACTTAAATATGTATGTTGCAGCTAGAGTAATATGGTATCAATATTGATGTTACTTTTGTCAACCATTGATGTGGGTCTTTGTTCTGAAGTCCTGTGGGTATAACTGGTTGAGAAGTATGATTGATTAGCAGACTGTGAATACAGTGTGCCATACTAACACATAACACAATGTAAGTATGTGTATGTCCAGCTGGAAAGCACAAAACTGATACCATGGGTTACAAACAGTAGGAAAAATAGGGTGTGTTTGTTGCACATGTGTAATATCAGTGTCAGTGCATACAACAGAAATAAATGTGTACAGCTACTGCTTGTTGCATTGCCCTGACACTGATATGGGTACTACAGTTGTCATAATTATCATGTAGTACTCAGAGAAGTGTTCATCTGTGTTATGACCCATTGCCCATGCCTAACACTAACAGCTATAGCAACACCTATATACAGTGGATATCAAAAGCGTACACACCCCTGTTGAAATTCCAGGTTTGTGTGCTGTATGACAATTAGACCACAGATAATCTTTCAAAAATGTTCCACACCCCAAATGTGACCCATAATCTGTACAAGTCTATTGAGTGTGCAAACCAAGACAAATGGATGCTGTAGTTATCTCAACAGGTGTTCACACAACATATCACTTTAAGGGTGTGCAGACTCATTCAACTGGTTAATTGTACTGATTGTTATTTCACATATATTTTCACAGACCCGATTGTCATGTTTTACATAGAATTGTAAAGGACAGAGGTTACATTACAGATATGAATTTATTTGAAATGAGTTTTTGTGGTGTCATGTTCCAATTGCACAAATACCAGCATTGCAACAGGGGTGTGTACACTTCATATCCACTGTAGTTATATGCAGTCAGCAGTACCTGATCTGAAAAAGTAGCCACCGTCAAGGAGAGAGTAATCCCCCTTGGTGGACAGCAGTGGTACACAAAGCACATAATAGGATGCTATATTGCCTGTACAGGGACACATAGGCACAGCCAACAACTTGGAGGCAAGTCCACCTCTATCTCAGCAAGCATGTATGTTCACAGCTGATGTTGTGTAAGGCTGATTATGACTATAAATCAGACATATCCACACCACCAAGGACAATTGCACAGAGTGTCTCCACATATGTAGTTAGTCTCATAAGCAACAACAGAATTCAACCTGTACTGGGGGTAAAGCACACCTCATGCACACGTGCCATGGAAATAGGCAACATGCATCACACAGGTTAGGTGGGAACAGTGCCAGCCTGTCCACACAAATTCTATAGAGGGATATGCACATCGAATACACTACCCCCCTCATCAATGATGAACATGTACATAATGCCCACTGAAGGCAGCAACAGCAAGTCTCCTTGGGCCATGAGAACATCACTGTTGGCCTCTTACCTGAACTAAGGCATGTGCTCACAGCTCCATCACACACTACAGTCAAACACAGACTTGCCACCATCCACAAACCATCCACATGGATGATGGCCACTGTCATCCCTATACACAGAAATGAATGAAGAATAGAGGATAATGCAGTTAACTGTGCAACATTGGGTGGAATAAGATAGGTCAGGGCCAGGAGTGTAATGACAGCTGATTATAGGGTTAGGTTGTAGTTTGGAATACTGTCAAGTAGTAGTCTGTGCTGATGTGCAAGTAGACAACCATATGAGGTCATGTACCTTTTCTCCTGTTTATGTCTTCCAGCTACCATGAACAAGGAAGGTTACCAGCCTTTACTTCATTGGAGAATGGTGTAATCATTCACTATCTCATACAGCAATATGATGTTCTATTCGGATGTAGCACAGAAGCCCTACGTGACCGAACAGCCCTGTGGGAAGAACTGGTCCACAGGGGGAATGATGCTGGACAACAGAACTGGCATTATGACCAGGTCCGTCATTGTGCCAGTGACATTTTGCATCATGCATGGAACCGAGCAGCTGCTGTAGCAAGGGAGTGGCTAGCCACATGTGGGGGTGCAGCCATCCAGCCCTCACTGACATGTACAGAACAGCTCCTTGCCAGCCTTGGTGCACCCGCCAAACACACCCACCCTGAAGCAGAACCCAGCATTGTTGAGGTGGGTGGCACCCAACAATGTCTGAGGAGCATGCAGGTAAGGCCACAGGGCACATAACTAGAAGAGTGTTGATTCTGCATTTCTATCTATAGAGAATCTGCATGCATATATCAGAGAGGATAGTCTATAGCTGGAGTTGAGTAATGAACAGATGTGCTGATCTATGGTGTTGGGCTGCATAATCTGTAGTATTACTGTTTGTTCTTTTAATGTTCTGAAATGCTACTTCCACCCTGTAGCAATGTCACATGAGTGGCTACTGAAATTACCTCTCTCCCACAACTATGTAGGTCCCTCAGGTATATAACTGGGGCAGCAGCCTATGGCTGGTGAGTATGGGGTTATTTTGTTCATGTTTGCCAATACACTAGCCATGTTATGGCCATGCTGTATGCCCTGTACACATTTATCACACCTGTACATGTTCTGTATTGTTGGTGTTAACTGCACAGCATCACAGTGATCACCATGGTGAAGGACAAGTAAGAGTCCTGCAGTATACCTCACAACCCATCAGTACAAGATGTGTGGACAGAGACAAGCCAAGTGGTGGGACAAATGGCCTACAGTAGGGACATGTATGAAACATAACCCTCATACAGTCGATACAACAGTGTACACACCCCTATGATGATGTCAACTGTTCCTGATATATACAATGGCGGATCACAATAACACATTCCACACCTTTTACAACCTGTAATGTGCACCTAACATGTGCAATTAATGTATAAAATAGAATCCTATGTTAGGACAATAAATATGGGGTTTACAAACCTTACAATACACTGGAAGCATATGTGTGCGCACACTCCAATTAACATATTGTGGAGGCAGCTTGTGATATACTGGCAGCATTCACTCTTCTGCAGTACACACCTACCATCAAGTACAGGCCTCTATGTCACACCATGTAATGGTCTGCTGTCTGAGAAGTATGTCCATGGCAACTGGCCAGCTGCCTGCAACACAGGCAGCCATGGCTTGCAGACATTATCCAAGGCATGAGATGGATCCCATATCTGAAAGGAAGTAGTCAGGAGTAGGGTAAAATAACATTACCTCACCACTGTATATTCCATGGGAAACAGTGCAGGCAGTCATCTAGAGGTGTGTTAAATATGGGACAACAGTGATGTTGCCAAGACACAGATGGCCATCCATTACAGATGAAAATACATAGTGCAAACTAGTCAGGGAGGCTACCCATATACATGCAGCAACACTGAGCCAGTTGCACAAATGTCTAGAAAATCCTGCCTGTGTATTACCTGTATCAACAATCGCATGGAGTCTGCATAAGTGTGCCCTATGGGTTAAGGTAAGTAAATGGGAGATTTATCCCACAAGAAACATCATCCAGGCCTCCATACAGGTAGTAAAAGCATGACCCTAGGTCTTCCAAAGGCATGTGTTGCAATGTGTAATGGTGTCATGAGACCAAGGCTCAAACCTACAGACAGTAGTCCTAAGGTTATGTGCGGGGCACAAATAGCAGCTCACATCACATCAGGGCCACCATCCCCAACTTGAAGGTTGCTGGTGCCAGTGTACACGTTTATGGCTGCTGTTCATTACCTGAAAGTAGGCCTGTAGACATGGTGGAGTGAATGTGGAACACTGCAAACTAACACTCATGTGTGGGCCACAGTTGTCAGGCATCTGCAATAAGGCTGAGGGTGGGGAGGGGTGTCAGCTTCAAATGCAACAGTGAACTGAAGTATATATCCAAAGCTAGCTAAGAATGGCCATATCTTAACACATTCAGGGTTATGAACTGGCCCACACATAACACACACTCCACAGCAATATTGAAGTCCCTGTGTGACTTCCACGGGATGTGCACATGAGCTGGCCTTGCAGTCTGGCAGAGTTGTGGTACCTTTGTAAGAAGATAGACCTAATTATGCAAAGGCAAGGATGTGCCATGCTACTGTGCCCCTTCCAGGATTAGTGACTGCTGTATTTCAGTTAGCAGGTCACCAAACCATTGGTTTAAAAATGTGCACAGTTATGCACCCCCGATATGGTACGCATCTCAGTCAGCATCTCCATGACTGACAGTCATCTCACTCAGGATTGGATTGCATAGGTCATACGTCACATATCAGGTGTGTGTAATGTTTTTGACTGCAGTAATGTGGCCCCATTGCATATTATAGAAGATGCTGCCATGTCAACAGGGGTGTGTACGCTCTTGAAAGCCACATGAGGCTTGGAAAGTCATCAGTGTACACACATGTTATTGCACATACATCAACTGATAATGATGAGATCTGGGAATCAAATGACAGTCATTCATTAGTGCCATCCATCCTCATATTATCCCAGTCATGTGTCACACAAACACATAGGGGCTGTGAAGAACAGAGCAAACATAACTGCTACACATCGAACACATTCAGCAATGATTTGTATAGCTGTGAGGTATGGTATACAGTGCATACCAGTGTGCTGTACAGGTGCATAGCATTAATGTGGACATGGGTGCAGTGTGTCCCAGGGGAAGGGGTATCACCTACTAAGATGACTCATGCATCCCACATATGTATATTGTTTCTAACCAGAATTTAGAATGGCTGCACATCCTGATATTGAGTGCCAAATGTCATGCATGTCAATTGTTAGGTACTGAGGTCTGTGTAATATGTTTGTGCCACCTCACCTGTAAGTGTGTATGTGTGTAGAAGTAAACCATAATGTACAGGTCTTAATTTACATTTCTTGTCTGCCCCTCACAGGTGGTGAGGTGGGGCAGGGTCCCTCCTGCAGGCAAACTGATGATAGTGTCCATACAGACTCTGACAATGATGATAGGCATATTGAGGCACAGGCAGGATTGTCAGGGGCTGAATCTGTGCCATTGGTTGACATCCCACTTTTATCCACTCCATCCCTGCACACAGTCACAATGCCCATACATACCCCATCACCAGTGGCCATAGATGAGGGACAGTTGGCGGGTGGTGGCATGGGACAGGAAAGTGTGGGGACTATGGCAAGTGTGTCTGTACACAGCAGCCATAGCCAGATGACCAGCAAGGTACCACACAGGCAGATGTACAGGGGTGCTCGTAGGAGGGCTGCTGGTCATCATGCCCTGGCAGAAGTTCCACAGCAGGTGTCACCAGATGCATGTTTCTGGGAGTCATGGACACACAGGCATGCATGGAACATTATAACAGAGATAGTCTGAGGCTCCAGAGGGCTACTCTTCCTGCTGTACGTGACATCTGTGATCTTGCAGATGCCCACCATTATTTTGCAGAGGTCATGGATAGATGGTTGGGTGAGATGGTGGGAATCCTTGAGCACGTGGTGTCTGTGGTAGAGCATATGGTGGGAGTGGCTGTGCCCACAACAACCACACTCAGCTATATATACCAACTCCAGTATCGCTGTATACCTGTACAGTGGGAAGAGGGCATTTACACATCGACTACTAGTTTTGATGGAATGAATTTCCACAAGATGATTGCTTTGAAATGTTATCTTTTGCCAATTAGTTCTCGGAAAAATGATCTCCTGGGACATATATCTTCTGCAAACTGAAGTAAATCCCTTCACATATACACACACACACACACACACACACACACACACACACACACACACACACACACACACACACACTTATTTGCCAACACTGAGAGTAGAACCCTTACCTAGGTACTTATTGCTACTAATGTGTTTGGCCTTAATTGCACACACCACACAGATTTTAGAGTGAGGTGTGTCCCGAGTTTCCTGTTACGTGAAGAACATCACCAGGCCTTGTACAGTATGGTAATGGGGGATATACTGGGTGTTAATGAACAATACATAGTATGACATACTATCATATACACATTGACAAACACATACAGTCATAGACACATTTGACAGACCAGGGTTAACAGTACTCACTACCTTGTCAGTGAGTCCATACTGTTACAGAGTTTTTGCACACAGTACATGCATCATTGGGCTGGATAGTGTAATCAGTTACCTGTATGGTTGATGGTGACAGTGGTCCTCATACAGTGGACCTTAGGACATGTACTGGGGGTACTATGGTGTAAAGACAGTATACCCAGCACCCACACCCCACATTGGATATTGTACTCGCTGAAGCCCATGATAATGCTCTGACATACCCACAATCACACATTGATCAGGACTGCAATACAACCCCTTGTCTATCTAATCAGTGCTACTACAGGGATATACATTGATTGCACATGCCACAGGGATAGTTGGGTGAGGATTTGTCATGGCTTTCCTAATGTCAGCAACACCACCATCCCTTATAATGTATGGCAAGGTTTAGTGTATTTGGAGAATGTGGCCTCAGAATGCTGTCTCCTACAAATATGCACACTCACATACAATTGCACACACATACACACACACATACTCACATTTGTAAAGACTCAGAGGGTAACCCACAGCTATCTACCATTTGTAGGACAGTGTTATGCTGGTACTGCCAGCCCCAGGTAGCCCATAAGGGGACAAGTGTAACAAGGTATATTTAATGCAAATGACAACAGCAACCCTTTCTAAGTATAGCAATGGGGGGTGTACTGGGTGAGAAGCTCTCAGAGGATTTTCAACTACAAGTTTACAGACACCCAGACACTGTTATACTCAATAATGCACACACACACACATTTGTCAGTACTGAGGTCCATAGGTGTAGGTGTTCCTAGGTGTGTACCAGGCTAATGTCCATGGAAAGATGAGAAGAGTAGGGCATGTGAGTACACTGGTATCATGCCACCTGACATTTGTCAGCAGACCAGCTATCAACTGATGCCACTTGAGTGAACCCCAGGGTGACAGTTAAATTCAACATCCACTCATCTGGTTTTCTCTTGAAGAGGGCCAGTGAGGTGTTCCAATTGACATGTATGCAACATATATTGCATAACATGGCCAGTGTCTGGATGAGGGACCTGCACTCAAACATGTTCTGTTGACTGTGGTAGTCTGGTTTAGGTATCCATGGTATGTGGTGCATACAGAGTGGGGTTTCCTAGCTGTGGCATTCATAAGACAGCCGGGCAAACATGTAAATGTCAGTCAATCAGAGATTGCCTGTAAGTAGCCAAGATGAATACCTGACATCTGCACATCTGTACAGAGGACAGACAGAAAGTAGCTAGCCAACAGGTTATGGATTAGGATGAATGTTTTAACAGATAGATGTCTGAAGCTGATAGGTAGGCCATTACTACATGACAGCAGTCCTCAATGACATGTCCTAAAAACATAGCAGTCTACAGTTAATATCAACATATTAGATCAATATCCAATAGGAGATGCATAAAAACATACAGGTCAAACAACAAGAACATGACAGTCAGTACTCAGAGTCCAGCTTTGCATGCAGGGGTGTATGGTTCCAGTAATACAATCTGCAATCTACTCTTACTTGGAAAAGCACTGTTAAAAGTAGTAATGTAATGATACAATACATGCATGTGTGACTGCATATAACCTGGGATACTACCGAAGTATGACACACATACAAAGAGAAAAGACTGTGGTACTACCCATGTATACTCAGGTGTCCCATGCAGTATACTTACACTCTTTGCTATATATATATATATATATATATATATATATATATATATATATATATATATATTTAAAACTTATGCTCACGACATATAGTGAAGTCATACCTCAGCATAATAGCTCTCAACCTCTTAGTGCAAGGGAAAGTAATGTATGTATTGGAGTTATAAATGTAGAATGTTACTACAGTTACAGGGGTTGTGTCAACATACATGTTGTGAAGGAAGGCTCTTCTGAAACTGACATGTACGCCATCAGTTACTGACAGACATCATAAAATCATTATAATGAAGTACCACAGAAATCACAGTAATGATCCTGTGAATTACAGAAGAAATATGAGCAATAAACATAGACAGTCTGAAACAATCTGGTCATTCAGGAGGTATACACAGAATTCCTTAGTGCAAGAAATGTGGAACATGCCTGACAAAGGGGATGTTTAAAGCCAAGAAAATTGGGATATGTCAGAAATACTGGACTAGATAAGCTCACACAGTTGATGCATTCACACCCTCCTGTCTTTCCTAACACATATTAACTGGAGGAGCAGAGATCCCAAGCCACATACTTCATACTAGTTAGTGACATACATCTTTACACCAGACCACTGCTTTGTCAGAAATACACAACAGATATGGTGGCCAGGCAACAGTACATCTGACAAATATCTGGACATAACATCACACTAGGGTAAACACACTGAGCTGCTAGGCATGTCACCAAGCACTGTCTGCACTAGAGGCAGACTGCCACAACACTAACTCAATTTACCTATGTGGGAATACACATGTAATTGCAAATATAGCAGACACTACAAGCATGTAACAGCATAGAGTAACAGACACCAATATGAAAGTGCATACCCACAACCAGTTTCAATGCAGTCACATAATGGTAAGCCTAAGTAATAGTACAGTCTATGGACTGTGTAAAAAAAAGTCATCATGTTTGCCACTCACACACTAACCCTACATATACTGGCCCAATTCACAGTGTAGTCTGATGCCTGACTGTGGTATGGGAGATGTCTCAGTCTGGCCCTACAAACATATAGGCTGATAGGGTATCAGAAACTGGAGCAGCATGCAACGTCAGATAGTACAGGACCAAGAACACTGACATCTACACCAGTCTGTACACAGGCCAAATAACATGATCACAATACACTGCTACATAATGCAGACACTCTGTCAACAATCACCATAAGTACACAGACCTCACTATTGTACAGACTACAAAATGTTCAAGTTTTGTCCTCAACTATTAGGCCTCCTACACATTACATGTCTGGCAGTCTGATGTATCACTGGCTTGATATCAAAACTTATGTCAGTAAATAATGTTATACTGTACATATCCACCTCTTACTGCATGATATATGACTAAAGGGTGACAGACTTGGGGGACAGAGGCACAAACACAGGGCCAATATTGACATATATCAGTTATAAACTGAGAACATTGCTGGTGTTATAGAGTTTGTTGTGACATATCTCTTCTGAGGGATATGAAGTCAGTAACACACATAGATGTTACCATTTACTGAGTACAATCATCAGAGTATGCTACTGCATTTATAAAGACAGAAAAATGTGTGAGTAACACACCAAATCTAAGACTCCAAACTCTGGCCAGTCTACAGATAGCCATACAGGTGAGAGTTTTCTTAACCACGTAACACTGTCATGCCAGACTTTAAATCATGCAGAACAGCCATATCCACACAACTCCTTTTAAGCCAACATTACTTCAAATGTAGAACAGCAATACTTACATTCTGTCCCCATGTCTGGAACATCCCCCTCCAGTTTGTTGGCCTGTCTCCACAGTGCTTGTTGTAAGAGGTATTTCCAACTACCCTCTGTGATGCTGTTTGTCACGCACCCACATGAAGTCCTGCTCACAGTGAAGGAGAAGGGCCAACACCCACTTGCAGTGCATACTTATAGGAGTGTGTTTCCATACAATTGGCTATAGGAATGATACCATAGGTGTTCCACATGCAATTAGCAAGTGGAAGACTCCAATTCATGCACAGGCCATCAGCTGATCATGAGCATTACCTACCAAAATTAAGCTGCTGCCTATGGAAAACAGAAGTACTTTTCCACATCTACTAGAAGGGGGGGGGGAGAGAGACAAAGGGAAAGAAAGGAAGAGAGAAAGAGCCAAGCATGTTTATGTATGATCCATGGGTGGAGAGAGGTCTCTGGGTATTATAATGTTTGCCTATATATAAATGTATGGCTGTGGATTGTCTACAACAACCTCTACGGTGTTTGACAACTGTTGGCCTTGTAATGTGACATTGGGACATATGGGCCCTCAATGTGAAAATTTAGCAAAACCCAGTCAGCAATGGATCCTGCTATTTATACAATCATACCCACACCCACTTGCCAGTACTGAGTTTCAAACCCCATACCTAGCTATGTACTGGTACAATTGTGTTACACAGTTATCACGAACACCACAGAGCTTACATGTTGAACAGCTCCCCAAAGGTATCTTTGAAGGTGAGTAACATCAGCTGCAGTGCTAAAGGAAGGGTAAAGGAAGTGCAGTAAGTGTGAATGACCACAGAATCAGGTGTCAACAAAGACTCACACAAATTTTTACAGTTGCCAGGCCCAAGATTAGGACTCCTACCAAACTAGTTTGCTACACTATGGCATTATGCAGTTATTGCAAGTGCCAATGTGCTGAGACTTGTTCAAAGGGTTATTTCAAGGTGACTGACATCAGCAGGCATGCTAAAGAGGGCAATGGCAGGTGTAGTGAGTGTGAATGGCCTCAAAATCATTCACTTCCATGTACACACACAAAAACAATCACAGTTACCATAGCTGGGATTAGAACTCCTACCTAACTAGTTTGTTACACTACAGTATTACACCATTATCATAAGTTCCACAGACCTTATAGGACTGAGATTTGGCCAAAGGGTTGTTTTTAAGGTGACTGACATCAGCAGGAGTGCTAACATGGGCAATGGGAAGTGCAGTATGTGTGAATGGGCCATTAATCATTCCTCTGGAAACACACACACATGCTTAGTCACACACAACTTTACATTTGATAGGACTGAGTATACAAATGCTACATGAACACTGATTTTTACTATTGTGTTACACAGTTATCACAAGCACCACAGACACTAGTGGGATGAGGGCTACCAAAAGGAATGTCTACAGTGATTGACATCAGCACATCATGTGATATCGGCCAATTGGATGTGTAGTGGGTGGGACAGGCCTCATAATGAAATTATATCTGTCACTGTCTGTCTCTCTCTTCCCCACATCTCTGTGTGCGTATGTTTGACATATTATAGTGTGTTGGCCTTGGATATGTGTGAGTATTCCTATCCAATGTGTGTGTGAAGCATAAATGGTGTACAATTTGGTGTGTGTGCACAGACATCTGCAAATGACAGATATGTATTGCCCACTGTGTTGTCAGACATGGGCTTCATTAAGTGTAGGAGCATGCCCAGTATGACCTTCTGTACTGAGTGTGTGAATCCATTCCAGGTAGCGTTGTACTGCAGTCCAGGGTTTGGTGTTCTCAACCTACAGATAGCAACCTGTTTCTGCAGGATATCTGTAGATAGGTTGACAATATGGAGTCACAGCGGCTGACAGCTAGGGGGATACTGTAACTATGGCTGTCTGTGCTGCTTGTTTTATATGGCTTGTGTTAGCAGAGATATTCAGACATATGTACTTTTTTACACTGTGATGTATTATGTCATCAACTACTGACAGATATAATTATTTGCTCACACTTATTTACTGGGAAATACAAGATGACTGAAGCTGAGTCCAGTATTGTGGTCCACAGCCTACACATTCTTTCACACTACTGCCATTCTGGAGGGGTAGCTACAGACACTTGCTTATGGGTTTGTGTAAATGGTCCAGCACCTTCGTAGTATGGTGGCTGAGGATCCCCTTCTTGTACATATATTGACTTAACAGAATGGCCATATCCTGCTGTGGCCATACCTCTCAGCTGTACAGATTCACCCAGGTTACCCAGAGGCAGGGCTCATATATCTGGTCAGTTCTCCTTCACATTGTGGTTTATGAGCAGGGTTGTAGCCACGCATTGCTGGGTTTGCAGGCAGGGGTAGTATGGGCACACATCAGAGTTTCAGATTTCAGACTCCATGACGTCCATCCATCTACACCCCCCCCCCACTCTGTTATTCTATCCTTGTCCTAACATTATGGGCGCGATATCTGGGAAGTATCTCTATAACTGGCACTTCATCCCAGTGGCATTTATGGATTGGTCCACAGTTCATGCAGTAGGACATGGAGGGCATTCTACTGGGATATGGCAACTTGGCCTTGCATTTGTGTTCTGTTGACTGTGTTAGTTTGTTATTTGGTACCCCATGAGATACTATGCATTGTCACTATGGGTGAGGCACAGGCCTTTGACAGCGGACTGTAGGCCATTTGATAGTGATGCAGGCCATCTGTAGCAGGCCAGTGCATTCTGTTACACTTACATTCCCAGGCAGCAAGCCAGTGGATTCCCTGGAGTGAAAGGGTAAGTGTGCTAGGTGTTAATGGCAATAGTTCCTGTACATATTGACCCATTGGTCTGTGTGCAGGCAGGGTGCTGCTTACAGCTAGGGACACACCTGCATAGGACACCTCTTCAGTATGCTGCATTCTGTGGATATTAGAAGTGGGGTTATACTGTACTTATTCCCAACAGCAAGGCTATGACCTGTGATAAACCTGTGGTGGATGGCGGGGTGAGCTGAGCGCATGTGTGATATGGAAGCTACTTGCAGCTGACTCACAGATATACATGGGACATTCCCCTTATGCTGCCTTGTGTGGGGAGATAGGCAATCTCTCGTTACTTCATAACTGTGCCTTTTGTGGTCTGCCAGTGTTTGGCCAGGCTACATCAGTATTCCATACTACACAGACAACTTATGTGGTGCTAACCTGTATGTACAAGTCCAAAGGTGAGTGCAGTTGACAGTTACATTTTATGCACTCTGTCTAGGGTACTTCCATCTGTGTACTGTGTGTATGTATGGGCTCACATTCATGGCATGTCCGTCTTTCAGATGGTGACAGATATTGACATCTGGACAGTGAGTATGGATGACTGCTGACATGGGTATTGCTGAGCAGCATTGTGGTTGGCACTGCAGTTGTCGGAACATGGCCCTGTCATCCACAGTACTGCCCATAGGCCACCGAGACACAACCCTCCATGCCTCCATGCTGACCACTTCCACACAATATTGAACACATGACAACCTAACACATGGACCCCTGCATATTGTACACATGCATCAATCTATCTTGTAGATAGGGCTTGCTCAGGTAAAATGTGCTCAACTGTTATTACACCTCACACTTACATGTTACTGCATTTCTGCACAGGATTGTGAGGGGGGGCACACCTGACGACTTTAAACATTTACTATGACTGCACTGGTATTTCAGGTACTCTGTTGGCTTCCATTTCATTTTGTATTCTGACCTATCATGCAGACTGGAGGCATATCAGTAGATTACAGATCTTAGGTTTTATTGACCTACATTCCAGTTTCAGACTTCTTACTCTTCAGAACTGACAAACAACTGCCAGACCTGTTGTAGTCTGTCTATGTAGGTCTGGAGGGAGGGGGCTGTTAACCATTGCCATCAATTGGAGGCCAACACAGCCTTTCTTTACGGTCATCTACACCTGTCCTGCTGGCTGAGGCTGGTAGTGGGTATGTCAGCCTCACTGACATGCATGTGTGTATCCTACGGACACACATTTGGGCCACCACATGTACTGCAGTGGGATTTGTCACTTTGTCTAGTACTGCCTGGTATATTGACAGCAGTATTTGTTATGGATTTCATGCTGCCCATATAGGTGTCCACTATCTGCTGCCATCCCATTCAGCCACCCAATTCCCTTGCATGCTCATGTCCATACCATAGATACAGCTATCAGAACATACTACTCCATTCAGCAATTGATAGGAAGACTGACTTACTTTGTGGTTGTGCCAGTATTGAGGACGGTGCTGGAGGGCTGACTATGTCAGATGCAGATAGTACACTCCCTATACATGGTAAAGCACAGGTAGTGTCATGTTTGGCATTTCTTTTACTGTATGTGCGAGTCAGAAAGAGGTGTCATTCCCTGGGTCCCTACCGTGTCAGTGTATGTGCTATGTGTTGTCTCTTTGCCAAGGCCTGGGCATACTGGGCACGCCTCCTTCTGCCTACATGGGCAGGCTCACGTAGTTCCTCCTCCAAGTCCCTCTGTGCCTGTGATGGCCTTGGCAATGGTGTGGGGCTGTGTGGCCTTACCCCATGCTGTTACTGCTGCAGCTGTTTTCGCAGGAACATATTGTGTAGCATGGTACATACTATGAACATTTGTGTACATGTAGCTGGAGAGTACTGCAAGAATCCACCAGATATGTCCAGGCAGAGGAACCATGACTTGAGCATCCCAAACACATGCTCTGTTATGATTCTGGATTGTGAGTGTGCCTCATTATGGAGTTCTTGTTCAGGTGTGTGTCCATTTCTGAGGGGTGTCATCAGCCACGGCTCCAGTGCATAGCCAGCATCCCCCACTAGGTGGCCATATGGGATGTCCCCACTGGCAAATGCCTGGTACAGCTGTGTCATATCCCAGATGTGGGAGTCATGATAGCTTCTAGGACTGCCAGCACACACATTCAGGTAATGCCCCGGGAATTGCACATGACCTGGCAGTTGATGGAGGGGAAGCCTTTGCAGTTTATGTAGACCCTACCCCGCTCATCGGGTGGTGCTTTGATGTGTATGTGCGTGCAGTCTATAGCACCCGCTACCTCAGGGTAATCTGCTATTTGGTGGAAGAAATGCATATTGCTGGTCAACGCCTCATGGGTTTTGAGGAAATACATGTGCTCACTGGTATGTGCTGACATGGCATCCAGGAACTGGTGGAGTACCCTGGATGCTGATGCCTGTGAGATCCCCATAATATCTCCAGTTGCCCTTTGGAAGGTACCTGTGGCCAGTATTCTTAAGTCTACACATACTTTGGTATCCACTGGGATGGGTTCCCCTCTGTTGGTTCTGTATGTGAAGCTTGGCCGGTACAGCTCAAGAATTTGCTAAAGAATGACCCTGTCCACCCTATAGAACTCCACTATCTCCAGCTCATGTAGCCCCTGGTAGGTTACCCTGGGTCTGTACACTCTTCTCCTTATTATGGGTTGGTCATCAGCATTCACATCCTCACCACCCTCAGTCTCTTGCGCATATTGATATATGAGAGCAACAGCAGCCCATAACATTTTATTAGTTTTGTCAGGTAAAATTTCTCCTGTCTGTGTACACTGGTGGTGTATAGAATTTGTCGGAAAAAACAGACTGGAAAGTGTTTGCATAGTTTATAGTAGTGTGCTAGGCTGTCCAATATGTAATTGGATGATTCTGATAAATTTCACCAGTCAGCTATGCTAGTTCTCCTTGATTGCCTTGCTACTACTGTTTACCCTTCCCCTTGCCTTCCTGTTTAAGCCCCATGGCACGGCGCAGATACCCAGTGCTCAGATGTGAACAGAGCTGCTATTTCCTGTTTTTTTTTGTTTTTGTTTAAAACCTGGTGCATGGTGCGAACACCCGTTTAGGCAATGTAAACACTGCTAGGCAGCCTCAGACACACCCCCTTACTTAGCTGTGCTTAGCTAATGGCAAACACAGGCCAGAGAGCTCCAGTAAGCTTACAGCATGCATGACACTCCCCCTTATGAGGTCATCCACCTCTTATACTTATACAATGATGTTGCTGCTCCTACACACTTGGGTGCAAGCTAACACTGAGAGGAAATCTGTGATTCAGTATCAATCCCCTCATTTGCATAAAACAAAATGCTAATTCATAGTTAACACACTCACACTCATCCTTCCCCCTTAGCAACCACTATTCTCTGGTATTGTTGTCTTATTCATGCCATTGACTATTATGGCAAAATGCTGATGTTAGTTTAGAAGCTTATTTTCAGTTTTTTTTCTTATTCTTGGGTCAGTCCCATTTGTGTACCACTGCCCTACACTTAAACGGCCGGAATCGGCCAAAAAAAAATAAAAGTTATGTTTTATAATTTTGCAACTATTTCTCATGCCACTGGCCATATATTTGGCCATTGGCATGCCCACCACATTGAATACATGCTTTCTTTAGAGCTATCATGCCTCCATTTTGTAATTTGCAGAAATGTATTCGGCTAGTAACCAAATACATTTCTGCAGGTTACACTATGCCTACACAGACAACTGCCTGCTTCCTGGATCACTAATTCACCTCATTTGCATCTGTTTCACCAGCAAATGAGGTAATTAGCATATAGCAGTGGCATCCATGCAGGAATAGTGTAGGAGTGCTCGTGCACGTCCCAGGAGCTCGTTTCTGGATCGCTTGTCGGCCATATTGCATGCATCAGCTCTTGCACTATTCCTGCATTCTGTGCAGAGCTTGCTGGATCCAGGGGAAAGTATTGCAAAGCAAACAGTCAATAAATATTATTTAGAAAGCATATCCGATTAAGGGGATAGATGTTTTAAAGATATTTTGAGTAGAATCATAAATGCTGTATTAATACACTTGTAGACTACCCACAGTGGAAGAGTTAGGATTGTATACTTCAGACTGCAAGTGTAGTACAGTTGCATAGTTTATTAGTTGCTAGATGATATTGTAAGGCATATTTCAATTGTTGAAGGTTATTTAAAAGCCTAAAGTGGTTTGGAAATTTGTTTCATTCCTTGGAGATGGTGACAGAGAATAGCAAGTTACCATATTAATTATTAGATTTATCAGCAAAAGTTAGTTTAAGTTCTAAGAATCTTAGGGTTTCATTTGATACATGCCAATGCTTAAAAAAATCATAATTGTCCTTAGACTCTTCAAACTACTGACATTCAAGCCAGAAAAGTGTATCAAGTCAGAAGTAGTTATCAGTATATTAGTTTTGAAGTCCCTTTTCTCACAGTTTTGGAGAGCGCTCAGGATCTTACATGTTTAGCCTTACTATATTTTCAGTGTGCTGCAGCAATGACAGGAGTAAGTGTTATTGTCTTGGTGACATCTGGTCATTCTCTTTGATCATCTATGTTTAATAAATTTATTAGCCTCTTATTATGTTTGGTTTTACAGTTTCCTCTTCTTTATCTTTTTTGCAATTTATTATATCAAAAGCTGAGAACCAAAAAATAAAAAAAGGGTCTTCCCAAAGCTATGGCAAGCTCCTTAGTACAGTTACAATCATGTGTTCAGCTTCTAAATGCAAATACAAATGCAGCATCAGCACTCATTTAAGGAAAAACATTGTTAACTGCTGATTGAATCCTTCTAACAGCTTGCACTTGGGGCAGCCGTCTCCATCTTCCTGATCTATTACAACACTGATTATCACCATGTTCTTGCTCCTACAGACAATTCTTTTTATTATGCCCCTTCACCCTTCACAGGACAGCAAATATAACTGTCTGTGCATTCAATTTAATTCTATCATAGATGAAAGATTACAACTGTATTTGCATCATAATCCCTGCTGAAGTGATCTAACTTACAGACCTATGGCAGCTTCTGAGTTACCCTGTGTAATGTGCTAAATCTTTAGCATTGCATGAGTACATTATGCCTTGTGTGTGTTTAACACTATCACCAATTATCCATATATTGAATTGTGTTAATTGATTATCAGCCCATGCCACCATTCCACCACACATTATACACCTTTGCTGTAAACAACACCACAGTCCACTGGCCATAATTCCTTAATTTCTGGACAAAATGTTCACTTATTTCTCCAATGAATTTCTTAAATGTATATAATGGGTATGATATGTAGGATCTGTTGCATGCTATATGAAGTATCTTGTCCTGTTCATTTAGGGAATCAGTTTCATAACTTTTGGAGAAGAAGGAGCCAAAAACAAAGTTCCCTAAGGTATTTCATAACTGTTTATACCAAAGTAGTACTTTTTATTGACTCCAACTGGCTACATTAATTGCCTAAGTTTCCACTGAATGGGGCTTTATGTAGTTTAAGGGATTCTACTTTTACTAGTTCACTGCCGCTTGCTCTAAATGGCAAATGTCCTAATATCCACTAACCTAATTTTACTTAATTACCTAGCCCTCCCACCACTCAACCCTACTAAACTGTATAACCTTGCCAGAGCTCTAACCTATCCCTAAAGCTCCCTTCCAGCCACTAAACCTAACCATAATACTCCCATAAGGTAAGGTAATTTTTTAGTTTGATTAGTTACATTTTTGATTTTCTTAAAAAGTATACTAGGGTTATGCTAGGATTTATTATCTTTATTATTGAGTTATGTTTTCATTTACTCTTTTTGTAGTTAATTTAGATAGTTGCTTGTTTTATTGGCTTTATCATTCTCCATTTGGATACTTGTGGTTAATTCTTTTTTAATTATTTTATTGCAAGCTTTTGTTCAAATTAGTTTTAGTTTATTTCTAGGAAATTGCTTTAATTGAGCATGTTTTTTTTTGGGGGGGGGGCTTAAGTATGCGGATTCTGAGTATATTGTGTATAAAGTTAACTTTTCACATTCTGCATTACAATTTTTTTTAACTTAAGTTAAGCACGGACCAGTTACATTTTGTTGATTTTTTTTAAATGAGCAAAACATAATTTGAAAACCACAATAGATATACCAAAAAAGCATTTGTCAGCAAGGACAGGTCTCTTGTTAACCCTTTATGTGGGGCAAATCCTTTACATCCTCTAAACCCATATCAGCTCCACAATCACACAACAGTGGTACAAATTAAACATACCAGTGACAATGTAAAGCAGTCTTGAACAAACATTGAAACTGCTACTAAAACAGAAGGTATAAGACCTTGTTGAAATTCACCATAAGAAATGTGATCAAAAGATGATCATGAAAACACACCTCAGCTGAGTATAGGACTACCAGGCTAGGGAATTTTCAGGAGGTATTAGTGACTTTGTTTTGGGGCCATGTAGTATGGGAGCTTCAACTTTTAGATATTAGTGTGAATATAGTAGATTTATCTGAATCTTAATATGTATGATACTTTAAGGTTATAGATAATGTACTAGTGATACATCAAGAGGACACACATCTTCTGATGATGTGCCAATAATATAAATAGCAATATCATATAACAGCTTGCAAACACAGCCCTGTCTTACACTCTGGAAACAATCAACTCTGAATAAAATTAAAGGCTGGGTCATCACAGAAAAAACATTTTTGACCACCATAGATGTGCAAGCCGTATGTACAGTACGGCTACGTGACTACTGCATGCAAGCAATAAGTAAGGTACTAGCACTCTGCAGCACCCCAATGTCAGAAGAAATCACCCTAAATTCAGATCCCCTAAAACTACTTCCTGAAAATAGCTACTTCGGATTCAATGGCAAATTTTACAGGGAGTCCAGAGAGATAGCAATGAGAACAGCAATGGCACCCAGCTTAACAAACACTGTACTGGCAAAATGGATACAGGAAATGTGTAGCCGTCTGAATTCATCCACAAAATCAAATTGTACCACAGATTTGTAGACAGCATCTTAATTGCACTAGAAGACAACAAGAAGAATGTGAAGAAATGCATCAAACACATTAGAAATTCCTGTAGCTTCCTCAAATTTACCAGCTACAGTCTGAATTCTGACAAATTCATTTATCTCATGAGGATAACAACAATGTTTCTAATAATGTATACAAAAAGCAAACAGGACTTTTCCAGCATGCACCCACAGGTGGTAGTAGCATAGAAAATGTGGGACAATAGGGAAATTTACCCCAGGTACTATCTTGCAGAGGGAGTAATTTGCACCAAATAAATAAAAACAATATATTTTTTATAAATATCTTATTTTTTTTCCCTTTAACTCACTCATACCTACAACACTGAACACTACCCAAGTAACTCCTTGATTGCTGCCTACAGTATCACTGTCCTGAAATACATTCCTATTCCATGCCTACAGCTTCACTGTGCACTCACTACACTAACAATTCTGTTTAGTGTTAGGTAAATGTATACATAGACACAAGCGCTGCATTCCACTTTTGTATATATATATATATATATATATATATATATATATATACGTATATATATATATATATATATATATATATATATATATATATATATATATATATATATATATATATATATATATATATATATATATATATATATATATGGGTCTACCTGACAACGTCGAAAGCTGACAACGCCAACGATGAGAAGACTGACACGAGACGATCGAAAACTGAGATGACCGACAGATGAAAACCCTGACACTGAGAAGACCGACATGTGAAAAGCTGTGTAAGTATGCGGTAGTGAAGGATGTTAGGGTGCGAGTAAGGTAAGTGTGCGATATTGATGGACTCTAGGGATAGGGGTGGGTTAAGTGAGTTAGGGTTAGGGCGCGGGTTAGGTGAGTGTGCGATAGTGACAGTCTTAAGAGTTAGGGGCGGGTTAACTGAGTTAGGGTTAGGGCACGGGTTAGGTGAGTGTGGGATAGTGACAGTCTTTAGGGTTAGGGGCAGGTTAAGTGAGTTAGGGTTAGGGTGCGGGTTAGGTGAGCGTGCAATAGTGACAGTCTTTAGGGTTAGGGGCGGGTTAAGTGAGTTAGGGTTAGGGCGTGGGTTAGGTGAGTGTGTGATAGTGACAGACCTTAGGGTTAGGGTTTGGGTTAAGGTTGTAGATAGTTGTGTATGTTAGGTTTAGTGTGGGTTTGTAAGGATTTTGGTGTGCTTGTGTTGTGTGTGTGCTTTTTGGACAGGGGATTTGTTTTGTTTGTTGATTGTCAGGATTGTGGTGTGTTGGGCATGTGAGGTTTTGTGTTTGTGAACTTTCGGTTATGTGGTGTCGGTGATTTCGTTGTCAGTGTTGTAGTGTGTCGGTGTTGTCAGGTAGATCTATATATATATATCTATATATATATATATATATATATATATATAGATATATATATATATATATATATATATATATATATATATATGTATATATATATATATATATATATATATATAAAGTAAGCAAATGAAACTTCTTCCTTCCAAATGTAAAAACTGATAACAAGAAAGGAAATGGGAGGATGCAAAATTACTTTTAAAACTGATAATATATACTTTAATAAAAATAATAAAAAAAAAAAAAAAAAAAAAAAAAAAAAAAAACTGAATAAGTGTTTCATCTCATAAAATAAAAGTCTCTATATTGACTGAAGGCTTCTTCTGATTCTGCTTGTTTACTTTTCCAGTTCAAAGTAATAACTTTTCTGGCAATTGCAAGAATTGATCAGAGTAATTGAATCTGAGATTTAGGTATTACATTAGGTATAGGAACATTGAATAGGATTAGCGAGTTAGAAATATGACAGTTATCAGACCATAAAGCATTTACAAAATATTTCAAGGCTATCCAGTATTGAACAACATTACTACACTCAATGAACATGTGAACCCAGTTGATCTCAAGTAATTCATCACATTTCCAACATTTACTTTCACTGTTTCTGAGTATAAGATTTATTTTATGTGGAGTACAGAAACTCCTATTCATAAATTTCCATGTATACAATATCCAATATAATGAAGAAGTGGTATCATATGTAGAATTCAATAAGAATTTTTTGGATTCATCAGATATTTGCTCTCCATTAATCTTTACATAGTGATTCCAAAAATCTGAGTTGAACTTTAGAGTGTATCCTCTTAGTATCTTATAGATAGGTGAGATACTTATTTTTTTATTATATGTCTTTTTAAGACACCTAATAAAAAGCTGAATCAAACTAGGTATAGATTCAGTCTCCAGGTTGCTTGATACTCTCATTTTGTTTTCTATAAACTGCCGTAATGAGCATTTAAACAGCCAACTGTCTTGACTATTATCAAAACTGCATAAAAGAGAGTTTAATTGTTTAATACTCTTATTTTCAATAAACTGATGCCAGAATATCAAGTTATTTTCCTTTACTTTTTGCATCGCATTGATGTTGAAAGAATCTAGGCAATCAGGGGAGAATGCTGTAGGGAATATAAGAAATAGAAATTGTTTAATGTTGTAATTACAATCAATTATATTTTTAAAGTTATTAAATATTTGATTAATGCTATATGAAAAATGATCAAACTTCTTATTAAATAAAATTCACGTAAAAGCCAATGAACCCTACTTATTCCATATTGTTTCTTAAATTAATTTTCTATAGTTTTGACATCAGTTATATGAATCTCATGCATTGTTTTCCAGCCAGATATATAGGTAAGTAAGATCCAAAGTAATATTAAATTAATTATAACTGATTTGGAATAAAGATCTAAGCTAGGGAATGCTATCCCATTACTGTTCCAAGTTCTAATGTGCGATTTATATGCAATCCTAGGTTTTGAGGGGAGCCATAAAAATTTAAGTAGCATGGAATCTAATTTTTTAATAAGTTTTTGGGAGAGGGTACTATCAATGACTGTATATAAAACAACATTTTAGGTAAAATTATCATTTTAATTAAAGAGAACCTGTCTTCCACTGTAAAGAACATCCTATTCCATCTTTGATTAGTTCACTAAGGGTGGTTTTTAAATTATAGTTTAGTTTAACAGAGTCTTCCCATGTACTCTTTATACTGACACCAAAATATTCTAATACATCATTCTTCCAATTAAACAGGCTATTCTCTCTTATGTTTTTGTTGATCATTTTATTAATTAGCAATGTTTAGGATTCATTATGATTAAATGTAAGCCCTGAAATTCCTTCAAACTTGCTTAAGGTATTTATAACATCATGCAAAGAACCATCGATATCACCCAACATTAACAACATATCATCAGCAAATAACTGTATCTTAGGAAATAGTCCTTATTAATTTGTAAGCCTTTTATATTTTGCTTGTTTCTGATAAATGTAGCAAAAGGTTCCATTGAAAGAGCAAACAATAATGGTGACAAAGGACAACCTTGTCTAGTTCCTTTGAGGATTTCTAGTGGTGAGGATAGACATGATCCGATTTTCACACAAGCTTGTGCCCCACTATAAATTTTCATTAATAAGTTGACAAAATCTGAGAAAAATAGGAATTATTTTAATTGCCAGTCTTCCTTTGTTGTCTGTCTTGCTATATGTACAAAATGTTTTACTTTGGTAAAACAGTTCAAAATTAAAGAAAATAATACACAAATATATTTATGCAATCAACAGATGTAATGAGTAAAACACTGTCTGTAAACATGCTAATATTTGTGAGGGCTTCAAGAAATTTGTATTTTTTGTTTTGGTTGCTGGTTATGACAATATTAGGGGTGGGAGCAAAAAATAATTTTTAGTCTCTCTAGAGTATGTTTGGCAAATCAGTTTAGCCATTTGTAGGAACAAAGGACTCAATAATATGGTAGCTTTTACATATTATTTGAAGAAGTTAAGAAATAAACTTGGTCACATTATGAATTTCATATGATCTTTTGGTTAGTATAAAAGGAGGATAGAAAATGTTGCTTATTAGAATCTGAAGAAGTCTTAATTCTGTAGAGACTTTTATGAGATAAAAATGCTTATTAAGTGATTTTATGTATTTTTTTTATTAAAGTACATATCAGTTTAAAGGTCATTATACATCCCTCACTTCCTTTCTTGTTATGACTTTCTTCATTTGGAAGGAAAAATTTTCATTTGTTTTCTTAGGTTTTTTATATGTGTCTGTGCATGCTTCTTCGCCAGTGGATGCCAATGAAGAGACAGTATTGGATTTATGAAGCCATTTGATTCCTTCTATTTTAAGCTAGAAAAAGAAAAAAAAATAATGGATTCGAAACCAACTAATAATAGCAATGGTTTTTGCAGTGAATGTTTCAGGAACAGGTAGAGTTTACTTTGCTTCATCTACCATTTCAAGTTATACTGCAGCAGACACAGTGGTTCATGAGTACAATCTGATTATCTTGCTGCAAAAGTGTTTCTTGGATACGAATTACATCTTATATTCAGGCATAATGGGTAAACCCTCTTTATATGTTTTTGGTTTAAAAACAGCTTAAACATTGCCACACAAAGCTTGTTATCAAGTTCAGCTTGATAAGGAGGATAGGTTTAAACAGCTAGAAGTAAACCTGATGATATGCAAGCAATTGCAATGAGACATTGTATATTTATAAGCTTGTTTTGTTACAAAATGAGTAAAAAAAATACTATGCAGATTCATAATATTCCATCTCTATTTTAAAAGAATGGGATTCCATCAGAGATAAGGCAGGGACTGATTTTGTATAGCTGCTTTTAACTGAAAATGAGAAAAAGAAGGAAGCAATAAAAAAAGATTTTGACATTTTATATGACAAGCTTACACTATCAGCATCATCAACAGAAACTAGTGAAAGAATGAAGATTATTAATCACAAGGTTCAAAAAGAAGAGGAGATTCAAAAAAAGAAAATGAAAACAAAAAATTTGTTTTAGAAATTCAAATTTTTACAATTAAAAAGTTTTAAATACAAATATTGCAGCAGAAAAGGTTTCAATTTTATTCTGGCCAATAGTGTTGGAGCAGTTGGACAACAGGAAAAAATCAAAAATCAAGTTTTTTGCTTTTAGCACAGCCTGCAGATGTTTTAAAAGTACCACCAATGTGTTCTTCCAAGATACAGCAATTCTACACCAACAAGATGGATGAAATGGTGAAGGCTCCAGGCTTGAATCCATCAAAAGAAAAGAAGGAGCCTCAGGATTTTTTAAATCAAATGGCTTCTCATCAAACAGTGGAGGTATTCCAACAGTATCAACCATAGACTTCTTTAATATGGTCACAGGTAGCACAGGGCCAGTGGGAATCTAATCAAAGCAAGAATGGCTGAAACAACACCCATAGCAGAATGCATACAAGAGGTAAACATGCCCTTAAATAAAAAAAAAATCAATTTATCTATAAAGATTCTTAACACTGATGAAGTAGACATCTTATAAGAGGCTTTTCCTTTGACTCTTTGGCTTCAAGTTCTCTGGATGATAAAATTAATAGTTTTGAAATCTTACTGTAGAAAGTTGAATCTCAAGTTTTTATTCTGTAACAAGAAAGATGGTTCTAGTAAAAAGGTGTTTCACAAACAAAGATTTTTTAATCCTCCTTTACATCCTACTTTACATGTCTTTGAGAATAGTTATGAACAAGCTATCAGAAATATACTTTGTAGGCCTGGGGAAAAATATGATAATACCCTGTCAATTCAACAGACTCAAACTTTGAAAAAAAAAAAACTACCCTTTCAACCCCCCTGTTACACAAAGGTTGTAACATGCCAGCGTCACACACTAACATTTTTGCATCTCCTCCTTTAACAAACATACAGGAGGGAGACAAATCAACTAGACTGTTAACAACTTACTCACTTGACTCTAGAGTCGTTAGAGAAATTGTCAACAAGAACTGGGCACTTATTTCGGAAGATCCCCACCTTCGAAGTTCTTTAGGTTTGACACCCCAACTAACTTTTAGGACGGGTGTAAACCTGAAAGGTTTGGTTGAAAGGCCGAAAAGGACTTCTAAATTTAATACAGTCATGACAAAATGTGGGAGATACCGTCAATGCAAGTTCATTAAATTAACTGACAGAGTAAAAATCAAAAATAAAGTATATTACATCCATGATAGATACAGCTGTGATTCTTTAGGGGTTGTTTATGGAGCGTTCTGTGACGGTTGCGAAGCATTTTATATCGGGAAAACAGAGAGGAAATTAAAACAGATGATTTATGAGCACCAGTACAGCATTATGAACAAAACTAGTACTAGTGCTTTAGCCAAACACACCCTTATTTTCCCAAGTCACAATTTCTTATTTGTGGTTTTACAACAAGTAGAACATAACAAAAGAGGGGGGCCCTGGGAACTCAAATTAGAAAAGGCTGAAGTGGAATGGCAGATTGCAACTGCTGCTTACTCTTTTCCAGGGTTAAATGAAGCCTTATCTATCAAGAGCTTGTTGAAGCTTAAAGCCCTGGCAAGATAGGGGTGGCAGCTTGTTTGTTTCACACAAAAATGTTTAAAACATCTAACTGACTTTTCTTCTTTTTATATTTGTTTATGAGTAAGACTTTCTATGGTTTTATATGTTTTTACATGTATAACACCATAAGGTGAGTCTTGTATGATGTATTTACATGTTGTTTTTTTACATTAACATAATGTAACTCAATTTAATACCATAACATAATATATTCCATGCTACACATTTACACAGTACACACTTTATTTATTATCATTATTGTTTTAGTTTTTATATAACAATGGTCTATTTTTAAGCATCATTTACCATCCCAATTGAATTTGTATTTATTTTTTGTCTTGGGTTGGAAATGGTAAACTTTTTTATTAACCTTTTTTAGATGCTTAAGACTGTCATTTGAGCAACATGGTTTAATTAGTCAATGTTGCTTTAAATGTTTAATGCTGCATGACATCATGTACTTGGGCTCAGCAGGTTTGTGTTAGATTTTTAAACTAGGAAGTGAATAGTTTTTACTTGTCTGAAGAAGCTGAAGTATTTTGTTTAGTGAAAGCGCTTACGTACAGTAAACAGTTGGATATTCCATTGCCTGCTCGTTTTCTTTTCTTGTTTTGGTTTTGCCAGTTTGGATTTTTGTTTTTTGTCTGAGAAAATAAGAAAGTCATTGCATTATTATATTTGAGTTAGGTTCCAGTAGATATAGCTAATTATATAGGGAACTGATAGAAAATATGGGGGGGCGGGCGGATATTGTGGTGTGGTTTGGGCTAGCAAAAGTGAAGAGAAGGATTTATTCTATATGTTAAAGTGGGGTAGGGGGTGGGGGGATAAGTAGTGTTATGTGTAAGAGGATAGATGTTTAATCATGTAGGTTTGATATTACTAGAAAGCATTTTTATATAGAAAATAAGAGGAGTGGAATGTAGTTAAAGAGTAATGTTGGGATACTAAAAATACAGGAAGATGTGCCTGATCCACCATTATGTCCTATTGTGTAATTGAGAGGTTCTAAACTTGAAATGGTGTCTAATTTTTTGGATGTAGGATTAAAATAGGTTGCATCAAAGAATGTTTCTTTTGTAAAAGATTCATTTGATTTCAAAAACAAAGTGAACAGCATTTTTTGGATACAGCTGACATTTTAGTAACCTTACAGAGGCAGATCCAGGAATTTGCAGGGGGAGGGGGGCGTAGTCTAGCTAGTTGATTACCAAGGTGGAAGCAGGAAAGTGGGACACTAGGTTTGGTGGTTGTGAAAAGATCACCTTATGAAGCTCTGACATGTGTGGAAAGACATCAGTTTACATTCAGCTCCACATGTTCTTGCTGTGGATATGGTAGTAGAAACAGGTAATTCCTGTGCAGCACACAGCACATGTACAGACGGGATAATCCCTGGGATACATACTTGTCTCTCCAGCAGGTCCTATTTATATCACAGGCAAGGTTTAAATCTTTAGAACCAGTAATTCTGGTGCTGTTTGTTTTGCATATATGCAGGAGCCAGACTGGGTTCTGACAAGGCCCTGTATGCCAGCCATAGATCTCCCCTCAAAAGCCTGTTGGAGAGAGAATACAGGGATAGAGCCTTGAGGTGGTCTGCATAGTACATTTTACTTAAGCCCTGTATTCCTTTAGTGAAGATCCTCTGTGAATGTTCCAGTTGTTGAATATGCCTGGTTAGGTACATGCCAAAGGAGGCACTGTAGTCAGTAGGTCTTATGAATGCTGAATACTGTAGAACAATGACTTCCTTGGACTTGGATGCCATACCTTTGTTTATAAGTTGTGCAACATAGAAGGATTTCCTCACTAATGGAGACACATGATAGTCAAAGGCTAGATTACTATCTGTGTGTGTCCCTAAGTCCCTGACTACTGGGGTCAACTCTAAGGGGTATGTTGTCAATATGATAGTTACCATGGGTGGATGACTTCCCAAAGGATACTATTATGCATTTCTTGGCATTTAGTTTTAGTTCATGGCTCTGACACCAGTTGTTTGTCTGTGTAAGTCCCTCCTGGATAATATGTGTGTCAATGTGGGATTCAATGACAGCTCCTAATTTACAATCATCTGCAAATTTAGTCAGCCAGAGACCACTGACACTGGCCTCGACTTAGAGAAATAAATGCCAAAAAGAAGTGGTCTAAGGACTGATCCCTGTGGCACTCCAGTTGTGACTGACCTCTTCATATAAGTGGACTTACCAATTCTAACTTCCTGGGTCCTGTCTGTGAGCCACTTGGCTATCCACCAGGTGACATATGAGTTTGTAATTAACCTTTTAAGTTTATCAACAATGCCTGATTGAGGTATTGTATCAAATGCCTTGGCCAGGTCAAGGAAGGCCGTGTGAACCATTTTGCCCTCACCCATTGCTTTGGTGACCTAAGAAATCCACCAGGTTGAGTAGGCATAATCTGCCCTTGAGAAAACCGTATTAAGTTGGATCCAGTGTCTGGAGGTTTACTATATCACTATTGATCATTTCCATGATAATTATTCCCATTGCTTTACATATAAGACTAATGAGATTAATAGGGCTAGTTTTCAGGGTCTGTAGATGGTCCAACTTTGTGCAGAGGGATGACTGTTGCTGTTTTCCATTCATGCAGCACAAAGCCTGTGTGGAGGCTATAGTTAAATAGCAGTTCCAGAGGCCCTGATAGGTCAGGTTTCATGCTATTGAGAAGACATCCAGGGATATTGTCTGCACCCATTGATGTAGTGTTCTTGGCCTTAGAGGAAGCATTGAAGACCTGTTCCCTAGTGATAGGAGGGGGAGTTATATTAGATTGTTTTGCTGAGGGAAGGTTGAGGGGGAGAGAGAGGTAAAGTTGGAGTTGAAGTTCTGAATTTATTGGCCAGTAGGTTTGCTATATCTTCTGACTCAGTAACCTAATAAATCAATAAATGAAAGCAGGCTATGCCATAAAACATGTTTTTATCCAAGAAAGCAAAACAAAATTATTGCCCAATGTGTCATGCTATCAAACCTTTCCCTGGCGCATTCTCTCTGCTACACATTCCAATAGGTGCCATCAAACAATTCAAAACAGAATCTCTTACCCTGTACTTTAAATGCACTTGCAAATGCCTAACAACCATAAAAAGAATACCAATCACTTATTAAGATCTTGTATATGCAAACCTCCTGTTCCATAACTATCGCTCAGCTCTTTCCTCTGCACTATCATAAAAAAAGTCAGAAACTCACCTAAAGCCACAGCATATTCACCTCAGACATACCATTCATCACATAAGCTCTGTACCACTGCTGAAGCATTCCGTATGTCTTACTTTGTATGATAAATGTACTCCCAGATGATTAAGTACCATAAATGATTAGCAGTCACTAATTAAGCTCCTATCAACTCACATGTACAACCACCTTTTCCTTTACTACTGCCCAGCACTCATCTAAGCATTATCAAAAAACACATCCAAGCACTCAAAGGCACAACACATTCACCTCACATGTGGGATCTATCACAAAGGCTCCGTACCAATATAGACGTATTCTGGAATTACTACACAGGACAAAATCCATACCAGTGATGGTATCAACCACCCATTTCCCAAATCAATACAACTTTGACCTTATTTACCCATCCCCTTCATCTATTCTTTCAACAATGCCTTTGTTACCATTCCCAAGACATCTACAAATCTCAATAAGCTAGTCGACTTCAATTTTCACCTTCTGTGTAGTGAAAACCTCATTCTCTTTCCAGTCCCACCCCTCCCCCTCCCATCACTACCATTTCTCTTAACCTAACCTCCAACAGCTAATTGCCTTCTTACTTGCACATACATAAACCTCTCAAACATAAACCTCTCAAATGTACTTCATTTAAACTGCATGTTCCACATTAAAAGGGTCTGTCACACGTTTAATAATGACATTTTTAACAAGTATCAGTTGACAATACAGAATCATGTAAATTCATCAATATACTCTTTTAATTATGACGTTATTAACCATGATGTAGCTTTCTAGATGCACCTGTTAGTAAAACTTTCACATTATGGGGAGCTACACGGGTATGTACACAAACAACATTCTTGAGTTATTTAGAAACTTTAAACCAAATACCACCCATTAAAAATACATATTCACTGTCACTTGTTACTGGCTACTGTGCATACCGCTCTTGTAAAATAAGTTAATCTTTTATTATAATTTCTCACGTTGTCACTTTTCCTTACATCTATTTCAATCATATATTTTTCTTTTACAATATTTCAATTATATTTTTAATCATCATTTCATTTTACTAAGAACATCAGGGCTGTTGCTGAATGGACATCCCGACGCCATGTGCACAAGTGGGGAAAAAAGAGGGTTGTGAATGGATGGATCAGGGCTGTTGGTTGAAAAGTTGGCCAATCTGCGGGTCTTGTAACCTATTTTGGCTCTAAATAAAACTTAATTCAATTTACATTGTGGGCAGTTTTTGACTGAATTACGAAGTCTCTCAATAGATAGTTCAGCCCAAGTTAAACTATGTATTTCTTATTTGGTTATTTGGTTATAAATTAAAAAATTCTCAGTCGAAGACAAGGATTATCAGGTCTGAAAATTCCCTGGTAAAAGAAAATAGGGAGACACATTTACATTCATAAACATATAAGCCTCTGTTTTTGGCCTTCAGTTCAAATAAGTGACAATATTCTACAATAGCTTCTTAATAACTTAACCAAAAGCATTTTACTTTAGTTATTTGACCTTCATGACATTTGGTTTTTAACTTACCGCCCACATATCAAACTTCATTTACTCTACAAAAAAGAATAAGGATCAGCTGTCCATATAAACATTATTTGTTTGCATTATAATTTCTTCACAGCACCACAGCCTGTCAGCCTCGCTGGTACCAACGAACTGCCGGACTAAATGGTTAATTTGCTACTACATAGCCCCAGCATTCACCCTTACTCACGACAAGCATCCTACTTAACTTTATTAGTTTAAACAATACCTAAAAGGGCACAGTAGGCCACTCACAATACACCACTGGAATATTTTAGTACAGCTCGTGATTTGTGCCTTAGTACTGTTAAGCGTTTGGATAGCTACCTGATGGATGGAATTCAAAATTGATATGTAATGGTATTTAAGGGGAGAACTAAGAAAATCACTATCCATTGTCATTTAAAGAATACAGAGAACTGCAGATAATACTCTGCTGGAGAAAACTGTACTGCTTTTTTTGGCACCTTGAAAATTGGTAAGTCAATAAAATACAAGAATTAGCATTACTTCAATGCAGATCACTCCCTCACTGTTGAAGAGCAGTTTCAAAGTTGTTAGTCCCACTGTACTTTTATTTTAAAATTAAATTTCTGACAAAGGGTTAACTTTTACTCACTGATATCACAGCTCTCATCAATGTGCCTAAATTACAATGGAGATGCAGTTGGAGGAGGATCATAAAAAAATCATCTGACTGCAACCTCCAATCACATCTCTGATGTACATGACACATTTGGTGACAGGGTTCTTTGGGAAGGTGTACCTGATTTGAAAAAAAAAAGCAAGTGTAAAAATGGGCCGGCACTTGCCCCTGAGCCCATGCTTAAATCCACCACTGCCTTAGATATCAAATCTTTGTATACATTTATTCCTCAGGAGATCTGTAATGAATGGGTGTGTCATATACTATTGAAAAACAAAGATTATAGTGTTCAGGAAATTAAGTTTATTTGTGAATGTATAAAATATGTTTTGGAATATAACTATTTTGTCTTTAGAGATAGATATTACCTGCAAATATGTGGAGGGGTAATAGGCACTGCAATGGCACCAAATTTTGCCAACCTTGTGATGTTGTATAGGGAAGAACATCACTTGTTTCAATTGGAAGCACACACATCAATCAAATACCATGGGAGTTCATAGATGGCATTTTTTAATTTGAGGAATTTCAGCTGAGAGTTTACACCAATTTGTGATTGATATCAATAATAACACACAATTTTTTGAATTTACTTGCGAATTTAATTTGTACAGCATAATTTTTAGGCACTCTAGTATATAAAATTGAAAATAAAATGGGAATCACTATTAGTTATAAAAAAATGCTGCTAGTAATTCTGTATTACATTCCAGTAGAATGTAGTTTGTGCATCAGAAAAAAATTTAATCAATAGTCTGATTATCAGAATTGAAAGTCTAATAGCAGGCATAAAAGAGCAAGCTGGTAAATTACAAAAAGTAGAAGAAAAATTATTTTTAAGGGGATACCCCCAAAACATAGATGGGAAGTCAGAGGAGCATCATAGTAATAAACAACTTCCCATCCATGACAAACATTGGAACATGGCTATGTATGTCACTCATACTGTTAACAGGGGTGAAATAAAGAAAGCAATTAAGGATAATTGGGAAATTTTATCTGGTGATCCAGATTAACACAAAGTACTTGGTATAGAATCAGTTTTTTACATGTAAGAAGGGCAAATGTTTGAAAAGTTTTTTTTTTAATACAACAGTGTTGTAGTTTATAAAAGTACAACAGAAAAAGTTGGTACTTATGTCTGTACTGATTATAATGTCTGCAGGTATACTAACACATGCAAAAAAATGAGTAAGCATAGGAATCTGTCTAGTTCCAACCTCACCACTACAAGTGTTGAGGAAAAAATAAAAAACAAAGAAACTTCATTGATGAGCTCAGTCACAATAATTTCCAAAACTCATGAAACTCTGGTAGTGTTCCAAAGCAACAAGCCTTTATTCGTCACAGTCAAGTGATCCTCATTAACAAAAAAAATCAGAAATATTTTAACAATGTTAAACATGTCAGCTTTTATATACTTAGAAGTATGTTTGGAAAATGTATGTATTGTTTAATTTTAAACCAACCTGTTCATGGCAAATAATATAAACAGGGTTGTAAAAGTACATTTTAGAACAGCAGGTACCAACCCATACTCTAAGACTTTTAATTAAAATCGTTTTCAGCTAACTAATGCCTTAAAGCCTTCATCAAATCTGTTTCAAGAACTAAAATCAAGAAAAAATACATAGCTATCTAACCATAGACAGAATCAAACTAAAACACTCCCCTGGATGTTCTATTCCTCTGTGCAGGACTAGCTTAGTCCTGCACGGAGGCTGCCATTTAGGAGCAGGCTGGCAGCATGCCATGCATAATAATGAGGCATGCTGCCTGAGCTCCTAGGCTTACACGGAGTGTGTAAGAGTGCAGGGGGCATGTTTGAGAGCAGAACTCTCAGAATATACACGCACCCGCAATGAAGGACAGCAGAAAGGGGTATGAAATGAGCAAGACTGCTCATAGGTGACCGCATATCCCCACCAACAGTCCCCCTTGTGTACAACAGTAACAGTATACATACATAAAATGAAGAAACCCTTTATTATTATTTTTTTTAATCTGATTAAAGCTAACCATGGGTGCAAGGGTTTGCCCATCGCTTAGCTATGGTTAATGCAGCTTAAATGGCTGAAGAGGATAACAAGGAAGATATATGCAAATGAAGCAGCATAGTAATCTTGTAGTGGGCAGAGCATTCACCTTAAGAGCAGGCATTCCCGGTTTGGGTCCCACTGCAGTACATTCCATTTTCCATGAAAAAGCATGTTATGACTAATATTTATGTTGCATAACCCACTAAATAGCATATTTTCATGAAATGGAGTACTGCAGTAAATGCACATGTGAGGTATCAGTGTCATAATGACTAAGGCACTAGTAAACAGGTTTAAGAACAAATAAGCAGTAGTAAACATATTTAAGCACTAGTAAGTGGGCTTAAGCCCATTTGTGCAGTGGTAATCAATGCCTACACTGGTTAAGCAATTCTAAAGCTACCTGTCTGTAAGCAGATGTAACGGCCGGTTAGCAGTGCTTACTGTCACAAAACCCGCTTACAACTGCTCAAAAGTGCCATAATCACTCTGTATCCAACGGCCCTTGTTCTGCCCATCAACAAAATAAACAACTATGCATGACTTGAACCCAGGACCCTATACACCATAGTCACAATACTTAAGCCATCACAAAAGTACAGAAAAATGAGGTATCAGCAAACAAGTTCTCACCATAGTAAAACCAAACTGAACCTGTGAAAGGAATCAGTATACAGTCATATGTTCCATAACACACTAGATAACATAAATATGTGAAGTGTATTACAGCAGTAAGCCCAGAAGTGAGGTGTAATTGTAATTGAGTGTTGAAGTCCCAAATAAAACACAAGGACCCCATAGAATGTATGTACACATTAATTATGGATACCAGGCAGATATATAAGATGTAATGAATAAGAAATCAATGCCAAAAAGAAAGAAATAATGTAAAGTCTAATGTAAGCAATACTAAGCATTGCACAGACCAGCTTAGGAGGTGTAAGCAATGTGTGGGCCAGCTAACTCAATGTGCCCGGTGTTATACCCCTTTAAACAATGCCAACCTTAGTTAAGCAGGTTTGCCCATAGCTTAGCCTTTTCAAAACCAGTCAGTCATGGAAAAGTGTTGGAAATTGGCCCTACTTAAACCCAAGAGGTGGGAATACATCTCATAACTGGTTGTAGCTTCCCCTTGCAGGCACTATGGCAGTAAGGGGAGAAGGTGTACACTTTCTGGCACAATACTGGTGCATCCAGGAATCCATGCTCATGACAGGACTCCTTGTCAAAGACCATGATCAGAGACTGCTGCAGGGCCAGTACCAGGGCTCCCAATATAAGGCAGAGGCCTGGGACCATCTTGCCTGTGACCTCACCAGTGCCACTGGCAAACCCTGAACTGGTGAGCAGGTCAGGCACCACTGTGCTGACCTGAAGAGGGGTAAAGGGGACCTCTTGGAGGAGAGGCTCCAAGATGTTAGAGTGTCAGGGGATGTTCCAGCCATGTGTAACTATCACCCCAGTATGTGTGTAATAATTGCCAGGTCAGGTATATTATGGATAGGTATGGCTAAATATTCCTCTTATGTCCCCCACAGCTGCAATGGAGTGGGCTGCAAACCAGGAGGCCCACATCAGCTGCCTGGCAAGGTTGCGATGTGAGGCAGGTCAGTAATACTCATGCATTTACTGTCATAGGAAATAAAAATAAAAGTACTAGTAAACTAATTGCTTGTATAAAACATGTATTGTTCAAGGCAAGTACGGCATACACTAGAGAATATGTCAGGAAGAGTCTCATATTGTTCGTAAGTCAATAAAAGTGTAATAGCCTGACCAAACGGGTCTAACCGCTGGACTGCATATGTATATCCTGGTATCATACGGTAATGTAGATATGCAATCTTGTAATAGTACTGTAGTATTAAGCACTGTTACCCACACCGTGCACCATAAATTGAATGTGTAAGAATGTCTGTATATGACAGGTGTAATCCCCAGAGGCCATTTAGTACAACTGAAAGACACATAGACATTAAACAGGGTAAATGCAGAAAACAAACACCAAATAGCACAAGCAACTGAGATGTGAACTGTTGTTTTTTTAGCACACACAGTCACGGCTTGAATCCTGCCAGTGGTAGTAGTTTGCATACAGAATCATACCCCACAACTGTACAGATATGTCCAGAATGTCTATTAAAGTGGCCCATATCTTTTGCCTATCAACTTGTCCCCCTGGGAAATCAGTGGGATGATCCCAGATGTACAGGCAGCAAACAGGCAATACAACTGATTGACACACAGCTATGAGACAAACCTGGCACACTAGCAACTTCCCAATAACTTATGTGACTAAAAAGCCACGTATGTCCCATTTACACCCCAACTTGTCAAGCTGTGGTCAGAGTGTGTACAGTAACAGAGTGAGATGTATGTGCTTAATAGTAATGTGGAATCTGGTACAGTGTGTGGGAACATTCAGGCAGTTGCTCTGAATAATGAGGTATCACACATCATTGTTGCCCACACTATCCTACAACATATAACTTTATAGGAAATCTGTATATGAGTGTTGTAATACAAGGTCAGAATGCAAAAGCACAGGGGATTAATAAGACAGAAAGCATATAGGAGATATACAGCAATATCTATATAGCAGACATAACTGTGATGGACAATGTTTAAGTTGTAGCAGACACAGCCATGGTCTGAATCCTGGGAGTGGAATTAGGCTGCATGCAGATTCACACCCCACAACTGTACAGATTAGGCCCGAATGTCCAGTGTATGTGCCCATATCTGCTGCTGGTCCCCCTGTCCCCCTGGTAAGTCTGTGGGATGATCCCAGATGCGTAGCCAGCAAACAGGGAATACAAGTGATTGTGCAACATCATGAGTTGTCAAGCTGTGACCAGAGTGTGTACAGTAACAGAGTGACATGTATGTGCATAATACTAATGTGTAATTTGGAACTTTGTGTGGCAACAGTCAGGTAGTGGTAACAAACATTGCTTCCACAGGTACATTGGATATGAACACAGTGCTGAGAAATAAAGACCATTATAACTTGTACTGGTACTGTTCACTCTGGTATTGTAGGGAATTGTGAGTGTTGCAGTTTCTCTGAATAATAAAGTATCACTAGTCACTGTCACCCACACTGTGCTACATAACATAATTGTGTAGAAAAGCATGTATATGTGTGTGTCAGGTCACTAAAGGTGGTAGAGGGCAATATTCTAGATATGTCCTGGCACACCAGCATGTGATCAACACATGGCCAGAGTCTGTGCAGAAAGAGTTGGATAGCTATGTGCAAAATATCAACCCAGAATCCGGGAGTATGTGTGGAAACAGTTAGTTAGTGTTAACAAACATTCCCTCCACAGGTATACCAGGTAAGAGGTGTATACTGCAGGTAAAACCAGTTCATGTGTAATGATGATGACAGCCATATCACTGTCCAAACTAAGGCTATAAGGTAGTGTAGCAACACTTGTAAGGTACAGATAACAGCACTGACTAGGAAAGTAATGTGGACTACAGGAATATACTAGTTGTTAATTGACATCTTTCTCCCACCCCCACCATATCTCCAATGATAATCAACATACCCACCCCAAATGGTATGTAATGACACTGATAATATCCAATTGTTTGATAAATATTTTCATGGCTCCCATGCATGTGCTGTATTGAATTATTCCAACATTGGTAGCATGGTGCCATCAATGTACCTGATTGCTGTACTTATTACCACTGAGGTCCCATATATGCATGTGTTCTATTTACTATGCAACTGTTCCGTATCTGGTGTCTGGGTTAATGAGAATATCTATGCATGCTGTTATACCTAACCCTGGAATGTGTTGACTATTACTATCCCACATATGATGATGAAATCTAAACACTATAGCACACTTGAGAAGGCCGGTCCCAGCGGACCCACCTGTCCCTCCTCAGCTGGCCGTGGCACTTGACACCAGCATTTCTTGGGCCCAACCCCAGACTTCCCAGTCTGTTGGTGCTGCACCACCTTCGGGTGGAACCACCTCAGGGGATGGAGCTCACCCCCACCTGGGAGTGAGCGAGGACAGGAACCTTTCACCCGTCGCCAGGTCGGGGTCATGGTGAGTATAGAAATCGGCCAGCAGTTTGGTGATCTTCTACGCCAGCTCGAAGGCCGCATGTCATGATTAGAGAGTCAGCCTGGCTCTGCGACTCAGCACCCAGCACAGCAACCTTTGGGGCTGTGAAGATGCAGTGGTGACTGTCCATGGGTGGGGACGTCAGTCCCACTGTTACCACTAGGGGGCTTGTGGGGTTCCGATATCCGAACACCCCTCCCCATCAAGGTGTTCACCCCCACATATGTCATATACAGCCCCTGTATGTGTCTTGTTTGTCTTGTCTGTTAACCTACCCAACCTACCTCCCCAAATATACCTACTACCCCTACCCAACATCCCACTCTCACCTGAAAAAAAAAGGACAATCTGTTCCCACTAAAAAATCTTGCCCCATACATAGCTGTCCATTTTGCACACGTATCCACTGGACACATGTAATCCAGTCTAATTGGCATCACAACTTATTATTGTTGTCCTCACCCCTCTCCCAGGGGTTTGAGTGTCCAAGTCTACCTCCAAATTCAGTGTATATGCACAGCTATTGCTGTAGAAGAAATGGGCAGCTATGGACCTTGCCTACACCCTTCCTGCACATCCCTGGCTATTTCCCTACTTTGTGCCCCTTTTTTTCTCCTCTCTCCTATCAACCCTTTTTCTTTTCTTTTAAAGAAATTAGCACGGGGTAAGCAGGAGTAAGCATTTTTAAGCAGCAGTAAGCAGGCTTAAGCCTGTTTGCTTGGGGGAAGCAATGCATACACAGGTTAAGCAATTCTGAAGCTAATAGTGTATAAGAAACTGTAACCAAAGGTTAGCATAGCTTACCTCCACGCAAACCTGCTTACAACTGCTTTAAAGTGCCTTAATCACTCTGTATCCAATGGCCCGTGTTCTGCCCAGCAACAAAATAAACAGCCTCAAACCCAGGACCCTGCACACACCATAGACAAAGTGATTTACCACTAAGCCATACCAGACATACATAACTCTGATGTTTTCAAAAATATATCATCCAGCCCAGTCATGCAACAGTACAGAGAATGTATTCCAACATTTAAATTTATGTGTGTGTGTGTAAATATATTAATATCTAAACAGATACAACATATTTATATATGCAGATATATATGTGTGTATATATATATATATATATATATATATATATATATATATATATACCTACATCGACACATATATATGTCTACACCTAAATGTCTACATATACACAGCAAGTTACGTATATGTAAGCAGGATATATATCTATGTAGGTATATATGGACATAGTTATATATATGTAAGCATATATATATATATATATATATATATATATATATATATATATATATATATATATATATATATATATATATATATATATATATATAAAACTATATATATATATATCTAGGGCCATACATCTGTAGATAACAACGGTAGATTAACTAAAACATATATGTCCACATGCACTGTTAATGGGGTTGAGAGGCCACAAACAATATATATCTTGTACAAATAGGTATACCCCCCACAGCCAAACACGTCCACCCTGCAATACACTACCAGGTGTTGCAGATGCCATAACCAGGACGTGACACGACATGGGCACAAGATGTTAACAGTACTACATCTCACCTGTATGATGTCAGGCTGGTATTGGTAACATATCATACAGTACAGTCTGGCTCCCATAGGAAATGTAAAATGTGGAAGCTATCAACGTCCCCAGGATACATATACACAGGCACATATATGCAGATACAGATATACATACATATATATATATATAAAAGCACATTTTACTGAAACACATTTGACTGTGTACAATTCACCAAAAGCTTAATTCAGTGAAAAAAACATTTCACTGAAACACATTTCACTGAAAGTTATATATGGCCTTTCCCCCACTGTTGTGTGACCCTGGAGTTAGTATAAATAGTAAGGGGGGAGTGTGGGGGGTGTAGCCCCCCATCTATTTAAAATATTTTGAACTATATACATGGATTCTTGCAATTCCAATAAATTACTCTTTTCTGAACTTAATATATATCCCTCTTACTATATATACTAACTCCGGCATTGCACAACAGCGGGGAAAAGGCCATATATAACTTTCAGTGAAATGTGTTTCCATGAATTAACTTTTCAGTGAATTGAGCTTTCTGTGATTTGTGCACAGTCATTTGACTTTCAGTGAAATGTGCTTTCAGTGAAAAGACCCATATATATTTATATATATATATATATATATATATATATATATATATATATATATATATATATATATATATATATATATATGTATATATATATATATACACACACACATACATATATACATAGATATACATGTGACTACACATACACATGCAGAGATATGTACAGTAAGACATATGTAGAAAATGCACACACTATGGAACAGCCACTATGCCTACAGTTAACACCTTAACAACTGGACACTGTATGGGCCACCCATACAAATGACAATCATTGCCTGCAACATATACCCACAGAGAGGTCATAGGATAAAACACCACACACAGGTTTGCAGAAATGGAAAACCTTTATTTGTGTACTATTACAGTTTTATATGCCATGTCATATAACTGTTCAGACACTGACATCCATATAAACAGAGTAATGCAACTGTGAAATAGTTATACTAATACAGTAGTCTGAAAAGGTTCACAACTGTTGGTGTCCAGGCCAAGCCCTTCAAATTGTACAATAGTACAGACAGACTTGGCCACAGGATACCAAACAATCAACAGTAAGTAATGCAGGTGTATAGTTCAGCAGCCTCTATCTACACTCTGTAGAAAATCACTAGGTGGTAAAGACTTCAGTTGACCAAATGGTATGTAACTGCTGTAGAACAAGGCATAACTGACACCATCACAAGCACACTGACAAACAAAACAGTCTGAATGGCAGGAGGCAGTAGGCCTGCATTAACCCAATTTATGTAAGTAATGTAAATATAGGTGAATTGTATGGTACTGTACAACCAGATACCTTAAGGCAGCTAACCCCTGATACTCCCACATTTTGTAACAGCCTAGGTTATTTGTGGTGCATCCACCCCAGACTCAATAATAGAGGGCCATATACCACTGTTACATACACTGGCCTCTGGAGTGCATAAGGGCACACATGTATTGTGTATATGAAGCCTACACATATATGGCCCCAGCCCCACCGTATGTGTGGGAGATACAACACCAGTGGACTGGCGGCAGCAATGTCAGTGTGATATACTCACAGCCCACTACAGAACAACCCCTGACAGCATGTCATATATGCAAAGCTTGGTATGTAGGTGGAGGGCAGAGGCTAGAACACAGGCCCATATGTGGAAAACTGTTGCCATACACTAAGCAAGTCACTGGTGTTACAGGGTAGTCTGCAACATACCCTTAGTTAGGGTATTGTGGTTAGAAACATAAGTGGGTGTAGCCATGTACTGATAGCACTCAACACACACTGCCAGTGAAACATCCGACACAGCACCTGTGTGGTGGACAGACAAAACATGATAGTCACACCTCTGGCCACTAAGAGGATAGGCCCACAGTTCAGAGCTATGCAGACAGACTGCATTCCAAGGTAAACTAGAATGTACACACACACCCTGTAACACCAGTACTATACAAAGCATAACACAACTCTACTCACACTCTGTCTGTAGTTCTGGAACCTCCTACAAATATGTAACTGGCCTTAGTGTGCTGGTTTTCCTGTAAGAGGTATTGCTACCTGCTGTCTGTAACACTGATGTCCAGACACAGGAAGGATGTCCATAACACAGGAAAGGTAAAGGAACCACGCCCACATGATGTAGGGATTTATCATAGGTGGTTGCCATGACTGTGGTAATTGGAAGTACTACACAGCAAGCTTCATGCAGTTAGCAAGTGGATGACACTGGTGCAGAGGCCATCACCTGATCATGTTCATCACCTGCTAAAGCCAGTCTGAAATCTATTCAAAGCAGCTCAATCCATTTACGGGAGAGAGAGAGAGAGAGAGAGAGAGAGAGAGAGAGAGAAAGAAAGACAAATCTCTTCAAAATAAAAGCCTAAGTCAAAGGCATTTAGCCAGCTGTCAGTCAACAAGACATCATTCCCACAACAGGTATGTGAAGTATATATACATGTAATAGAATGTAGTACCTGGTCCATCATAATAGGATAGATGATGTGGAATGATATATATGTGCCATCAGGTGTTGTTGTGATGATGTTCAACTGAGCAACTGCTATGGACAATAGTGTCTGTCCCTGTGGGTAGTGGGCCATAGCCGTCAACTGTGCAGGTCAGCACTGACAGACAAAATGTAAGCCATCATGGTGTGTGTTGTGTAATAGGAAGTATGTGTATTAAGTGGCCAATAGCTGATGGTGGAAGTAATGCCATTATGATGGACATGTGGGAGCCATGGCCCACCACTGGCAAGATACTCATGTTAATCTGTAATGTAGCATGCCGGAATGCCATAGGTGTGTAATAGGGTTACCTGCAATCGGGTCCTACATATACACCCCTAATGTCAGTCATTGTCCATATGTGGCACCTGTCTGTGTTGTAGCAAGGCAGAACAGTGCAGCTGTGCAGGAAGGTGTGGTGAGATTGTGGAGCTGATGTCTGAATGTACCCCACATATAGGTATGCATATGTGTACATATGTCAGATATATAATATATATAATATATAATATATGAAGATTTAGATAGATAGATAGGCCACAGTGGTGCAGCAGTTAGCGTTGTCACCTTACAGCAAGAGGTTCTCCCCTTCGATCCTCGGCCGGAGCGCCTTCTGTGTGGAGTCTGCATGTCCTCCCCGTGGTCGAGTGATGTATAAAGTCATGCAGGTAGGTGTGTGTGTGAATGGGTGTGCTTTCTTTGAAGGTTGGGCATTGGGCTGGCAACTCGGCACCGTAAAAATCCACTGCCAATCATTAGTGGACTGGAGTTCCGCTGTGGTAACCCCTAACCGGGAAAGGCCGAAAGACATTACTATAATATATAAAGATATATATTTATATCAGCATGTATGTCCAGAAATATACATATAGCCCTGTGTAGACATATATATGTGCACATATATAAATCACATATATCTATATATATATAGATATATACCTATATGCACATGTCTACATATATACAAACATACACACAAACATATATGTATGTATGTAAAGACATGTCCTCTATATTACTACCACAGTGATGTGTGCTATGTGCAAGGCAACAGCACACATAGCAATACACACAGATATCTACAGCTGGCAGTTTGTGCACCATGGATGGGTATGTCACATGTTAGTCCCTTGTTGGGACCACATTGCCCCTGTCTGTGAAGTATGCATTGGGAATATGGGAATGTATGGCAGGTACACATGTGGAGGTGGTCAGTATTGGTAGATATAGAGGACAGTCTACAGGGGTGGTATGTTACGCATGTGGTGGGTAAACACTGTGGATGGTGTGTGTGGTCCGTGATGTGGACGCCGCATGGGCCCAATATGAGCACAATGGGAACAAGCCTCCCACCCACTGCTACTCACAACAGCAGTCCAAGTCCTGAAGGTGCCTTGTCTGGAGGCTGAGCAGGAGGAACATGTTGGCCCTGTGAATGTGTACTGGGTGCCTCAGACTGATGTAGCACATCCCTCATGTGTCTGTGGAGCCCGGTATGGAACAGACCCTAGACCTGAGCTCAGGGGACAGGAACATGTCTGTGTGTGCTCTGAAGGGGGGAATAACATACCCTGGGTGGTTCCACCTGATGGTATTGCTGGAACAGTACATGAGGTGGCCCCAATAGAACATATACATGTTATTGTGTCACTGTTCATAGGTTCATTGGTACATAGGTAGGTACAAGACTATTGGACTTAGGGCCTATATAAGCCTAGCCAAAAAGGTACCCTGGCTTTTGCCATCCAAGAAAATTATTTTCCTGTGCCCCTGTTAAGCAGAGCCACAGAAGTGATCCCTGCAGTGAATTTCCATTTCCCATCAAATCATCAAGATTTTTCGTGAAGAGTGCTAATGTGGAGCTCTGTTTGACATAGATATGTAGCCTGTTCCAGAGTATGGGAAGTCTCTAGGACAGGAATCTATCCCTCCAGCATGTTCTTTTTATTGTGGTGACAAGGTGTAGGTCCCTACAGCATGTAGTTCTGAGTGATTGGGATTTCTTTAAGTGGAGCATGTTCAACACCTCTGGATTTGACATAGCTTTGTATGTTAGGCAGAGATCGCCTCTGAGAAGGCAATATGCGATGGAGTAAAGTTGGAGTTGTTTGAGACGGTCTGCGTAGGGTATCTGTTTGAGGCCAGTAATCCTGTTTGTGAGGTACTTCTGTGGCCTATCCAGTTGTTGTAGATGCCTTGTGAGGTACATACCAAAAGGGGCGCTGTACTCTATAATGGGTCTAATGAATGATGAGTAGAGGGGAACAATGACCTCTTTTTTTTTCTGGATGAGAAACCTTTTGTGATAAGGTTATAGAACATATGTTGGTAGTAATAGTCTACACAATCATGGTACATGTCCAACAGCATGCATAGACATCCCCAATAACACAGAATGTCAGATGTGCAGCAATCTCAGAGCAGCCATACCACTGGCATATATGGAACCATAGTGGCCCTGACAATGGCATGCAGGTGAATATTCTTCAACAGGCCAGCAATGATAGTGTCCACACAGAGGACATGGCTACAATCACATAGCAGAAAGTGTGGTACAATACAATATCTGTCCAACCGGTAGGTAAGCTGTAGCCATACCTAATGAGTTGTGTGTACAGTTTGTTGAAGCTGATATTGTGGGGGGACTGACAGAGATGTGTATTACGAACTGTGGTAACCTTGCTATATGAGTTGCTCAGACCTGTTTCCATTTTTATGTCTTTCAGCCAAGATGGCACATGCATGGTTTCCCACCTATTCCCATGTGGAGAATGAAGTGTTGATAGCACACATGATCCAGCACTATCCAATGTTGTTTGGCAGGGCTGCACATGAGAAGCAGTAGTGGACCGCCCTGTTGAACAACCTAGCCCACAGGGTCAATGATGTCGGGCTGCACAACTGCAGTTATGAGCAGGTCCGGCATCATTGTACTGACCTGCTTTGCAATGCCCGTTTATCGGCTGCTGCAGTCTTGGGGGATCACCTCACCACAGATGTGGGCCATGCCATCCATCCCCCCCTGACATGTGTGGAAGAGCTCTTGGCCAGCCTTATGGCACCTACACATCCGGACAGCCAATAACCACTGGACTCCTTCGTGGAGGTGGGTGTCACCCACACACCGGCCGAGAAGCATGCAGGTAAGGACACAGGGCACATCAGTAGACCACTGTTGTGTATACATCCACATTGGTACAGGTAGATCATGCATATCTGACATGTCATAGATATATTGTGTTGCTGCATTGCAGTTTTAAACAGATGTCCAGATGTGGTAGTGTCGTGGGAATGTACTATTGATGTATTGTAATACTGCACCCACCCTGTAGCACTGCCACAGGTGTGGCCACTGACATTGCATTGCTCACCTTCTTATGTAGGTCCCTCTGGGATACCACCAAGGCAGCAGCCTGTAGCTGGTGAGTATGTTTTATGTAGATGCTTGCCAACACACTGGGCATGTAATGGTGATGGTATATTCCATGCACACATCTAACACACCTACCCTGAATGCATGCTGTACATGTGCATGTATTGTTGCTGTTAAATGCATGGTCTCACAGAGGTGACCATAGTGGGGTAGTGGAAGGGTATGTCAGACACCTGCATGATAGCTAACATTCTGTCATTGCCGAATTTGTCCACAGGGAGTAACATACTGGTGGTAGACATGGCCTACAGTAGTGACATGTTCAGAACAACACCCATATACAGTGCAACACCAGTGTATATACCTGTAGGACAATGGCAACTGCTGCAGAGATACACTATGGCATAAGGCATTACAGTAGTCCACATTATCAGCTGGATCTAGGCTGCAACATGTGGAGTTCAGTGTATGGGACACTGCAACGTGACACACATATGTAGGGCTTACTTGTCATGCATCTGCATAAAAGCTGAAGGAGGGGGTCTCAGCATGACACACCAGTGCACTGCAGCAGGGATCCTAAGGATGGTAGGAATGGCTCTATCTGCACATAGTCAGGTTCAGGACCTGTGGCAGCCGTAACCCTACCCACACAGCAATAGTGATGGCAGTGTGTGATCACCATGGGATGTGCAGATGAGTAGACCTTGCAATCATGCAGAATAGGGGGATATGTGTAGGACAGACTGAACATACATTGGCAAATGCAGATGGCCCATGCTGGTATACCCCTGCCAGGAGCAGTGACTGCTGTTGTGCACATAACAAGAGGTGCAATAAACCATCATGATAAGGGTGTATGCACATATGCCCACATGGTGTGTATGCATTGCAGTCAGCAGCCACACACCTAACACAATCTGTAGACATTGCATGGGAAATTACAGGATATATGTCACATATCGGGCTCGTGTACTGTTAAGATATGCGGTGATGTGGTCCCATGGCAGATCAAGGATGTGTGTGTAAAATCAATAAAAGTGTGTACACCCCCCATAGCCATGGTATGCTCTGATGGTTGTCAGTGTAAGAGTATTGCAATGGTCATACATGGTATGTTGATGTTGACAGCTGTAAATCAGGCATCAGGCATTCACCAATGACAATTGTCCACATATCATCCCAGGTATGTATTGCTGAAAAACACAAGGGCTGTGAGAAGGAAAGCTGACATAACTGACACAGTACTGCACATTCTGCAATGGATTGTACACCTGTGAGTTGTGGTGTACAGTACATGGCAGGGTGCAGAACAGGTGCACAGCAATACTGAGTACATGGGTGCAGTGGTATCCAGGGGAAGGGGCATCACCTAGTGACACAGCACATGCATCACACACATGTATAATGTTGCTAGCATGGACTGAATATAGCTAAACTGCATGCTGTTCTGTACCATATGTTCTGCATGTTGGCAGATGGGTAATAGGAGGGCTGTGTGTGATATTATTGTGCAAGCTCACCTGTATGTGTGTGTGTGTGTGTGTGTGTGTGTGTGTGTGTGTGTGTGTGTGTGTGTGTGTGTGTGTGTGTGTGTGTGTGTGTGTGCACATCTTGGTGGTTAGTTTGCCTGCAGGGTCACTCTGGTGAAGTGGTGGGAGGTAGATGCATGTAAGTTGCGTGTGTGCATGTGTGTGTTTGTGTGCATGGCCATGTATGCACATGTGTGATTGTGGGGTGTTCATACAGCTGTACCTCCCTTTGGGACCATGCAGTACATGGACATGGGCTGCCACATTACACACCAGGAATGCCTGTCATGTGTGTAATCACAGAACAGCAAATAGTATAATATGGTCTGTAGCATGGAACAGGCATCCAGAGGGAAGGTAGACACCAGGTGCACCCTTAATATCGCAGTCAGCAGAGTGGTCACCTACAACTCATGTATGTAGTTCTACAGATGTATTGCGGAAGTACTAGTCAACACCTTGAGTTGTCACATAATAGGCTGAAGGAGCAGCATATCTGGCATGTACTGAGCATTATCTACACATGACACACCAGTGCAAGATATTATGGATACAACATAGTAGTCCACACATATAGGGGCCATGCACATCATTTCCAGACATACAGAGGGTGCATACCAAATGACAGCAGTGAGGCCATTTAGATCCACTACACATAGGTCAGGAAGGTAAAGTCACAACAGACCTTGTGTTGTGGCTGCTTGCATGGGCATTTAGAGGACTGTGCTGTTAATGAGTGGTATCAATGTGTGTATGTTAACAAGTGTGATGCAGGATGGGGTAACACATGGACATATACGTGGGACTGTCTGTAAAGCCATGGACACGTAGGTATTACTGAGGTGTGTGTGTGTGTGTGTGTGTGTGTGTGTGTGTGTGTGTGTGTGTGTGTGTGTGTGTGTGTGTGTGTGTGTGTGTGTGTGTGTGTGTGTGTGTGTGTGTGTTTGTGTGTGTGTGTGTATACTGTTAGGCAATGCTTTACAGATTTTAAAGTGCATGTATTGTTTTCCCCCACAGGTGGCGAGGTGGGTCAGGGTCCCTTCTGCATGCAATCTGATGTTGGTGTCCATACAGACACTGAAGATGATGATAGTACTGTTGAGGCACAGGTGGGATTGTCAGGGGCCGACACTGCACCAACATTTGACATCCCCCTTTTAGCCACCTCAACCCCGTACACAGTTTCAGTGCCTACACATACCCCATCACCAGTGGCCATAGTGGAGGAACAACTGGTGTTTGGTGGCAATGCACAGGGAAGTGTGGTAAAGATACCTACTGTGTCCAGTTGCAGCAGGCATAGCCAGATGGCTGGAAGGGCACCACATAGACGGATGTCCCAGGGTGCTCATGGTAGGGCCACTGGACATCATGCCCCAGCATAAGCGACATAGCTGGTACAAGCTGGTACATGTTTCAGGCTGTAATGGTGGCACAGGCACATATTGAATATTACACCAGACAGGGCCTGAGTCTGCAAAGGGCTGCTCTTGCATCTGTAAGCGACAACCTCCATGAACTGTTGGGTGCCATCTGTGATTATACCAAGTACACAGATAGATGGCATGATGAGATGACTGCCCTCATCGCCCAGTGGTGTGTCCATGCATCAACGTGTGGTGGGGATGTGGCGATGCCTGCGTGGATGTGGGCCAGCAACACCAGCAGCTGGCAGTCAACGTGGATGTGCTAGGCCACCAAGAGGCTCCCATAGTGGCAGTAGCAGCCCTGGAAGTGCAGTGGGTGTGCTGTCCACACCACACCACACCACAGCAGGCCATGTGCACATGGTCCTGGCCAGCTTCAGGAGGGACCAGGTACCAGTGAACAAATGTCATCAGCGCTTGAGAGCAGCACATCGAAGTCTGTACCTGGACGTGCCCACAGAACCCTTGGCAGGCACAGTCCACATGTCCATGGCCAGAGGCAGTGAACTGCACACCCTGCCAGGTATGGTCTGCAGCTGACCATAAACACCTGCGTAGAGCAGCCACATGGCAGAATTGTGTGCATTCATACCCACACACTATGCAAACACATCTAGGGCAACCCCATACCTACACACACCACATCACCTCGCCCAGCTCCTCACAGTACACCCCTCACCCACACACATGGTGTCAAAAGTATGGCCCACCCTTGGCCTCTGGTAAACCAACACCACACCCTGTGCGTATGATGATACCTGTGCCCCATCCCTGTCATCCATACCATTGATGCAGGGACAGGCTGATATGGTTCTGATGCACACGGTGACTGTACAACAGTGTACCACAGTACTGCAGTTTAACATGTTGTAGGGACTAGAGTGTGAGGCATATTTGGCAGGTAGTGTTGCCATCCAGCAATGATGCCTTATAGCTGTTAATAACACTGGTTGGTTGTGGTCCCTATAATGTTATTCATTTTTGTTGTAGGTGTACATGTGTCAGCACTAGGATGCCCTGTGCATATGATGATACCTGTGCCCCATCCCTGTCATCCATACCATCGATGCAGGGACAGGCTGATATGGTTCTGATGCACACAGTGATTGTACAACAGTGTACCACAGTACTGCAGAGTAACATGTTGTAGGGACTAGACTGTGCGGCATATTTGGCAGGTAGTGTAGCCATCCAACAATGATGTATTATAGCTGTTAGTAACACTGGTTGATTGCAGTCCCTATAATGTTATCCATTTGTGTTGTAGGTGTACATGTGTCAGCAAGAGGATGGTCTGCAGTCATATTCGACAATGGGGTATGTCACTGTGCTGACACCATGGTTGTGACATATCTGGGGTACAGTCGAACACATTTCACTGGTTACTAAACTTATTGGCTGTGCCACATGGACAGGTGGCCCGCTGAGGCATGTATACCCTGAAACCTGACATAGACCCATCCACATACACACACACACTGTTACTTGGCAACACTGGGATTAGACCCCTGCCTAGCTATGTTGTGATACTGACATGTGTGGCCTAGATTGCACACACCACACAGCGTTTAGGGTGAGGTGTGTCCTAGGTTACATGGTAGATACAGAACATCCCCCGACATGTACAGTATGCTAATGGGGGATGTAATGGGTGTATTTGGATGATACGTAGCGTGACATACCATCATATACACATTTACAAACACATAACAGCCAGATACACATCTGAGATACCAGGGCCTATCGCTGCTAACTAACTTTACCATGTCTCCAATGTGTTACAGGTAGGCTGCACACATCACATGCATAACTGGCGTGGATTGTGGTAACAGTTACCTGTATGATTGATGGTGACAGTGGTAACCATAACGTGGTACTTGGGACATATATCTGGTGTACCTTGGTGTAATAGTGTACACAGAACCCACATCCCTCACTGGATATTGTACTCCCTGAAACCAGTGATGACACTCTGCCATACCCACCATCACAGATTGGGTGCAACTGCAATACAACCTATAGTATACCCCAACATTGGTACTACAGCGATATGCATCTCATGCACATGCCATATCGATAGTAGGGCGTCAATCAATCTTAGGTTGCCTGCACATATCCCAGCTGGATACCTGCCATCTGCACATCTGTACAGGGACTGACAGTCATTAGCTTGGCAGGTAGCTATGCAGTAGCATGAGTACGTTAACAGACCAGTAAGGGGTATATACTGTGACACAGCTCACACACCAGGGATAGAACAGGGAGGCCCCGATGTCCAGCCATGCTCGCAGGTGTACCTGTCAGTACTACAATAAGCACTCTGTTCTTGCCTGGGTTAGCACTGTCAACTGCAGTACTGCCATGATACACTACATGCCAGTGTAACAGCATATACCCTGGGCTACTACACCTGTAAGTAACACATTCACATAGATAACAATGCTGTACAGGCCACATAAATGTCTGTGTCCCACACTCACACTCCTTTCTACTATAATGACAGCACATAGGTGCATGTATTGTACATGGCTTTACATACACTTATTACAGGTTATCAGACTTGATTGTGTGTCCTGGTTACCAGGGCTAAGCAATGCTTAGCAAGTATCAACATTGCTGCAATATAACAGCTAAGCTGATTTGCAGACTGGTAAGTGCTGCCTACACTTTGTAAGTACCTGTATGTTTACCCATAGCTTAGTACCACTTAGCTTCATGCAAACCTGTGCAAACCCACTTAAAGCTGCTCAAAACTGTGTTAACCACTCTGTATCTGACAGCCCTTGTCCTGCCCAGCAACAAAATGAACAGCCCTTGCAGGTCTTGAACGCAGGACCCTTTACACTGAAGTCAGAACACTTAACCACTACGCCATGACCACTGTGAAGACTGCTGTTGTTTTACCAATATAGCTGTCAAATTACATATTGAGTAGTTTTGAACATTTGCCTGTAGTTCCTAAATTGTGTAGTCCTTGTTATTAATATGACTGTTGCATCACATATATTATTGTATCATAATGTGCACATAGCAGATACATACGGTGAGATACATGTGGGACTATATACACAACAGTGATGTTTACTCATGACAGGAATATGGTCGTATACATATAATAGGTCTATATATGTCTACATGTACATACACATCATGTATGCTCATACATATGTCTGTATGCACATCTGTATAGTGCTAAATATATATGGCTATGTGTACATCTCTTCATATGTATATATATATATATATATATATATATATATATATATATATATATATATATATGTATGTATATATACATATGTGTGTATATAGGGTTCCCCTTTAGGAGGTCGAACGGCTGAAATCTCGAAATGCATATGGTCAAGACCACATGTTCTAAATTTCAGAAGCTCGACCTTCTGAATGGGGATTGGCATACAGTGCAGATCAGGAGATTCCCTTTCTGTGCTTTAGTGCGATCTCAGAGTTAGAATATATAAGTAGTGGGGGGTGTGGGCATTCTTTTGTATTTTGTTATTTTTTTTTTTAGTTCCCTTTCAGAAGGTCAAGCTTCTGAAATTCGAGCATATGGCTTCGGCCATGTGAATTTCGAGATTTCAGCCATTTGTCCTTCTAAAGGGGGACCGTATATAGATATACATATATGTGTATATAGTTATATATGTATGCACATCCTATGTGTACAGATATGCCTAGTTATGTTGGTATATATGTAGATATCTATAACTATATGTGCATACATATCTATTTTGATATACCTACTACTGTCAATATATATGTAGATATCCATACATATATGTGCATATGTATCACTATCTGTATATGTGTAGACATATATTGCTCTGTATATGTATATATCTTGGTGTGTATATGTATATCTATGTACACATACATATCTATCTATATAAGTCGGTATGTATATCTGTAAATATCTATGTAGATATCTGGGTAATTATATATACATATATTTTCACCATATGTCCTGAATATAGAGTGTAGCCCTACCTCAGCCCCTATAGTCCCAACTTCGTAGTGCAAGGGGATGTCAGGTATATTAGTAGACTATTGCTACTGTAATAGGGATTGTCTTCACAGACATGGTGTGTGTGGGAGGTCACATCTGCTTTTCACATGTGCGCCATTGGCTACTGACAGGCATCCTAAGGACATCATAGTACAGTACCGCTGCTAGCATGTAATGCTCCTGTGGACTACAGCAGAGATATTGGCCAATATATGTGGACATTCTGACACACTCTGGACAGTCCAGAGGTATAGACAGAACTCCTTAGTGCAAAACATGTGGACCAAGCCTGACAATATGAATGTTAACAGCCTTGTAGATGGGTATAACACATAATGACTGGTATACATTTGCCCCCCTTAGGTTATGCATTCACACACCCCTGTCTGTCCTGACACATAATAACTGCTGGTACAGAGATGCCATGGCCACATACTACCCACTAGATATTGACATACATTTGTACAGCTTCCCAATGCTCTGTCTGACATACATGACTGTTAAGGGAGGCCCAGCAGCAGTACATCTGGCAAGTATCTGGACATGACATCTCACTGGGTAAGTACACTAAGCTACTAGGCATGTAACAAATCACTGTGCAGGCTACAGGCAGACTGGCTTAACACTGGCCTACATCTCCTATGGTTGAATGCACATGTACTTGCATATACATCAGGCTCTACAGGCATGTCACAGCACATGGTAAGATACAACTGTGTGAAAGTGCATAACCACAACCAAAGTGAGCACAGCCACAGCCACATATGGTAAGCTAGCAAAATATTACAGTATATAAACTACCTGTTCAACACTGTCCTCATATGTGCCACTCACACACTAACCCTATATATACTGAGCCACTACATGAGACATGTGTCTCTATGGCCCTACAAATATGTAAGCCAATATGGTAACATACAGTGGAGCAGCATGTAACATCAGGTAGGACGGGACCAAGAACAATGACATCTACCACAGTCTGTACACAGGCCAAAGTACATATTAATAATACACATACTGTCGACATTTACCATAAGTACACAGACCTCAGTACTGTACACACAACTACAGAATGTCCTGGTTATGTCATTAAATATAACCCCTACTGTACATAATGTGTAGCAGTCTGATATCTCACTGGCTTGTTATCAGATATGATAACACTAATTATGTTGTACAGCACATATGCACCTTTTAATGCATGACATATGTACAAAGGTTGACAGAGTTGTGGCTGGAAGCACATGCACAGGGCCAATATTGGCATGTTGCTGTGATAACCTCATACATTTACTGATGTAACAGGGTTTGTTGCAACATATGTCCTATGAGGGATATGAAGTCAATAACTGTCACGGCTTTCACCGTCTACAGACTGCAATCCTCACACAACCTTCTGCAGTTCAAAGATAGATGCTCTGTGGGTAACACATGAAACCAAAGGCATCACACACTGCGCAGTCTGCAGATGACCCTACAGACAGGGATTCTTCATAAACATAGCACTGGCATGGCAGGTATTAAAACATGTAGGACAGCCATATCCACACACACCCCCTGTTAAACCAGCATTACAACAAATGCAGTATAGCAGCACTTACAGTCTGTAGTCAGGTCAGGCACGTCCCCCTCCTATGTGTTGCCCTGTTTCCACAGTGTATGTCGTTAGAGGCAAATCCCCAATCCATCTGAGATGCTGTTTGCCAAACAATAGATCGAGTTACTGCTCACAGTGAATGAAAAGGCCCAGACCAACATGATGTTCCTAGATATTGGAGTGTGTTTCCATGCAATTGGCTATGGGAATGTTACAACAGCTGTTCCACATGCAATCAGCTAGAGGAGGGCTGCAATTCGTGCAGAGGCCATCAGCTGATCATGAGCATCACTTAAAATATACATGCTGCTGCCTAAGCAAAGCAGGTGTAGGTCTCCACATCCACCAGAGAGGAAGTGAGAGAGGCAGATAGAGGCAAAGACAAGTCAGCGAGGGGAGGTAGAGTAAAACATAAGCATGTTTGTGTCACACACCTACCATCACAGGGTATCAAACCCCTGACGACTATGTAGTGCTATCACATTTCTATGCAGTTATTGGATGCGCCACATAGGTTACATGTTGTGGAGCCCTCAGAATGTATAAGTGATGGTGAGTGACATCTGCAAAAGGGATATAGTAGCTATACGGTAGGTGTACTGCACATGCCTGTCTGCATGAACAGGTGCCAGCGTCACCACAGCCACATTTTCACAGGGACACACACACACATTGACACACTTGGCAGGGCCAGGAATACAACTCATCACTAGTGAGATTGCCACAACACATTACTGTGCAAGTATCACATGCACCACAGGGATCATACAGAGGTTCTATCTGCAATGGGTATGGGGAGGTGTCTGACATCAGACAGTATGCTTCACTATGCCAATTGGTGTTGTAGTGAGTGTGAATATGAACATATGCATCATACAACACACACACACACACACACACACACACACACACACACACACACACACACACACACACACACACACACACACACACACATGGTGCCAGTACTGACATGCATGGGTGCATTGATTCATGGGTGTGTAGTGGTCAATATACAAGGCTAGGTGATGGGTATACCTTGGCATCAGGCCACATGACAATGGTTTGCATTGTGGCTCAGGGGTGTAGTTTCTGGATTTGCCCATAAAGGTGGGTATTGTATCCACCATCCAGCCACATGGGTGACTATTACATGTGGCCAATGTTGTGCATTCCTTGACATGTATGTGTTCATTAGTCCATGACATGGACGGTGTCTGTGATGTGCACACCTCCCACATGCATATACAGTGACATCTGGAACTGTACCTGGGGTGTCTGGCCCATGTTGTTTACACAGATTATCATCAGATGTGCCAGTCCTGGCCTCATGTGGCGGGAACTGGTAATGGACAGCAGGTTTACCCTGCACCTACATTGTTAGCATGCTAATGGCATTCCCTGGTGTCAGTGGCATCTGTCCATACAGGGCATGTTTTTGGGTATGGTATGTCCTTTGTGGGTCACATTTGATGGCACCGCAGGTGTTGCAGGTGCCCAGTGGGGAACATGGGGAAGGTGCACTGTCTGCATATACTTGTCTATTGGACAGATGGACAGGGTGGCATGCCCTCTGTAGGCCACTGCAATCACTCCATAGTTACTATCAGTGGGCAATATGCAGTGTACTACCAACATAGCTGTTGTGACCTAGGGAAGTGTGTGTGTCTATGAGACAAGGGTTGAGAGTGTTTCTTGGTTAATACCAGGGTTGCTAACTTTGTTTGCCTGGCTTTGATGTTACACATATGGGTATAGATTTTCACCCCAGCCTCTCGGCTATTTCACATCTGTTATCCCTGTACAGTGGACATTGTGATATATACTAGGGCCACCACATAAGAAATATGCAAACCCCACTTCACATTGGGCCCAGTTGTTACACTCAAACACACACACACACACACACACACACACACACACACACACACACACACACACACACACACACACACACACACACACACACACACACAAACACACCTGTCTTGTCTGGGATTAGAACTCCTACCTAACTAGTTTATTACACTACATCACTATGCAGTTATAGCAGGCGCCATGGAGATTACTGGAGTACTCCTTCCCCAAAGGTGTATTAAACATTGGATGACATCAACAGGATTGCCAAAGTAGGGCATTCGAATTGTACTGAGTGTGGCTAGGCTAAAATGTATTGCTCCCTACACAGACATTGACACAAACAAAACATCCACAACCAACATGTGTGGGTATAGAACCCCTAAAAGAGGTCTATATCACACTACAGCATGAAGCTGTTATAGGACACACCACAGGGATTACTGGAGAACTCCTTCATCAAAGGTGTATTTCACAATGAATGACATCAGCAGGATTGTCAAAGTAGGACATTTGAATTGTGAGTGCAGCTAGGCTAAAATGCATTGCTCCCTAAACAGACATTGACACACACACAAAACATCCACAACTGACATGTGTGGGTATAGAAACCCAAACAGAGGTCTATATCACATTATAGCATGACGCTGTTATAGAATGTGCCACAGGGATTACTGGAGTACTCCTTCCCCAAAGGTGTATATCACTTTAGATGACATCAGCAGGATTGCCAAAGTAGGACATGCAAATTGTAGTAAGTGTGGCTAGGCTAAAATGCATTGCTCCCTACACAGACATTGAAACACATGCAAAACATCCACAACTGACATGTGTGGGTATAGAACCCCTAACAGAGGTTTACATCACACTACAGCAGTACACAGTTATGCCACACATTATGGAGATCACTGGGCTACATCCTTCCCAGAGGTGTATTTCTAGGTGGATGACGTCAGCAGCCTTACCAAATTAGAGCATTCAAATTGTATGGAGTGTGACTACCCCAAAAAGCATTGCTTTCTACACAGACAGAGTCAGACAGACACACACACAAACACACACACAGACACACACACTTGCCAAGTCTGGGATTAGAACTCCTACTTAACTAATTTATCATACTATAGCAGTACATAGTTATAGGACATGCTATGGAAATTACTGGCCTACAACCTTCCCAGAGGTGTATTTCTAGGTGGATGACATCAGCAGCCTTGCCAAAGTAGAGCATTTGAATTGTAGGGAGTGTGACTACCCTAAAAGCATTGCTCTCTATAGAGAGAGAGTCAGACAGACACACACACAAACACACACACAGACACTTGCCAAGTCTGGGATTAGAACTGATACCTAAATAATTTATCACACTACAGCAGTACTCAGTTATAGGACGTGCTATGGAGATTACTGGGCTACAACTTTCCCAGAGGTGTATTTCTAGGTGGATGACATCAGCACCCTTGCCAAAGTAGAGCATTTGAATTGTAGGGAGTGTGACTACCCTAAAAAGCATTGCTCTCTACACAGAGAGAGTCAGACACACGCACATACACACACACACACACACACACACACACACACACACACACACACACACACACACACACACACACACACACACTTGCCAAGTCTGGGGATAAGAACTCCTACCCAACTAATTTATCACACTACAACAGTACTCAGTTATAGGCAGTGCTTCAGAGATTACTGGGCTACAACCTTCCCAGAGGTGCATTTCTAGGAGGATGACATCAGCAGCCTTGCCAAAGTAAAGCATTTGAATTGTAGGGAGTGTGACTACCCTAAAAAGCATTGCTCTCTACACAGAGAGAGTCAGACACACACACACACACACACACACACACACACACACACACACACACACACACACACACACACACACACACTTGCCAAGTCTGGGGATAAGAACTCCTACCCAACTAATTTATCACACTACAACAGTACTCAGTTATAGGCAGTGCTTCAGAGATTACTGGGCTGCAACCTTCCCAGAGGTGCATTTTTAGGAGGATGACATCAGCAGCCTTGCCAAAGTAAAGCATTTGAATTGTAGGGAGTGTGACTACCCTAAAAATCATCGCTCTCGACAAAGACAGACACACACAGACACACACACACTTACCAAGTCTGGGATTAGAACTCCTACCTAACTATTTTATCACACTACAGCAGTACGCAGTTATGGCACACCCTAAGAAAATTACTGGGCTACAACCTTCCCAGAGATGTATTTCTAGCTGGATGACATCAGCAGCCTTACCAAGTAGAACATTTCAATTGTAGTGAGTGTGGCTAGGCTAAAATGCATTGCTCCCTACACAGACATTAAAACACATGCAAAACATCCACAATTGACATGTGTGGGTATAGAACCCCTAACAGAGGTTTATATCACACTACAGCAGTAGACAGTTATGCCACACATTATGTAGATCACTGGGCTACATCCTTCCCAGAGGTGTATTTCTAGGTGGATGACGTCAGCAGCCTTACCAAATTAGAGCATTCAAATTGTATGGAGTGTGACTACCCTAAAAAGCATTGCTCTCTACACAAACAGAGTCAGACAGACACACACACAAACACACACACAGACACACACACACTTGCCAAGTCTGGGATTAGAACTCCTACTTAACTAATTTATCATACTATAGCAGTACATAGTTATAGGACGTGCTATGGAAATTACTGGTCTACAACTTTCCCAGAGTTGTATTTCTAGGTGGATGACATCAGCAGCCTTGCCAAAGTAGAGCATTTGAATTGTAGGGAGTGTGACTACCCTAAAAAGCATTGCTCTCTATAGAGAGAGAGTCAGACACTCACACACACACACACGCACACACACGCACACACACACACACACACACACACACACACACACACACACACACACACACACACACACACACACACACACACTTGCCAAGTCTTTGTGGGTCACATTTGATGGCACCACAGGTGTTGCACGTGCCCAGTGGGGAACATGGGGAAGGTGCACTGTCTGCATATACTTGTCTATTGGACAGATGGACAGGGTGGCATGCCCTCTGTAGGCCACTGCAATCACTCCATAGTTACTATCAGTGGGCAATATGCAGTGTACTACCAACATAGCTGTTGTGACCTAGGGAAGTGTGTGTGTCTATGAGACAAGGGTTGAGAGTGTTTCTTGGTTAATACCAGGGTTGCTAACTTTGTTTGCCTGGCTTTGATGTTACACATATGGGTATAGATTTGCACCCCAGCCTCTCGGCTATTTCACATCTGTTATCCCTGTACAGTGGACATTGTGATATATACTAGGGCCACCACATAAGAAATATGCAAACCACACTTCACATTGGGCCCAGTTGTTACACTCAAACACACACACACACACACACACAAACACACCTGTCTTGTCTGGGATTAGAACTCCTACCTAACTAGTTTATTACACTGCATCACTATGCAGTTATAGCAGGCGCCATGGAGATTACTGGAGTACTCCTTCCCCAAAGGTGTATTAAACATTGGATGACATCAACAGGATTGCCAAAGTAGGGCATTCGAATTGTACTGAGTGTGGCTAGGCTAAAATGTATTACTCCCTACACAGACATTGACACAAACAAAACATCCACAACCAACATGTGTGGGTATAGAACCCCTAACAGAGGTCTATATCACACTACAGCATGAAGCTGTTATAGGACACACCACAGGGATTACTGGAGAACTCCTTCATCAAAGGTGTATTTCACAATGAATGACATCAGCAGGATTGTCAAAGTAGGACATTTGAATTGTGAGTGCGGCTAGGCTAAGATGCATTGCTCCCTAAACAGACATTGACACACACACACAACATCCACAACTGACATGTGTGGGTATAGAAACCCAAACAGAGGTCTATATCACATTATAGCATGACGCTGTTATAGAATGTGCCACAGGGATTACTGGAGTACTTCTCCCCCAAAGGTGTATATCACTTTAGATGACATCAGCAGGATTGCCAAAGTAGGCCATGCAAATTGTAGTAAGTGTGGCTAGGCTAAAATGCATTGCTCCCTACACAGACATTGAAACACATGCAAAACATCCACAACTGACAAGTGTGGGTATAGAACCCCTAACAGAGGTTTACATCACACTATAGCAGTACACAGTTATGCCACACATTATGGAGATCACTGGGCTACATCCTTCCCAGAGGTGTATTTCTAGGTGGATGATGTCAGCAGCCTTACCAAATTAGAGCATTCAAATTGTATGGAGTGTGACTACCCCAAAAAGCATTGCTCTCTACACAGACAGAGTGAGACAGACACACACACAAACACACACACAGACACACACACTTGCCAAGTCTGGGATTAGAACTCCTACTTAACTAATTTATCATACTATAGCAGTACATAGTTATAGGACATGCTATGGAAATTACTGGCCTACAACCTTCCCAGAGGTGTATTTCTAGGTGGATGACATCAGCAGCCTTGCCAAAGTAGAGCATTTGAATTGTAGGGAGTGTGACTACCCTAAAAAGCATTGCTCTCTATAGAGAGAGAGTCAGACAGACACACACACAAACACACACACAGACACTTGCCAAGTCTGGGATTAGAACTGATACCTAAATAATATATCACACTACAGCAGTACTCAGTTATAGGACATGCTATGGAGATTACTGGGCTACAACTTTCCCAGGGTGTATTTCTAGGTGGATAACATCAGCAGCCTTGCCAAAGTAGAACATTTGAATTGTAGGGAGTGTGACTACCCTAAAAAGCATTGCTCTCTACACAGTGAGAGTCAGACACACACACACACGCACACACACACACACACACACACACACACACACACGCACACACACGCACACACACACACACACACACACACACACACACACACACACACACACACACACACACACACACACTTGCCAAGTCTGGGGATAAGAACTCCTACCCAACTAATTTATCACACTACAACAGTACTCAGTTATAGGCAGTGCTTCAGAGATTACTGGGCTACAACCTTCCCAGAGGTGCATTTCTAGGAGGATGACATCAGCAGCCTTGCCAAAGTAAAGCATTTGAATTGTAGGGAGTGTGACTACCCTAAAAATCATCGCTCTCGACAAAGACAGACAGACACAGAGACACACACACACACTTACCAAGTCTGGGATTAGAACTCCTACATTACTATTTTATCACACTACAGCAGTATGCAGTTATGGCACACCCTAAGGAAATTACTGGGCTACAACCTTCCCAGAGATGTATTTCTAACTGGATGACATCAGCTGCCTTACCAAGTAGAACATTTCAATTGTAGTGAGTGTGGCTAGGCTAAAATGCATTGCTCCCTACACAGACATTGAAACACATGCAAAACATCCACAACTGACATGTGTGGGTATAGAACCCCTAACAGAGGTTTATATCACACTACAGCAGTACACAGTTATGCCACACATTATGGAGATCACTGGGCTACATCCTTCCCATAGGTGTATTTCTAGGTGGATGACGTCAGCAGCCTTACCAAATTAGAGCATTCAAATTGTATGGAGTGTGACTACCCTAAAAAGCATTGCTCTCTACACAGACAGAGTCAGACAGACACACACACAAACACACACACAGACACACACACTTGCCAAGTCTGGGATTAGAACTCCTACTTAACTAATTTATCATACTATAGCAATACATAGTTATAGGACGTGCTATGGAAATTACTGGGCTACAACTTTCCCAGAGGTGTATTTCTAGGTGGATGACATCAGCAGCCTTGCCAAAGTAGAGCATTTGAATTGTAGGGAGTGTGACTACCCTAAAAAGCATTGCTCTACACAGACAGAGACAGGCAGACACACACACAGAAACAGTTGCCGTGTCTGGGATTGGAACTCCTACCTAACTAGTTTATCACACTACAGCAGTATGCAGTTATGGGACGCACCACAGAGATTACGGGGCTACAACTCTTCCAAAGTTGTATTTCAAAGTGGATGACCTCAGCAGGTTTATCATAGTGGGGCTATGGGGAAGGCAGTGTGTGTATGAGTCATAACCCATTCATCTAAAGGATGACACACCACAAGCGGGCACACACAGGGTCATATTTCACAGGTACATGTATACAGCTGCTAGATGACTACTTCCTTGTACGGTCATGTTGCACAGCTAGCATGTGCACCACATAGTCTCTAATGCTGACAGATACTGGTGACTAGTATCTGCACCGAGTGACATCTGAACCTCATGTAGTTGTGGCCCTTTGGCTGTGTGCTGGGTGGGACAGGCCTGGATGGCTCCTTGTAATGGTCATGCTCTTCCACACATCTATGTATATCTACCTTTGGCTTATTACAGTATGTTGTCCTTACATATATGTCTGTATTCCTATCCATTGTGTGTGCAAAGCATGAGTGGTGAATACTGAGGAGTGTCTGCACTAACATGTGTGACTGCCAGATATGTCTGGTCCACTGGTGTTTGCAGACAAGGTCTTCATGTGTTTAAGTATGTGAGCATGCCCAGTATGACCATCTGTATTGATTGTGTGGATCGAGTCCAGGTAGTTTGTACTGCAGTGCTGACCTTTGTGTTGTACACCTACAGGTAGCATGCTGTTTCTGCACGGTATCCGTTAATCATTTGGCATTGGTTGTTACTACATTTCTGCATAGAAGGGGGGGGGCACACCTGACTATTTCTACATTTCTACATAGGATTGAGGGGCACATCTGACTATTACTACATTTCTACGTAGGATGGGGGTACACCTGACTATTTCTACATTTTTACACAGGATCGAGGGGGCACACCTGACTGTTATTACATTACTACATGGAAGGGGGGTACACCTGACTATTTTTTGCATTTCTACACAGGATTGGGGGCACATCTGATTATTACATTACTACATAGGATAGGGGGGCACACCTGACTATTCCTACGTTTTTACACAGGATTGGGGGCACACCTGACTGTTATTACATTACTGTGTAGGATGGGGGGGCACACCTGACTATTTCTACATTTCTACACAGGATTGGGGGGCACACCTGACTGTTATTACATTACTATGTAGGATGGGGGGCACACCTGACACTTGTACACATTTGCTTTGACTGTACTGGTATGTCAGGTGCTCCATCTCATTCTGTATTCATACCTATCATGCTGACTAGAGGCATACCAGTGTACTGCAGATCTTAGCTTTGGTTGCCCTACATGTTAGTGTTTGACTTCCTACCCTTCAGAACTAACATCCCACTGCTTGACCTGCTGCAGTCTGTCTGTGTAGGCTTGGGGGAGGTTACCCATAGCCATCATTCAGAGGCAATAGCGCAGGCTCTGTTTGGGTTTGTCTACACCTGTCCTGCTGGCTGAGACTGTTGTTGGGTATGTGAACCTCTCTGACTGGCATGTGTGAGTCATATGGACACACATGTCGCCCAGCACATTTCCTGCAGTGGGTTTTGTCACCCTGTGTAGTACTGGCTAATATGGTGACTACAGTATGTGTTACAGATGTCATGGTGCCATTATGGGTGTCTACTATCTGCTGCCATAACATTCAGCCACCCAATTCCCTTGCATGCTCATTTCCATACTATAAATACAGGTAACAACAAATTCTACTCCATTTGGCAATTGGTAGGTTGATTGACTTACCTTGTGGGTGTTCCAGGATTGTGGATGGTGCTGGAGGGCTGCCTATGTCAGATGCACATAGTACACTCCCTATACATGGTTGAGCACAGGTAGTGTCATGTTTGGCATCCCTTTTACTGTATGTGAGAGTCAGAGAGGTGTCATTCCCTGGGTCCCTACTGTGTCAGTGTATGTGCTATGCGTTGTCTCTTTGTTGTGGCCTCGGCATACAGGGCACACCTCCATCTGCCTACTGGGGTAGGCTCAGGTTGTTCCTCCTCCGAGTCACTCTGTGCCTGTGCAGGCCTTGGCATTGGTGGGGGGCTGTGTGGCCCTTCCCTGTGCTGTTCCTGCTGCAGCTGTTTCCACAGGATCATATTGTGTAGCATGGCACATACCACAACAATGTGAGTACATGTAGCTGGTGAGTACTGCAAGGCTCCACCGGATGTGCCCATACACTGGAACTGTGACCTGAGCATCCCAAACACATGCTCTAAGTCTGGTCTGTGCGTGTGCCTCATTATGGCATTCTTGTTCAGGTGTGTGTGTATTTCTGATGGGTGTCATCAGCCATGGCTACAGTGTGTAACCAGCATCCCCCACTAGGTGACCGTAGGGTATGTCCCCATTGGCAAATCTCTGGTACAGCTGTCAGATACCAAATGTGAGAATAGTGATAGCTTGCAGGGCAGCCAGCACACACATTCATTATAATGCCCTGGGCATCACAGACAACCTGGCAGTTGATGGAGGGGATGCCCCTGCGGTTGATGTAGGTCCTACCCTGATCACCAGGTGGTGCCTTGATGCGTACGTGCATGCAGTCTATAGCATCCACTAACTCAGGGTATTCTGATCTTTGGTTGAAGAGACGCATATTGCTGGCCAACACCTCATGGGTGTTAACGAAATATACGTGCTCACTGGCATGTGCTGACATGGCATCGAGGAACTGGTGGACTACTCTGGATGCTGATGCCTGTGAGATCCCATGATATCCCCAGTTGAGCTTTGGGAGGTACCTGTGGCTAGTTTTTCTAGGCCTACACATACCTTGCTATCCACTGGGATGGGTTCCCCTCGGTCAGTTTGGTGTGTCAAGCGTGGCTGGCACAGCTCAACAATTTGTTATAGGAGGTCCCTGTCCACCCTGTAGTGCTCCTCTATCTCCAGCTCATGTAGCCCCTGGTAGGTTACCCTGGGTGTGTTCACTCTTCTTCATCTCTTCACTGTGGGTTGATCGACAGCATTCACATCCTCACCATCCTCAGCCTCTTGCACATGTTGTTCTATGTTGCCTGCTGCAGCCCCTCTCATTTTCTAGGTTTGTTTGTTAAAAGTTCCCCACTTGTATACACCGGTGGTGTAGAGTGTGGGGAAAAGATGGGAAGGTGTTTGCATAGTTTATAGTAGTGTTCTGGGCTGGTCTGGTCTGCTGCCTGTGTAATTGGCTGATTCCGATATATTTCACCTAACATATATGCTAGTTCACCTTGATTACCTTCCTACTGCTGTTTTCCTTTCCCATTGCCTTCCTGTTTAAGCCCGGAGGTGCGCCGCGCAGAGTGCTCAAATGTGCACAGTGCTGCTATTTCCTGTTTTAACTTTTTTCTTCTTCTTTTAAAACCCGGTGCGCAGAGCGCATACTCGCTTAGGCAATGTAAAGAGTGCTAGGCAGATTTAGACACACCCCCTAGCTTAGCTGTGCTAATCTAGGAGCAAACCCAAGCCACAGGACTCCAATCCTCTTACAGTATGTCTGACACCCCCCCATGATATCAGCTAACTCCTAGGCTTGTACAAAGCTATTCCTACTCTTATACTGTTGGGACCTGACTAACATGCTGGGTAAAACTGGGATTCAGTATCATTCCCCTCATTTGCATAGGATTGCCTGTTAATGCATAGTTACATGTCTCACACTGAGCCTCCCTCCTTAGCAACCACTACTCACTGCCCATGTTGTCTTCTGCCTGCCATTGACTTGCATGGCAGAATAATGATTTTAGTTAGAATGCTTAATTTCGGTTTATTTTGTTATTTCCCCCTGATCCCATTTGCGCGCCGCTGCCCTACGCTTAAACAGCTGAGATCGCCTAAAAAAAAAGTTGATTTTTTTAAATTTTTTGGCTGTTTTCAATGCCAATGGCCTTATACTTGGCCATTGGCATGCTTACTAACTGATATGCAGCCTTTATTTGGAGCTGTTACAGCTCCGTTTTGGATTTTGCTGAAATGTACTCGGTTACTAACCGACTACATTTCTGCAGATTGCACTAGTTTTCCTCAACTGGTTGCAAGCTTCCTGTGTCACAAATTCACTACATTTGCATGGATTTCTCCTGCAAATGGGGTGATTTGCATACAGGGGCTTAGTCAGTGCAGGATTCAGAAAAAATTCAAATTACATCAGCAATACATATCCTAAACACTCGGTTAGCTATCCACCCTGTTCATCAGACATATACATATGTAACCCTGAAGCCAAAAAGATAGAAACAAGGTGATGTCACAGTTGTCATCATTTGAACAGAGTGTGCAGGGAGCAGGAGGCCAATGCTGACACCAGGCCAAGGCTGACACCAAAGTAGTGTGTGTGTATGTGTGTGAGTAAGAAACACAGGCAGGCAGGAATGTAGATAATATCAAAGGGCCACTAATACAGGTTGACCTGCAACCCTCATTAATGCCTCCTGCAGCTAGTATCATGGGAATCTGTATGGACACTCTATGTGAAATGTGTTTGGGAGTGTCTGCATGAACCCAGCCAAAAACTGTGCTAGCACAAAATCCTGCCATGTTGGACAGGTGTGAGCTGTGCATGATAGAAGTATCAATTCAGCATTGTCATCCCTGACCTTGAGAACTGGCTCTGCCAGGAGTTGCACTGGCATGTCCATGGCCATGGTCAGATGTGCTGGTGCTACCTGAACATGAGTGATGTCTGCTGAAAGAGCTCTCCTCAAATTGCACCCAGGTCTAGGTCTTCTCAACAGACACTGATGATGTCTCCCCCTATAAAGTGCACTGTGTGTTAAAATCAGACCTCTGTAGTGGAATGTGTTAAGTACTCTTTTCTTTAGCTTGTGTAATTAGAGAAGGTCAGCATGTGCGTGTGTCTATGTCTGAGTATGCATGTAGTTAGAAGAGCATGAGTCCAGGTACTGATTCACTCAAGTAGCATTCAGAGGATACTTTTACACTACTATATGACTCCACAGCAATGCCATATAGCCCTCTTAATATCCTCTTCTCAACAGACAATGATAATGTCATCCCATATAAAGTGTGCTCTGGCAGTGTGCAAATCATAAGGCTGTGGTGCTGTGAGTGTTAAATACTATATTCTCTAGATTGTGCAATTAGATAGGTAGGGACTCTAATTTCACACCAGTCAACTTGATTGTGTATGATCATTGAAATATCTACCTGTAGAGCATTTTACACAAGGGTGTGAGCCAACAGATATGTCAGATACTCCTACAAACATCTTCTTTTCTGCATACACTGATTATGTCATCCTCTGTAAAGTGCACTCAGTGTTAAAGACAGACTTGTGTGGCAGTGTTACTGTTAAGTTCTGTACCTTGTGTTATTAAACAGATAGGGGTTCTAATCTCACAGCAAACAACTTGAGTTTGTCTGTGTGTTCATTCAACTATCAGTCTGAAGACAGTTTTACACCAGGATGTGAGTCCACAGGTCAGACACTTTTACCAACATCTTCTTCTCTGCATACTGGTATTTCCTTCTTATTTATTTTGTAGGGCTCTAAATGTCATTAGTTTTACTTATGTAACGGCATTCATACCTTTGGATTTTTGTTATACAGTTATGTTTAAAAATGGAGGTGTACTCTTTATCACTGGATTATTCACAGAATTCACTTGGTTTGTGAGATTACTGCTTTGCTGCTATGAGCCAACAGCTAAAATGTTGCCTAAAACAAGAGTGCAGTGCTACTTTAGTGTAGAAAAACAAAATAAATAACATATTTAACAGCACATTCTGAAATTTTTGCAATGGTGAGACACATTTCCATGAGAAGAGGCACTATTTTGCCAAAACACCAAAAAAAAAAAAATAATCAAGGGAGCTGCTGGTGCACTTTATAATCTACTCTTCAAAAATGTAATATGCCATCCAAAACATATGCTTCTCTATAGTTTTATTTTAGCTTTTATGTTTGTAATTATTGCCTAATGACATTGCCAGTGGTGAACACTTAGTTTTTCAAACTTCCCTTAGATAAGCAACAGACCTGCTTATGCATTGCAAAACAGACTGGATCCTAAAGTGTACTTCTAGGCATGGCTATAGTCATGGCTGCACTGACAACAGTAGCAGACTGTTAAGTGATTCTTAGATATAAAACCAGACAGCATGGTATAAGTTGCAAATTAAAACCAGCCCAAGGCATGAGACAGGACTACCATGCTTTCAGATAAACAGCGTTTTGCATTTCTTTCAGAAACATTAAGCTTTGCTTCTATACAGTCATTTTATGTTGCATTTAGTTTGAATCTAACTGCTTGGCATAATTTGGAAGTATTTACTGAAATGGGACTTTTTTCTAAACAAATAGGGCACCCATTGAAATTATTTTTGTCTAAAAAATATCAGGGCATCTAGTTTTATTGGGACTTATCTTCAGACTACATTTAAGGTGCTACTGATACTATAAGGTTAGGTCAGCATTTAGTCAGCAAGACAGATAATTACATTTTGTATTTGGAGACCAGTTGAGGGGAGAGTGGTCCTCTGTGCACAACTACCAAGTATCTAATGTGTAACACAGTTGTCAGTGGTACATATTGTGAAGGATCACATGAAGGGTACATAGCGAATTTACAATAAGAATACCACAGATTTTCTTCACTTTGAAGGAAGCGATTCCATGGAACTCCATGCAGACATAACATGCTCATTCATTGTTTGATTGCTCGTTAATAGTGTGTACATCAGAGAAACTGCATCTAAGTGTCCAGTAGCTCTGCAGATAGTTCTGTTTGTGTGCTAAAATTCCTTGCATACTTTTACCTGGCTGAAAATCTGAACTCTTGAACTTGAATTTAATATTGACACAGGAAAGTAATGTTTTCTTGAAATTCACTTTTAGCTGCTCAAGTAGTATTGCACTAAGAAGTAACAAAAGGACATCAGACAATCAGTTAGCTGGCTGCAGTCTGCATGGAATAGGTTACTTCAGCCTATGTTTCCTATGGCAGTGGTGGCTTAATATTTTGCAAAGACAATAGAGTGGTGAGGGAATTTCATATTAGCAGCACAGTCCCTCAATCAGTAAGTCATCATTCATGCACTTGCCTAAGTCAGTTGCCTTCGGGGTCCCATTACTAACAGCACAACAACATCCCCATGGGTTTGCACAATATCAGCAATGCACACCTCTGAATGCCTGTCCTCATTGCTCACATTTGTCATATAGTTCTATGTTTTGTATGTAACAGAGAAGATGAGCTGTAACATTTTATGCTGTTGTCATTTGAACTGTATCTAAATAAATGTGAATTGTTCCAAATTATGAAATGGTACATTGATGTTATAAGCTACTATCTGAATAAGGCCTATTAATTTTTATCTGTCATATGTTTTATTTGGATGTGAAAAAAGGCTTTGAAAAATATTCATAGTTGAACATGAGATTTATTTTAATGTATGGCATAGAGACCTTGGCTGCAGACATAGACATTAAAAATATTCAATCTTTGCATTCTCTGTTTAGCAGCTCTGTTGCACAATAAGCATAACAATGGTACATAAGTTCTAACAACTATATATATATATATATATATATATATATATATATATATATATGTGTGTGTGTGTGTGTGTGTGTGTGTGTGTGTGTGTGTGTGTGTGTACATATATATGGAGAGAGAGTGAGACAAACAGAGAGGGTTACACAACTGCAAGACAAAAGGGTGACTAGAGTTAAGGCAGTAGAAGTAGAAGTGCTGGCATTGTTAGGTTGGGGGAGTTAATAGAGATCTGCAGGATGAAAGAAAGAGGTGATTAGATCATGTGCAGTCAGTGGGTTCAGAGCACTAATGGTGCTGTAAGGTAAATCACAGTTTAAGATGAGAGAGTTAATCAAGTGTATATGGGAAGGAACAGGTAAAGAAAGGTATTACGCACATGGATAAATGTTTATGTGACATGGACTGTTTATGTATAGATGGGCAGTTGCATTTTAATTGTTTTAGTAAGTATTGTTTGCCCTGTGGCCAGAACAATCAGAGAGTACTTTGGGTGCTCAGTTCACTGTGTGATTGCTTTAAATTGCTAAAGCAATGTTTTGGTAAAGCATCACATAATAGTTAAATGATTCACCTTGAGAATGCTTTAAACTTTCAATAAAACTTTCTGTTTGGACTTGCTATTGGTTGATCTATGATATTTTTTATGAAAAGTTGTTGTCCCATTCAAAAAACATTTTTTTTTTGTTCGTCAGACAGGGGGATACCAAATGAGGTTCTCACCCTGGACCCCAAATGGTCAAGCTATTCTGCACAGCAGAATTAAATTGATGTAATAAAATCACATGTTATGTATACAGCCAATGCCTGGACAATCTACAAGAGCTACAAAAAGATTTCTTAGCTAGTGGTTATTAGTGCAAGATTTTCAACAACACTTTTAAGCAAGTATGGGAGCTAAAAGTGAATAATAATTGCACCTTTTCAGACCAAAAAAGGAAGGGATTAGAAACCTTTTTGAGGATTTACTCAGATCTTGTGAAAGACAAAATGAACAGGATTTTAATATATACTTACTCTGGAGAATCATGTGGAATAAAGTTAATATTAATGGACAAATAAACCATCATCAGTCGTAATGGATTACTGAGTAAAATACTGGAGCCCACCTTTATATACAAAAGAACAAAGAGTATTAGGGACTGGCTGGGGAGAACACCACATAAAGAAGAACATGCTATTAAAGGCACATGTAAGGGCAGACTACCTGACTCTAAGTACTGTCCTCTAATGAGTGGTAGAGGGACTTTCATCTGCCTGAATACTAAAAATAAATATTTAAACATCTTCAAGAAAAACTTTAAGAGGTAAAATGTAGGGCACTGAGCACAGTGTATAAAACGTGAGGCATTTTACATAAGAAAAAAAACAATACCCCCATCCTCAGAAGGACGATCAAAGAATACATTAGATATCAAACTAATGTACAATAAAAGTCCACTACCGTGTCACTCTTTGGAAGTTATAGGGCATTCCAAATTCACATTTCATGTAATAGACAAAGTGGGGGTCTTCACACTAGAAATGTAGCATAAGTGTAATGGGCATGCTATACTCCTGAATGTGCTGTCCCTGTAATGAGATATTGAAGTGAGATCTTATTTGCCTATGTAAAAGATTCTATGGCATTTATCACAAAGAATAAGGGAATCTCTCTCTCTCTCTTTCTCTATAAATATATATATATATATATATATATATATATATATATATATATATATATATATATATATGTATATATATGGGTCTACTACATTAGACCGACATTCCACAACACCGATACCCACAACACCAACACCACAAGAACGAAACTGCAAAAACACAAAAGCTCACATGCCCAACAAACCACAATACCGACAAGTAAGAAAACAAAACGTTCGCTGTTCCACACAACACACACACAACACAAGCACACCAACAACCTAAAAACTTACACTACACCTTACACACAACTATCTATGCACTAACCTTAACCCAAACCTAACCCTAAGGTCCGTCACTATCATACACTTACCTTACCCGCAGCCTAACCCTAACTCACTTAATCCACCCCTTACCCTCAAGTCCCTCACTATCGCACACTTACCTTACCCACACCCTAACCCTAACACACTTAATCTGCCCTTAACCCTCAAGTCCCTCACTATCGCACACTTACCTTACCCGCACCATAACCAGAAGTCCCCCACTATCGCACACTTACCTTACATGCACCCTAACACTAAATCCCTCACTATCGCACACACACCTTACATGCACCCTAACCCTAAATCCCTCACCATCGAACACTTACCTAGTCATGCTCGCATGTTTCCTGTGTTGGTGTTTTTGTTGTTGGGATTCTGAGTTGTCGGTTATCTGGTCCGTCTGTCTTCTGGCATCGGTGATGTCAGGGAACCTATATATATATATATATATATATATATATATATATATATATATATATATATATATATATACACATATATGTACAGATATGAATCATCCGTATAGTTGAGTGTTTATAATATTAAGCATTTCTTCCACTGGCAGAAGTGATCAAAACCGTTTGATTGCTTCAACTGGCATTAAGTTTGTGTGAGATTGCAAACACTGGGGATTGGGGAATTTGCCTTTTCCCTACTGTAGAACAATCTTGGAGCTGGGTTATATTATTAGCAGGAGGTGTGGAGGCACAGTGCACCAATTATGAGGTACAGGGGAACTTGCCTCCCCTGCAAAAAACATGAGTTCTGTCTGCGTGTTTTTGTTGTTATTGTTTCATGTTTCAATTCTTTTGGATGAATGTTTTTTTTCTTTTGATTTACTTGCACTTCAATATTTCAAAGTGCATCTCTCTCTCTCTCTCTCTCTCATATATATATATATATATATATATATATATATATATATATATATATATATATATATATCACAGTCTTCAGTCTCTAGTTATACATTAATTATACATCACATATTTTACCTTCCATTATACACTAAATCCCTCATCTCACCAATCTTTCTTCCATAGACATCTTCATTTTTAACAATACCACTGTCTCACAATTTATTATTAAATTCCTAACATCTTCAGTCCTTTATATTCCTTATCACTCAAACAAGATTTTTATATGCCACTTCTCTTAGATCTTTCCCTAAAATTTCTCATGTTCCTATATTATATCTAACCCCGAGATTCAGCAAGCTCTGCATGGTGTGCAGGAATAGTGCAAGAGCTGCTGCATGCAATATGGCCAACGAGCGATCCAGGAACGACCTCCAGGGATTTGCACGAGTGCTCCTACACTATTCCTGCACAGACACAGCTCCGGTATGCTAATTACCCCATTTGCAGGTGACAACCATGCAAATGTGGTGAATTAGTGAGCCAGGAAGCAGGTAGGCATCTGTGCAGGAATAGTGTAACCTGCAGAAATGTATTCGGCTACTAACCGAATACATTTCTGAAAATTACAAAACAGAGGCATGACAGCTCCAAAGAAGGCATGTGTTCAATGTAGTAGGCATGCCAATGTCCAAATATATGGCCATTGGCATGGGAAATAGTTGCAAAATTATAACAAATAACTTTTTTGGGGGGCAATTTCAGCCATTTAAGCATAGAGCAGTGGTGCACAAATGGGATCGACCCGAAAATAAGAAACAAATTTGGAAATAAGCTTTTAAACCAAAATCAGCTTTCTGCCATAATAGTCAATGGTATGCATAAGACAACAATACCATGGAATAGTGGTTGCTAAGGGGGAAGGCTGAGTGTCAGTTCTGTAACCATGCATTACCTACTTACCTACAATCAACTGCATTTCTAGCTGAGTTAAGTACAAAGTGCAGTTTTAAAGATTGTACTGCATTTTATTTTATTTTTCTGTGTATTTAATTGTTTCATTGGTCTGTGTCTCTCTGTAGTTATCTATTTTTCTATTTAATTGTTTTATAGAATATTGTGGTCTCTCTCTGCCTCTGCAGATAGTGGGGGCTATTGTGTTTCACTTCATTGATATTCAGTGTTAAACTCTTAGCCTAGAGAGTTTCTGTGTATTTAAAAGTGTTAGTCACATATCTTGGAATTTATTACTGCTCAATTTCTGAGTTGTTTGGCATCTGCTACATACCTACAATCAACTGCATTACTAGCTGAGTTAAGTACAAACTTGCAGTGTTAAAGATTGTAATGCATTTTATTTTATTTTTCTGTGTATTTAATTGTTTCATTGGTCTGTGTCTCTCTGTAGTTATTTATTTTTTCTATTTAATTGTTTCATAGAATACTGAGGTCTCTCTCTCTCTGTCTCTGCAGTTAGTTTTCCACTGGCCCTCCCTGTTCTTGTTCTGGTATTAATCCTGGTGGCTTTGGAATTGCCCGCCCCTCCTGTAAATTTGTGTATGTACACTCCTCCTGGGTCTATCTCATTTGCTCACTCAACCGAGTACAGTAAGATAATATTTTGACTTCAAACACTCCTACCAGTCCCATCTATTCAGCTCTATCCCAGCACTATTCCAGTCTAGTGTCACTAGCTCATTCTACCTAATACAGAGAGAACATTTGTGAAGAGCAAGCCACTTAGGTCCTTAATTTTGAATTATCTTCTGTTTCTCCTTTTTCCCTTTCCACGTTCCAAAAACAACATTCTAAGCTTGTTTCCTGCCTTTCCTGTAACTAGTTTAGTCCAGACACAGATTTGCTGTAACCAGGACTGTTTGTAAGCTTCTGAGCATCCAAAACCTTCCTGTGTTGGAGGGAAGCCTTCTAGATTATCAGTGGGAGTGGTAAGCACTAGGTAGCTTATCTACCACAAGAGTGGGTTCTGGCCCAGAAATTGTAGTTTATTGGCCTTTTGGGCAGTTTTCCATCTCTTTCAAATTTTTGGTTTAAAAGCCAATGTTTGCGCTTGTTTCCCACCTTTCCTGTAACTAGTCTAGTCCAGATACAGATTTGCTGTATCCAGGACTGTTTGTAAGCTTTTGAGCCCCTCAAGCCTTTCTGTGTTGGAGGAAAGCCTTCTAGCTTATCAGTGGGAGTGGTAAGCACTAGGTAGCCTATCTACCACAAGAGTGGTTTCTGGCCCAGAAATTGTAGTTTATTTGCTATTTGGGCAGCTTTTCCATCTCTTTCAACTTTCTGGTTTAAAAGCCTACATTTGTGCTTGTTTCCCATCTTTCCTGTAACTAGTCTAGTCCAGATACAGATTTACTGTATCCAGGACTGTTTGTAAGCTTCTGAGCCCCCAAGCCTTTCTGTGTTGGAGGGAAGCATTCTAGCTTATCAGTGGGAGTGATAAGCACTCACTAGGTAGCCTATCTACCACAAGGTCCAGGTACAGATTCTTAGTTATAACATTTGAATTTACTTATTCCTGCTCAGCACTTGTTCAGAACTTGTTGTTAGCACTAAATAAGCTACAAATTACTACAACACTCAACCTTCCTCTTTACCTAGAGGAAAACAGTTTTTGTACTTACTTTCCTCACTTGTTTAGAGAAAAACAGCTCTTATACTCACTTTCCTCACTTGTCTAGAGGGAAGTAATTTTTTATTCAGGCATGTCCAATGGTCAGCTCCCAGTGTTCTCTCCTGTCTATCTGATGAATCTGGGCATCTTGAGGCAATGTAGCAATTGCCTCATGTACACAGACAACCCTCTCCTCCTACCACCCAACACCACAACCTGTGAGAGATGCACTTATCTAGTCAAACTGAAGGTAAAGCTCTCTCCAACCAAGACTGAACTTGACAGTCAAGAGGAGAATCCAACTGCAACGATAGTACAACCAAAACGTCACAATACCAATACTGGAGCAGGATGAAAGGACTTGTAGCACAGCTCAAACAGTACGAAGAAACAATACTTTAATAGATAAACAACTTCACAGGTTGAGCGCTTTCATCTGATACATACAGACTTCATCAGAACTAGTATTTTAAAAATACCCATGGTTTTAAATAGCAACTTTGGCGCCAAAAACTTAACAAGCACTTAAAGAAACATGACTCTATGTCAAGAGGAGAAGGTAAACACTTGCACCACACCACACTCATCACATAGTCCCACTAAACCTATACCACCAAAATCCACACATAGAAACACAAAGCCATTTGCAGAGGCTCTCAATAATAATCTGCTCAAGCAACAGAGGCCTCCAAAGCAGAAATGCAAGCAACCTCCACCCCCAACACAATCCAAATGACACATAACCCACAGACTCAGTGTGCCAATAAACCACAGCCCATAAGGCAAACCAACATACCCAACACACTAGTCATAGGTGACTCTATAGTCAGGCACACTGATGTCCCACTCACCAGGCTAAACAAGGAAAAGGTTACTGTCAGCTGCCTGTCAGGTGCCAGGATCTGCCACATAACCCACGCACTCAGTTCACTCCAAAACAAGTACAAATATGACTCTGTCATTGTCCATGTTGGTGTGAATGACCTGAGACGCACCTCCCTGGACTACATGAAAAGAGACATGGAAGAGCTTTCCGATCTTGTAGCCCAAGCAGGTATGATCCTATCCCTGAGTAGCATCTTGCCATCACCCAGAATGATACAGCAGTACAAGGACAAAATGATTGAGTTCAACAATTGGCTAAGCTTCTGGTGTCATTCTAAGGGGATCCAGTATCTGTCTGCCTGGGACCACATGGTCGACAGACCACGATGCTTTGCCAGAGATGGCCTGCACTTGTCACCCCTGGGATTCCAGATACTGGCTAAGGCTCTTGCCGCCCCTATAGTGCCTTTTTTAGGCAAGGTTCAAATGACAAATTCACTACCATAACTGGAAAAGGCAAGCAAAAACTGAGGGTAATGCTATTCAATGCTAGAAATCTAAATCTCAAAATGCACTCACTCAAGGTACTCCTTAAAATAGAGAACATCGATATCTGTGCAGTGACTGAGACCTGGTTCAAGGCTCTAGAGTGCACCCCTGCATTACCAGGCTATAACTCATACCACACTTTTCGGTGATCTAACCTGGAGCAGAACACCAAAGGCGGAGGTGTGTCCATATTCATTAAGGATATCCACATCTCCAGGCTAGTTGTGCAGAATAATGCATCCGAGGTTATCCAAGTGCAACTAACTTGAGGCAAAACTGCAATCCAAATTGTAGCTTGCTACAGATCCCCCACCATGCCCCAGGATTCCCACTTCTCTTTTCTTGATATACTGGAAAATATTAGGGTTCAACCAAACACCCTAATAATGGGCAATTTCAACTACCACACCATTAACTGGGAAAACTACTCATGTACCAACTCCTTCTCTCAATGCTTTCGGGAATTCATAAATTCCAGTGCCCTGGATCAACTTACCCACACCCTCACCAGGGGCAACAATATCCTAGACCTAGTCATTAACAACATGAGTGACTGGTGTTCCACACCTGAAATCAACTCCTCTTTGATCATTTCCAACCATAAGCTAATCACCCTAGATATCCACATCCTGCCCCCACCCACCATTAAGGAAACCATGGTAAAAAAAATCTACAAAACCAACTTCATGCTTCTTAAGACAGAAGTGGCAAACTTCATGACACCCATGCAGATGGACAATGCAGTTACGACTGCTGAATCCTACACAAATGCACTCTATAAGCACTTACACAAGTGCATGGATCGTGCTATCCCAAACAGAACCAAGAAGTTAACCTCCAAAAAAGGAAATAAAGCTGGTGGTACCTTGCCATAAACAAACTCTACAACAGAAGGAAGAAACCGATGCAAAAGAGAGTAAATTCCCATGAGTGGAGGAGCTGCCTGGTCAGCCTCAATAAGAAGCTGAGATCTCTTATAAGATCCTCCGAAGCTAGCTATGAAGGCAAAATTGCCACTGATTCTAAGGGCAACCACAAAGCATTCTATAGCTATGTTAAGAATCTCAATGGCAACACCCAGATCTGCTCTGAGTTACAGCACAATGGCACGAAAATGACAGAAACAACTGATATTGCCAACATCCTGGCAGATAGGGTCAGTGCTAACTATACCCCCCTCTCACCCCCCTAAAGGGCCCATATCTATACAGGAAGAATGCAGAGTCCTTGTAATCACATCTATGCAGGTAAAAGCTGCACTCTCTAAAACCACAAACACAGCATCCGTGGGACTGGACAACATCCCAGGCTGCATTTTACATGAACTTCAGAACGCACTGGCTCCCCACCTTAGCACCATGTCCAATCATAGTCTCACGTCAGGCTTTGTGCTCACTGAATGGCACATTGCAACAGTTATCCCACACCACAAAGGGGGAGCCACCACTGATCCTGTGAACTATTGTCCTATTAGTCTGATGAGCCTGGTCTGCAAGGCCATGGAATGTATCATCATGGAACTCATAAACAAAGGCACTGGTAACCTCCAAACTCTGGACCCTACCATGTTCAGGTTTGTGAAAGGCAGATCATGCCTTCTGAACCTGATCAACTTCTTTGAGGCAGTCACCAAAGCCGTAGATGAGGGTAAGGTGGTTCACACAGCCTATCTTGACCTTACCAAGGCTTTCAACACCACTCCCAATTCTGAAATTATAGCTAAACTCACTAAACTAGGTATAAATCCCTAGATCACAAGATGGTTGCTAACTGGCTCACTGACAGAACTCACACTGTTTGCAGACTCCAAATCTGCCTTCAAATCAGTGACAAGTGGAATACCACAGGGTTCAGTCCTGGGACCTCTCCTATTTGGTATCTACCTCTTTAAAGTACAGGCTAACACAGAAGGCCTCTGGCTAACAAAGTTCTCAGATGACTGCAAACTAGGAGCCATAGTCGAGTCCCCAAATGATGTGGACATCCTACTGAAGGACCTCACTGAGACAGATGCCTGGTGTTAGAGGCATGGCCCAAGCTCAATGCCAAAAAGTGCATTGTCATCCCCATTGGTAAAAACTCTATACCCATGAACTACCACATAAATGGCAGTCTACTTAATGCTGAATGTGTAATAAGAGACCTTAGCACCCAGGTGGACAGTAGTCTCTCCTTTGATAATCACATCACCACAGTAGTCATGAAATCCTTCTATGTGGCACACCTCATCACAAAAGGGTTCTCATCCAGGAAAAAAGAGGTAATTGTTCCTCTCTACTCGACACTCATTAGACCCATTATAGACTACAATGCCGCATTTGGAATGTACCTCACAAGACAACTGCAGCAGCTGGAAAGGCCACAGACGTACCTCACAAAGAGGATTACTGGCCACAAACAGATGCCCTACAGTGACAGTCTCAAAAAAACTCCAGCTTTACTCTGTAGCATATTGCCTACTCCGAGAAGATCTCTGTCTAACATATAAAGCTATGTTAAACCCAGAGCTGTTGGACATGCAGCACCTTAAGAAATCACAATCCCTCCAAGCTACATGCTCTAGGGACCTAAACCTTGTCACCATAATAAATAGGACATGCTGTAGGGATAGATTCCTGTCCCAGAGACTTCCTATACTCTGGAACAAGCTACCCATCTATATCAAGCAAAGTTCCTCATTAGTACTCTTCAAGAAAAATCTTGATGAGTAGATGGGAAATAGGAAATACACCCTGGGGATCACTTCTGTGGCTCTGCACAACAGGGGCACAGGAAATTAACTTTCTTGGGTGGCATAAGCCAAAGAACCTTTTTGGCTAGGCTTACTTAGGCCCTTGGGTTGATAGCCTAGTACCTACCTATGAACCTATGAACCATTAGCAGTCAGTTTTATGCAAATCAGAGGATTGATACTGAATCACAGATTTCCCCTCAGTGTTAGTTGTACCCAACCGTGTAGGTGCAGCAACACCATGGCATAAGCATAAGAGGTAGATGACCTCATAAGGGGGTGTGACATGCATGCTGTAAGCTTATTGGAGCTCTGTGGCCCATGTTTGCCTTTAGCTAAGCACAGCTAAGGAAGGGGGGGGGTGTCTGAGGCTGCCTATCAGTGTTTACATTGCCTAAAAGAGTGTGCACACTGCGCACCGGGTTTAAAAAAAAAAAAAAAAAAAACGGGAAATGGAAACTCTGTTCACATCTGAGCACTGGGTATGCACGGCCCACCTCAGGGCTTAAACATGAAGGCAATGGGGAGGGAAAACAGCAGTAGGAAGGCAATCAAGGAGAACTAGCATAGCTGCAAGTGAAATGTATCAGAATCAGCCAATTACACAGGCAGCTGCCCAGCTCAGCCCAGCTCACTACTATAAATTATGCAAACACCTTTCACTCTGTTTTTCCCACAAACTCTACACCACACAGATGGGGAAAGTTTACCTGAAAAAACTAACAAAATGATAGGGGTTGCTGTTGCTCTCATATATCAATATGTGGAAGAGACAGATGGTGGTGAGGATGTGAATGCTGGTGACCAACCCACAGTGAGGAGAAGGAGAAGAGTGTGCAGACCCTGGGTAACCTACCAGGAGCTACATGAGCTGGAGATAGTGAAGCACTATAGTGTGGACAGGGACATCATACAGCAAATTGTTGAGCTGTGCCAGCCACTCCTCACACACAGAACCAACAGAGGGGAACCCATCCCAGTGGATACCAAGGTATGTGTAGGCTTAAGAATACTAGCCACAGGTACTTTCCAATGGCCAACTGGGGATATCATGGAGATCTCACAGGCATCAGCATCCAGGGTACTCCATCAGTTCCTGGATGCCATGCCAGCACATGCCAGTGAGCACATATATTTCCTCAACACCCATGAAGCGTTGACCAGCAATATGTGTCTCTTCCACCAAATAGCAGAATACCCAGAGGTAGTGGATGCTATAGACTGTACACATATACACATCAAAGTACCACCTGGTGAGCAGGCTAGGATCTACAAAAACTGCAAGGGCTTCCCCTTCATCAACTGCCATGTCATGTGCAATGCCCAGGGCATTATAATAGATGTGTGTGCTGGCAGCCCTGGAAACTATCACGACTCCCACATCTGGCATATGACACAGCTGTACCAGAGATTTGCTAGTGGGGACATCCCATATGGCCACCTAGTGGGGGATGCTGGTTATCTACTGGAGTCATGGCTGATGACACCCATCAGAAATGCACACACACCCGAACAAGAACTCCATAATGAGGCACACGCACAAACCAGAATCATAACAGAGCATGTGTTTGGGATGCTCAAGTCATAGTTAGAGTGCCTGGACATATCCTGTGGAGCCTTGCAGTACTCTCCAGCTACATGTACACAAATTTTCATTGTATGTGCCATGCTACACAATATGATCCTGCAAAAACAGCTGCAGCAAGAACAGCACGGGGCAGGTCCACACAGCTTGCAACCATTGCCAAGGCCAGCACAGGCACAGAATGACTCAGAGGAGGAATAACCTGAGCTGCCCATGTAGACATAAGGAGGCGTGCCCAGTATGCCCAGGCTTTGGCAAAGAGGCAAAGCATAGCACATACAATGACATGGTAGAAACCTAGGGAATGACACCTCTCTCTGACTCGTACATACAGTAAAAGGGATGCCAAACATGACACTACCTGTGCTTTATCATGTATAGGGAGTGTACTATGTGCATCCGACATAGTCAGCCCTACATCACCATCATCAATACTGACACAGCCACAAGGTAAGTCACTCTTCTTATCAGTTGCTGAATGGAGTAGTATGTTCTGCTAGTTGTATCTATGGTATGGATGTGAGCATGCAAGGGAATCGGGTGGCTGAATGGGATGGCAGCAGATAGTGGACACCTGTATGGGCAACATGAAATCCATAACAAATACTGGTGTCAACAAAGTAGGCAGCACTAGACAAGGTGACTAATCCCACTGCAGTACATGTGGTGACCCAAATGTGTATCCATAGGACACACACATGCATGTCAGTGAGGCTCACATACCCAACAACAGCCTCAGCCAGCAAGACAGGTGTAGATGACCATAAAGAAAGGCTGTGCTAAGGCCTCCAATAGATGGCAATGGAGAACAGCCCCCATCCAGACCTACACAAACAGACTACAACAGGTCAGGCAGTTGTATGTTACTTCTGAAGGGTAAGAAGTCTGAAACTGAAATGTAGTTCAATAAAACCTAAGATCTGTACTCTACTGATATGCCTCTAGTCTTCATGATAGGTCAGAATACAAAACAAAATGGAAGCCAACAGAGTACCTGAAATACCAGTACAGTCATAGCAAATGTTTACAATTGTCAGGTGTGCCCCCCCACAATCCTATGTAGAAATGCAGTAACATGTATGTGTAGGCTTAATAGCAGTGGAGCGCAGATTGCCTAAGCTGGCCCAATTTACAGGCTAGATTGTTGCATGTGTACAATATGCAGAGCTCTGTGTGTTAGGTTGTTGTGTGTTGTATATTGTGTGGAAGTGGTCAGCATGTAGGCATGGAGGGTTGTGTCCCGGTGGCCAATGGCTAGTACTGTCGATGACATGGCCATGTTCTGACAAGTGCAGTCCCAACCACAATGCATCCCAGCAAGACCCAATTCAGCAGTCATCCATACTCAGTGTTCAGATGTCAATATCTGTCACCATCTGAAAGATGGACATGCCATGAATGTGGGCCCAGGCATATACACAGTACACAGGTAGAAGTACCCTAGACAGAGTACATAAAACATAACTGTCAACTGCACACACCTTTGGAATTGTACATACAGGTTAGCAGCACGTTAGTTGTCTGTGTAGTATGGAATACTGATGTAGTCTGGCCAATCACTGGCAGACCACAAAAGGCACAATTATGAAGTAATGAGAGACTGCCTATGTCCCCGCACAAGGCAGCATAAGGGGAATGCCCCAGGTATATCTGTGAGTCAGCTGCAAGATGCTTCCATATCACACATGCACTCAGCTCACCCCACCATCATCCACAGGTTTATCACAGGTCATATCCCTGCTGTTGGGAATGAGTACAGTATGACTTCCACTTCTTTATGGGAATACCCACAGAATGCAGCATGCTGAAGAGGTGTCCTATGCAGGTGTGTCCCTAGCTGCCAGCATCCAGAACAATGGATTAATATGGACAGGAACTATTGCCATTAACACCTCACACACTTACCCTGTCACCCCAGGAGAATCCAGTGGCTCGCAGCCTAGGACTGTAGGAGTGACAGAATGCACTGGCCTGCTACAGATGGCCTGCAGCACTACCAAATGCCCTACAGTCCTCTGTCAAAGGCGTGTGCCTCACCCATACTGCCAATGTATGTTATGTCATGGGGTCCCAAATAACAACATAACACAGTCCACAGAACACAAATGCAAGGCCATGTTGACAAATCCCAGTAGCATGTCCACCATGTCCTACTGCACGAACTGTGGACCATCCCCTAAATACCGCTGGGATGAAGGGACAACTATAGGGATACTTCTCAGATATCACTCACATAATGTTAGGAAGAGGATAGAATAACAGAGTGGGTGGGTTAGAAGCATGGACACCATGGAGTGTGTGAAGTCTGAAACTCTAATGTGTGCTCTTACTACCCCTGCCTGCAAACCCAGTAATGGGTGGCTACAAACTTGCTCATAAACCACAATGTGAAGGGGAACTGACCAGATATATGAGCCCTGCCTCTGGGTAGCCTGAGCGAATCTGTACAGTTGAGAGGTATGGCCACAGCAGGATATGGCCATTCTGTTATGTCGATAGATGTACAAGCAGGGGATCCTCAGCCACCACAGTACCAAGGTGCTGGACCATTTACACAGACCCATCAGGAAGTGTCTGCATCTCCCCCTCCAGAATGGCATGAGTGTGCAAGAATATGTAGGCTACAGACCGCAATACTGGATACAGCTTCATTCATCTTGTATTTCCTAAGAAATAACTGAGAGCAAATAAATATATCTGCCAGTAGTTGATGACATAATACATCACAGTGTAAAACAGTACATATGTCTGAATATCTCTGTTAACCACAACCATGTAACACAAGCAACACAGACACAATACTTACAGTAACCCACTATCTTTCACCCATTGTGACTCCATATTGTCAACCTATCTACAAATATCCTGCAGAAACAAGTTGTTAGTTGTAGGTGTAGAACACAAAATCCTGCACTGAAGTACACCCTACCTGGAATGGATTCACACACTCAATACAGAAGGTCATACTGGACATGCTCCTATACTTAGAGAAATGAAGCCCATGTCTAACAACAACAGTGGACTATACATATCTGTCAGTCGCAGATGTCTGTGCACACATACCACATTGCACACCATTCATGCTTTGCACACACATTGGATAGCAATACTCACACATATACAAGGCCAACACACTATAATAGGTCAAACATACACACAGAGAGATGTGGGGAAGAGAGAGGCAGACAGTGACAAAGAGATTACCATCATGAGGCCTGTCCCACCCATCACACATCCAATTGGCCAATAACACATGATGTGCCAATGTCAATAACTGTAGACATTTGCTTTTGGTAGCCCTCAGCCCTATAGTGTCTGTGGTGCTTGTGATAATTGCGTACCATGATAGTACAAATCAGTATTCATCTAGCATTTGTAAACCCAGTCCTGTCAAATGTAAAGTTGTGTGTGACTGAGTGTTTTGTGTGTGTGTATTTCCAGAAGAATGGTTTATGGCCCATTCACACACACTGCACTTCCCATTGCCCATGTTAGCACTCATGCTGATATCAGTCACCTTGAAATAACCCTCTGGCCAATTCTCAGCCCCATAATCTCCATGACACTTGTGATAAATGTGTAATGCTATAGTGTAACATACTAGTTAGGTAGGAATTCTAATCCTAGACATGGCAACTGTAAAACTGTATGTGTGTCTGTGTGTGAGTAGAGAATAATGATTTTGAGGCCATTCACAGTCACTACACCTCCCATTGCCTTACTTTAGCAAGCCTGCTGATGTCAGTCACCTTGAAATACCCCTTTGGAAAAAGCCAGCCCTATAAGCTCCATGGTGTGTGCGATAATTGTGTAATGTTGTAGTGTAACATACTACTTAGGTAGGAGTTCTAATACTAGACATGGCAACTGTGAAACTTTGTGTGTGTAAAGATTAATGATTTTGAAGCCATTCACAGTCACTACACCTCCCATTGCCCTACTTTAGCAAGCCTGTTGATGTTAGTCACCTTGAAATACCCCTGTGGGCAAAGTCTAGTCCTGTAAGCTCCGTGGCATGTGCCTTAAATGCGAAACAATGGAATAGCAGTAACTACACAGATATGGGGTTAAAGCTCATCTGTGGCAAGTGTTTGTGTGTGTACATATGTATGGGTGTACCTCAAACATTTTGGCCCCATTTACACCCAGCACACATCTCAGAGCCTGACTTTATCAGTCCTGCAGATATCATCCACCTTAGAAGTACCTGTTGCCAACCCTAAACCATGTCAGGTCAGTGGTGCATGTGGTAAATGCGTAACCATAATGGTCCGTAAAGATTGTTAGATAGAGGTTTGAACCTCACCCCTGGCAAATGTAAATGCGTCTTTAGGGTAAAATTATTTTTGGGATCTCTCACCCACTACATCACCCAATGCCAGTGTTTACAAGGGCTGGTGATGTTTCTCACCTTAGAAGTACCTTGGGACAACATCCATCTCATATGGTCCATGGCCCGTGTGATAAATGTGGTGCACTATAGTAGCAGTACATAGCTAGGTAGGGGTTTGAATCTCAGTACTGGCAAGTGTGTGTGTGTGTGTGTGTGTGTGTGTGTGTGTGTGTGTGTGTGTGTGTGTGTGTGTGTGTTTGTGTGTGTGATCATTATCCTGCATGGAGTTTGCTGTAATTGTGTAATAACAGGATGCATTGTGGGGTTGGTTTTGCTAAATTATTATGTTGAGGACCTAATATATGCCACAATGTCCACCTTACAAGGACAACAGAAGTCAAAGACCAGAGAGGTTGGTGTAGACAATCTATAGCCCTACATGTGACATTATGGATTGGTGAACAATATAGGCAGTCCTTGTATTACTCAGGGAACACTCCCCACCCATGTCTCATACGTAAACACACTTGGCTAGGCAACAACCACTATATTGTAGTTCCCTGCATATTGCCTCACAGATAGTAACCATGGTGTGATTGCAGTGAACTACATGCCTGTTGATCACAACAGTGCCACTGACATCAAAAAGTACTGTGATGTGTTACATCTCCTGAATGAATGTGTGTTATCCAGCAAGTAAAAGGACCTTGCACCCTGTTCCATCCCTACAGTAGCAAATAAATGCTTACAGTGGTCCTTTTGCTATGTTCCCCACTGGATGCCTGCAGCAACTGTAGAGTCTGCAAATGTAACCCACAAAGGGAATAACTCAAGTACACTTCCACACATCAAAGAACATGGGTGTGGGACATGTGCACAACCCAGACAATGTCCATGTTACGGAATATAGATCACATACATGGGAAGCAGTGCACACCACTGGACACTCACAATAGCAACCTAGATGAGTGAATGGTGAATACAATACCCACCCGTGGGGACCACTCCAGGGACTAAACCCCTGAGCCATACTGGAGACCATTATCATGTGGCCTGATGCCAAGGTATTCCCTTTAACTAGCCTTGTACAGCCTTCAGGCCCATTCACCTACTACACACCTGTGAAGCAATGAACCGATGCATCTCAGTACTGGCAAGTGTGTGTGTGTGTGTGTGTGTGTGTGTGTGTGTGTGTGTGTGTGTGTGTGTGTGTGTGTGTGTGTGTGTCTGTGTGTGGAGATTAATGACTTTCAAGCCATTCATTATCACTACACCTCCCATTGCCCTTCTGTAGCATGCCTGCTGATGTCATTCACCTTGAAATAACCCTTTGGCCATGAATGCACCATATAAGCTCTGTGGCACTTGTGATAACTGCGTAATACTGTAGTATAACAAACTAGTTAGGTAGGAGTTCTAATCCTGATCCTTCCAACTGTAATAATGTGTATGCTTCCTGAAATAGTGTATGTGTGTGTGTGTGTGTGTGTCTTCATTGAAATCTGCTTGTGTGAACATTCACACTTACTACACTTTCCTTATCTCTCCTATAGCACCGTTGCTGATGTCACTCACCTTCAAAGATACCTTTGGACAGTTCTCCAACATGTAAGCTCTGTGGCACATGCAACAACTGTATAACACTGTAATAACAATAAAACCACTGAAAGGAGATGTAAGCGAAGTCAAAAAGACCTGGAACCAGAAGAAGTTCGCTGGAAGAACCAAATGAGGGTCAGAAACCAGTAGTAAGTCCTTTTAATTAACGCCAACAAATAAATACGTTTTCGACAAAAATAGAAGTTTTCCTCAGAAAAAGCACACACAAAATGCCACAGTTTAAACACCTTAAATACCTATTCACAAATTCCTAATTAATTAATTATCCAATAAAATAACCACTTTAAATGATTTGAATGGGAAAGAATATAATCAAGTTAAAACATACCCTTTCACATGTAGCAAAAATACTTTAAAATTCTTTTGAATATACATAATAAATATAGTAAACGTAAAATAATGTTTGCATTGTCAAAAAGAATTGTGCAAGGAAAAGACATGTCTAAAAAACTTTTGAATTAGTTGTTAAAAAATGTTATTAAAAAATGTAATAAAAGGAAATAGTTTAAAAAAATGTATAATATTTCCTAATTTCCTTCTAAGTAGTAATACAATAACACCCGGTGTGTCCATACTCACATTATATCAAAGTTTTGCTGCTCTGAGTTTCAGAACAGAAGTAATGGACACAAAATCATTTAAACCAGGGGATTTTGTGGATTCCAGGACAATCTGCCAAAACAGTTCCCTGTACTCCAACTTTGCTTCCCACATGCCACCCGTAACATTCTTGGGAACTATTTCCAATACAAAAAAGAAAAAAGTAGCCTGTGGGCAATCAATAGTATGACGAAACAATGCATTTTTGCTATTTTGTTTTCTCATGTCATAGAAATGTTCATACATTCTGTTCCTCAATCTCCTTTCAGTTTTCCCAATATAAAATGAAGCACATTGGTTACAAGTGACAATGTAGACCACCCCTTGAGTGTTACAGTTAGCATAATTGTTACTGGAAATGTGCCTGTTCCTAGCCGAAATATGTATTTCACTTGTATTGACTATATGACAACATTGTGAGCAAGCACCACATTTAAAAGTGCCCTTCTACCGTGAACCACTGTCTTTGTTACCAGGTGCACCAAATTCAAAAAGTTGTTTGAAGTTTAGGTCTTTCCGATAAATAAATTTCAGGGGCTCCAAACCCCCAAAATTTAGATCAGAAATTTCCACAAATCTATTCCATTCTCTGGAAACAAGTTCCTGTAATAACAATACATAGCCAGTTAGGGGTTTGAATCTCAGTACTGGTAAGTGTGTGTTTGTGTGTGTATCACCAGTTTCATATTGGAGTGATTCTGTAATGACAGGCTCCATTGTAGTGTGGATTTCACTACATCATTATATTGAGGACCTATATGTTCCATTGCCCACATTACAAGGCCAACAGCTTTCAAACACTAGTAAAAAACAATAAAATTGTTACCACAAAGAGGTTCAAACACTGTGTCTCAAAATAACTAATACCCAACTGCAGAAAATAAGGAGGCACAGTCACGGCTGGTATGTTTAGGATAAAAATCTTTATTCCAGTGCACAAACACAAGCACTTTCACCAAATAGACATCATCAGGTGTAACAATTAGCACAGAAGAAGCACACACCTTTATAGCTAATGTAAAAAAATCACATGACAACACTTAAAGACATATCCTATAAAAACTAAAAAATATATCTTTGAAGGCAGATTAAAAACATATACCATATATACAACAGCATTAAAAAATAATTCAACCTAAAAATATAACTAGATAAAAATATAAATACTATCTACCTCCTTAGAGGTCTTAACTTGAGTTTGGGTTTCAGGGGTATGGACTCATTAAGACCATGTCCAGCTTCACTTCTTTTGTTGCTAGGCAGAACAAGGAGTGTTGTATGCAGAGTGGTTAAGGCAGTTTTGAGCAGCTTTAAGCAGGTTTGCATGGGTTTGTGTGATGGTAAGCGGTGCTAACATATAGCTAAACAAAAAGGTGCTTACACCATGTAGGCTTCACTTATCAGTGTACAAATCTGCTTAGCATTTACATTTAAGCAATGCTTACTCCTGCTATGCATAGCTTAGCCTTGGTAACCAGTAGTCACATTCTAAACTGAGAAAATAGCAGGGTAATGACATCTTTAATAAGTGAATTTAATTCCATGTACATAACATGCTTCTATGTGCTGTCATTACAGTAGCAAGGGGTGTGAGTATACTGTATGGGACACCTGAGTATATATGGCTAGTACAACAATCTTTTCTCTTTTTATGTGTTTCATACATGGTTAGTATCCCAGGTTACATGCAGTCACCCTTGCATGTATTGTATCATTACATTACTACTGTTAGTGTTTTCCCACGTAAGAGTAGATTGCAGATTGTATTACTGGAACCATACACCCCTGTATGCAAAGCTGGACTCTGAGTACTGACTATCGTGTTCTTGGTGTGTGAGCTGGATATTGATCTGATATGTGGATATTAACTGTAGACTACTATGTGTATAGGACATTTCATTGAGGGCTGCTGTCATGTAGTAATGGCATACCTATCAGTTTCAGACGTCTGTCTGTCAAAACATTCATCCTAATGCATAACCTGTTGGCTAGCTGATTTCTGTCTGTCCTCTGTACAGATGTGCAGATGTCAGGTATCCATCTTGGCTGCTTACAGGCTGACATGACTGCCCAGCTGTGTTATGAATGCTACAGCTAGGAAACCCCACACTGTATGCACCACATGCCATGGATACCTCAACTAGACTACCACACTCAACAGAACATGCTTGGGTACAGGTCTCTAACCCAGACACTGGCCATGTTATGTACTATATGTTGCATACATGTCAATTGAAGAACCTCACTGGCCCTCTGCAAGAGTCAACCAGATGATTAGATGTTGCATTTTAGTGTCACAGTGGAGATCAGTCACATTGTATCAGTTGATGGCCTGCTGAAAAATGTCAAGTGGCATGATACCACTGTACCCACATCCCCTACTCTTCTCATCTCTCCTTGGACAATATCCGGGTACACACCTAGGAATGCCTGCACCTATGGACCCTAGTACTGACAAATGTGTCAGTCTGCATTACTGAGAATAATAGTGTCTGTGTGTTTGTAAACTTGTAGTTGATAATGTCCTGAGGGCCTTCTCACCCACTACACCCCCCCCCCACTGCCATAGCTAGAAAGGGCTGCTGCTGTAATGGACATTAAATGTACCTTGTTGCACTATACACCCTATGTCCTACCTGGAGATTGCAGTACCAGCACAACACTGTTGTACAAATGGGTAGATAGGCATGGGTTACCCTCGGAGTCCTGGCAAGTGTGTGTATGTCTGCAAGTGTGAATATTTGTAAGATACAGCATTTTGAGGCCACATTCTCCAAATACAATACACCTTGCCATACGGTATAAGGGATAGTGATGTTGTTGACATTAGGAGAGCCATGACAAACCATCACCCTATTATCCCTGTGGTATGTGCAATACATGTATATCCCTGTAGTAGCACTGATGATATAGGCAAGGGGTTGTATTGCAGTCTTGGTCAATGTGTGATTGTGGGTATGTCAGGGTATTATCATGGGTTTCACTGAGTAAAATATCCAATGTGGGGTATGGGTGCTGGGTATCCTGTCTTTACACCATGGTACCCCCAGTGCATGTCCCAAGGTCCGCTGTATGAGGACCACTGTCACCATCAACCATACAGGTAACTGATTATACTATCCAGCCCAATGATGCATCTGCTGTGTGCAAATTATCCATAGCAGAATGGACTCACTGACAAGGTAGTTAGCACTGATAAACCCAGGTCTCTCAGATATGTCTATGACTATTATGTGTTTGTCATTGAGTATATGACAGTGTGTCATACTATGTATTGTTCATTAACAACCAATACATCCCCTATTACCATATGGTACAAGGCCTGGTGATGTTCTTCACATTACAAGAAACTTGGGACACACCTTATCCTAAAAGCTGTATGGTGTGTGCAATTAAGGCCAAACACATTAGTAGCAATAAGTACCGAGGTAGGGGTTCTACTCATAGTGTTGCCAAGTAAGTGTGTGTGTGTATGTGAAGGGATCTACTTCAGTTTGCAGAAAATACATGTCCCAGGAAGTCATCTGTCTGAGAACTGACTGGCAAATGCTAACATATCAAAGGAATTATCTTGTGGAAATTCATTCCAGCAAAACTAGTAGTAAATATGTAAATGCCCTTTTCCCCACTGTACAGCTGTACAGTGATACTGGAGTTGGTATATATAGTTGGATGTGGATGTTGTGTACACAGCCACCCTCATTGGAGTTATTGTTGTGTGTATCTCTCGCTTAGTCTGCTGTAATACTGTACAGTTTATGTTAACAGGTTAAGTAGTTGTCAATCACACTATATGTGGTTCTACTCCATCCCACACCCTCCAAAGTGGAGGGCTGTGCCACCCATACCAGCACACCTATGTTTACCAACCCCAGGATTGTACTACATTGGGGAAGAGGACATATACCCTGCCAGTACCATCATCAATGAAATTAAACTAGCAGACTAATTATTTACTGATGTGATGTTTTCCCTTTTTTGTTTTGGCAGAATTACATATGCTAATGCTAAAATGGGTTCACTGCAAAATTAAGTACATCTGAGTGTGCAGTAGTCTCTGTGTATTGGATCAACACCAAAGCTTCTCTGTGTGTGTTATACACAAACATGTGGTGTGTGTCACCCAGTACACTTACCATTGCCCACTCTAGGAGGGCTGCTGACATCAGCCACCATGCACTCACCTGTATACACCTCAGACCTATCAGACATGTGGCACATGCAGTAACTGTTATACAGACCTGTTACTTGTGTTCAGCTGTATCCAGGATATGACACAGTCAATGTGTCACCACAGTGCCATACCTCTTGTAGGAAACAACAGCAGGCCAACATCCTGCTGACACATAGACACCTACAATACAAACTGAATACATTATGGACACCACAATCAGTCAGTGTTAATAACAGCTATAATGCATCATGGCTGGACAGCTACACATCTTGACATGTAAGCATTAAACTTTCCAGCTGAAAACATCGTACACATCATTACATTGCAAAACCTTAGCACAGTCACCCAGTGCATCAGAACCATATTAGCCTGTCCCTGCATCGATGGTATGGATGACAGGGATGTGGCACAAATATCATCATATCCACAGGGTGTGTTGTGGGTTTGCCAGAGACCTAGGCTGAGCCATTTTATTGACATCATGTGTGTGTGTTAGGGGGTTTCATTATCAATTGGGCTGTGCAGATGTGGTGTGTGTTGGTATGCAGGTGCCCTAGTTGTGTTGGTATTGTGAGTGAGTGTGTGTGTGTGTGTGTGTGTGTGTGTGTGTGTGTGTGTGTGTGTGTGTGTGTGTATGCACACAGTTCTGCCATGTGGCTGCCCCATACAGGGGTTTGTTGGACAACAGCAGACCGTACATGGCAAGGTGTGCAGTTTACCATCTCCGGTCATGGACATGAGAACTGTGCCTGCCAGGGGTTCCACGGGCACTACCAGTTACAAGCCCAGATATGGTACTCTCCCATGATGATGACAAATGTCTGCTGGATCTGGGTCCCTGTTAGGACTGGCCAGGACCACATGCACTTGGCCTGCTGTGTTGTGGCATGGACAGCACCCCCCCCTGCATTGCTGCTGGTGGTACTGCCACTATGGGAGCAGCTGTGACTTGTTGCACGTTCATGTAGACCTCCACCTTTTGGTGTTGCTGACCTACATCCATGTGGCTGTTGCCCTACTCCCACCATATGCTCTAACACAGACATTGCACAGTCGAGGATTACCACTATCTCACCCAACCGTCTATCCAGGACCTCTGGAAAATAACAGTGGGCACCTGCAACATCACGAATGTTGTGAAGTACACCAGAATTAGTAGCCTTCTGGTGCCTCAGCCTCTGTCTGGCATAATATTACATACATGCCTGTGCCTCCATGATGGCCGAAAAATGCATCTGTTGACACCTGCTGTGGCACTTTTGCAGGGGCATGATGGCCAGCGGCCCTCCTATGAGCAACCATGTACATCTATCTGTGTGGTACATCACCGGTCATCCAGCTATGGCTGCTGTGTACAGACACACTTGTCATAATCACCACACTGTCCTGTCCAATGCTACCACCCACCAACTGTCCCTCATCTATGGCCACTGGTGATGAAGTATGTATAGGCAATGTGACTGTGTGTGGGTATGGGGTGGATAACAGTGAGATGTCAACCGATGGCGCAGCTTCAGCCCCTGACAACTCTGCCTGTGCCTCACCATACCTATCATCATTGTCAGAGTCTGTATGAACACTAACATCAGTTTACCTGCAAGAGGGACCCTAACCCACATCGCCACCTGTGAGGGGAAAACAAAAATTGTAATTTATGACCTGTATACCATTGCTTACCTCTACACAAACACACACACACACACACACACACACACACACACACACACACACACACACACACACACACACACACACACACAAACTTACAGGTAAGGTGGCACAAAGATATTATACAGACCTCTCATTACCCAACAGTCAACATGCATGGCATATGGCACTCAACAGCATGCACTTCAGCTATACTCAATCTCTGTTACCAAGATTATACATCTCTGTGATGCATGAGTTGTGTTAGTAGGTGATGCCCCTTGCCCTGGAACACACACATCCATGCACACAGTATTGCTGTGCACCTGCTCAGCACCCTAACATGTACTGTGCACCATACCTCATGAATGTACACATCATTGATGAATGTGTATACGTGTGGCAGTTATGTTTGCTCTGTTGCTCACAGCCCCTATGTGTTTGTCTGACACATATCTGGGATGATATGATGACAGATATCAATAGTGAATGCCTGACCTCTGATTTGCAGATCTCATCATCAGCAGTGCATGTGTGAACAATAAAATCCAATTACAGTGACAACCTTCAAAGCTTACTGTGGCTATAAGGAGTGTACACACCCTTATTGACATGCCAGCCTCTTCCCTGATATGCAATGGAGCAACAATACTGCATCTGTTAACATTACGCACACCTGATATGTGATATATGACCTGTACAATCAAATGCAGTATCAAACAAATGTGTTAGTTGTGCAGATGCTGATTGAGATGCATACAATATGTGGGTTGCATAAGTGTGCACACCCTTAACATGATGATTTGTTGCATTACCTGCTAAGTGAACTACAGCAGTCACTATTCCTGGAAGGGGTATACTAGCATGGCCCATCTTCACTTGCCATTATTTGGTCATTCCGCCCTACAAATGTCCCCCAACTTTGCCAGATTGCAAGGTCAGCTCATGTGCGCAGCCCTTGGAGGTCACACAGTCCCTTCACAATTGCTGTGGAGTCAGGGTTATGTCTGGCACAACTCATGACCTTGACTATGTTCAGATACAGCTATTCTTAGCAAGCTTTGGATGTATGCTTCAGTTCACTGTTGTGTTTCAGGAAGACACCCCTCCCCATCCTCAGCCTTTTTACAGATAGTTGATAACTATGGGCCACACATGAGTGTCATTTTGCAGTTTTCCAAACCCAGAACACCATGTCTACCGGCCTAATTCCTGCTAATGAACAGCATACCTAAAGGTGTACACTGTTACCAGCAAGGTACAGATGGGGATGGTGGGCTTGAGGTGGAGTGAGGTTTTGCTTGTACAGCACATGTATCTTTATTAATACTGTCTGTAAATTTCAGCCTTGGTCTCAGTACACCATTACACATTGCAACACATGCTTTTGGGAGACTTGAAGTTATGCATATGCTACCTGTAGAGAGCCCTGGATGATGGTTCCTGTCGAACAACTCTTCCATCTGATTACCATAACCCATAGGCCACATTTCTTCAGCATCCAGGCAATCTTCGACACAGGTACTTCACAGGCAGTACTTGCTAGACATTCCTGCAAGTCCCACAGTGTTGCTGCATGTTTCTGAGCAGCCTCCATGACAAGTTTGCAACATGTGTTGTCATCTGTCTTGGATGGGCATTTGTTTATTTTCTACATTAATGTTGTCTCATACTTCATAGTCACATACATGACTGTCTGCACTGTTTGCCATGGTATGTGCAATGGTGAGGTAAGGCTACATCTCCCACTCCTGAGTGCTATCTTTTGGATATGGCATCCATTCCATGGTTTGTAAGATGTGTGCAAACCATGGCTGCCTCTGTTGCAGGTGATCATGGACATTCTTCTTGGACAGCCGACCATTACTTGGTGGGACATTGAGGACCTGTACTTGATGGAAGGTGCGTACTCAAGAAGAATGAATGCTGTCAGTTCCTCAAAAGCTGCTTCCACAGTATGTTATTTGGAGTGTGTGAACACATATGCTCCCAGTGTTTGTTAAGGTATGTATTCCTCATATTTGTTGTCCTAACATAGGTTTCCATATTACACATTCATTGCTCATGTTAGGATCACATTACAGGTTGTAAAAGGTGTGGAATGTGGTATTGTGATATGCTGTTGTGTAGATCTGTAACAGTTGCCATTGTAATAGTGGTGTATACACTGTTGTAGCCACTGTATAAGGGCAATGTTTCAGACATGTCCCTACTGTAGGCCATTTGTCCCACCATTATGTTCATCTCTGCCCACACAACTTGCACTGACAGGTTGTTAGGTATACTGCAGGACTCTTACATACCCTTCAGATATGCCACTATGGTGACCACTGTGATGCAATGCAGTTAACAGCAAAAATAAGTGAACATGTACAGCATGGATTATGGGTAGGTGTGTTAAATGTGTGTATGGCAAATACCATGACTATAACATGGCCGATGTATTGGAAAACCTGAACAAAAAACTCCATACTCATCAGATACAGGCTGCTGCCACAGCGGTATATCAGAGTGGCCTACATAGTTGTGTGAGAGATGTAATGACAGTAGGCACACCTGTGGTATTGGTACAGGGTGGGAGCAGCATTTCAGTACATCAACAGTACAAACCCACAATACACGAGATTATGCACATCTGTTCATTACTACACTGCAGCAACAGACTATGTTATCTGACATATGCATGAAGATACTTTACATATGAAGATGGATAAGTAGCAGTGGTCTACTAATCTGCCCTGGGGCCTTACCTGCATGCTCCTTGTTCATTGTGTGGGTATAACCCACCTCCACAGTGCTGTCAGCAGGTTCTTGGCTTGGCTGATGGGCAGGTGTCCCAAGGCTGGTAAGGAGCTCCTCAGCATGTGTCATTGGGGGCTGAATTGCATGACACCCAACTGTAGCTAGCTGGTCCCTCCTAACTGCAGCAGTATGCTGATGGGCGTGGCAGATGAGATCAGTGCAACAATGTTGCATCTGCTCATAATTAGGGTTATGCCGGACGACATCGTTTACCCTGTGGATGAGCTGGTTCCACAGGGCAGTCCTCTCCTGCAGATCATAAGCCATACACCCAAAGAGGGTCCTGTGGTGATGCACAAGGTAGTTGATTATTATTTCATCTCCTGTGGAGTATAAGCAGGGAGACACTCTCGAGACATGGTACATGGAAGACATAAACAGAAAAAAAAGGTCTGAGGACCTCATACTGCAAGTATATATTAGTTGTTAATTGACACCTCTCCCCCCACCATATCTGCAACAATAATCTGAACACACAAATCAATGGGTATGTTTACACCAAACCTATTGTTGGGACATATATAATATTGTGCAACAAATACTGAAATGTGTTTCTGTTCATGTCCCATGTTGAAACACTATCACTGGCGGCCTTTTGCTAACAATGTAACCTGCATGCCATTGTAATGGCCATTGTGGTTCCATATATGCATGTGTTCTGTTTGCTATGCAACTGCTCCAAATCTGGTGTTTTGGGTTAATGGGAATATCTATGCATGCTGTTATAACTAATCCTGGATTGTGTTGACTATAACTACCCATATATATTCTAAAACTGCAGCACAATAGCATATTTGAGAAGGCTGTTTCCAGCCGAACCACCTCTCCCACCTCATTTAGCCATGGCACCAGGCCACAGAATATCTGGGACCCACTCCGGGACCTCTTCATCTGCTGGTCCTGCACTACCTTCAGGTGGAACCACCTCAGGGGATGGTGCTCATCCCCCCCTGGGAGTGCACACATACAGAATCCTGTCACCTGAAGTCAGGTCCACGGTCTGTTGCATAGGGAGATCCAGAGAGAATTGGGGGATCTGCTACACAAGCTTGAGGCCCTCATGATGCAATTAGAGGGTCAGCCTGCCCCTCCTGCTCAGCCCCCAGCACAGCCAACTTCAGGTCCATGAAGGTGCAGTGGTGACTGCCCATGGGTGAGGACCTCAGTCCCAATGTTTCCATTTGGGGGCTCATGGGCTTCCAATTTCCAAACACCCCTCCCCGTTCCAGGTGTTTACCCACCACATGTGTCATATACCACATCTGTATGATGTCTTGTCTGTCTTGTCTGTCTTGTCTGTCTTCCAACCCAATCTACCTCCCCAAATATACCTACCATCCTTCCCCAACACCCCATTCTCACCTTAACAAAAAAGGGCAATCTGTTCCCAACACAAATTTCACACCATACATTACTGTCCATTTCACTCCCACTTGCAACTGCTTACACATGCGTTAATCACATTGTATTCAACAGCACTTGCTCTGGCTAGCAAACAAATTATAAGCCCTTACAAATGTCTAACCTAGGACCCTGCACACCATAGCCACATCAATTTACCACTAAGCCATCTGAACTGCAGATATATGTGATGTTTTCTCAAACATATCATGCAGCACAGTCATTCAACTGTAGCAAAAATGTATATATATATATATATATATATATATATATATATATATATATATATATATATATGGGGTCTACTGCTTTACATCAAAAATACACTTCTTCGAAATAGAGCAGTAGACCCTACACTTCAGCATAAGTCCACTTAAATGAAAGTGCACTTTCTCTGAAGTCTAGTTCCTTGGGCTACCCAAAAAAAAAACACTAAAACATGTTTTTGCAGGGGGGGAAGCCCCCCTGCACCTCCCATGTGGGGGCTGTGCCTCCACACCCCCCTACTTAAATATACCAACTCCAAAATCACACTACAGCGGGGAAAAGGGAATATTCCCATTCCGAGCTGTAGCGTGACTGCTGAAGTCAATGTAAGAAGTTTCACTTGAGGTGGGGTTAAAAGCAGTGCAACTTCGAACATATTGATGGTTCCCATATATATATACATATATATATATATATATATATATATATATATATATATATATATATGTGTGTGTGTGTGTGTATATATATATAAATATATATATATATATATATATATATATATATATATATGTATATATATATATATATATATATATATATATATATATATATATATATATATATATATATATATATATATATATATATATATATATATATATATATATATATATATATATATATATATATATGCATTGTGTGTGTTTGCATATATATATTTATAAACATGGAGTGCATTCAGACATCGGATCAACACTCTGATCCTCCTTCCTCCACAGCTGCACTGTTCTGCCTTCTACGAAACAGAACATCACATGTGGACACAGCCTAACATTAGGGGGGATATATAGGGACAGATCAAAGATATGCCTATTACAAACCTAAGAACTTTGTGCATGATACATTTCACATTACCATGACTGTTCTGAAGGGGGTGGGGTCTGAAACTCATGTTTCTATCATGACTTAATTACTTCCACCTTCAGCTATTTGCCAGTCTCATATATATGTTTGGAGGAACATAACAAACACTATGATGGCTTAAATCTTGTCATTCGTGCAGATCCGCAGAGTTGACAGGTATGGCCCACTGCCCACAGGGCAAGATGCTATGTCTATAGCAGTTGTTCAGCAGGACATCATTACAGCAAGTCTTGATGGCACATATAAACAACATATACATATAAACATAAACATATACAAACCCACCTCCATAGGTATCACAAGGGATAAGAAACTAAGAGTAATGCTACTCAATGCCAGAAGTCTAAACCTCAAGATGCACACACTCGAAACTCTCCTTAGCATGGAGAACATCGATATCTGTGCAGTAACAGAAACCTGGTTCAGGGCTCCCGAGAGCACCCCAGCACTACTAGGTTATACCTCATACCATGCTTTTCGGCCCCAAAACTTGGACCGAACCACAAAAGGAGGGGGAGTATCGATATTCATCAAAGATACCCACACCTCCAGGTTGGTGGCAAAGCACAAAGCATCAGAGACTATCCATGTGCAACTAACAGTGGGTAAAACTGCCTTCCAGTTTATAGCCTGCTACAGACCACCCTCCCAAACCCAGGAACCCCACTTGGCCTTCCTGAGAACACTGGTAAATATGAAGGTCTCTCCAAACACCATTATATTGGGTGACTTCTACTACCCAAACATAGACTGGGAGCATTACTCTAGCTCCAACACCCTAGCCCAAAGGTTCCTAGAATTTATAAACTCAAATGCTATGGAACAGCTTGTTACCACTCCCACAAGAGGGGAAAACATACTGGACCTGATCATCACCAACATGGGGACTCTATGCTCCAGACCAGAAGTGTATCCCTCACTGGTAAGATCAGACCATAAACTAATCTCACTGGATATTCACATCCCGACCCCACACCCTGCCCAGAAAACCACAGTGAAAAACTTCTCTAAAGCAAATTTCACACTCCTCAAAACTGAGGTGGAGTCCTTCAAAGCCCCCAGGCCTGTGGAAAATACGTCGCAGACCGAAGAATCCTTTATAAATGCATTCTATGAACACCTTCAGAAATGCATGGATCATGGGATCCCAAATAAAACCAAGACCCAATCCTCCAAAGGCAGACGTCTTGTCTGGTGGACCCCAGCCATAAACAAACTATACAATAGAAGGAGGAAGCTACTAAATGATAGAGCAAAATCCCAAAAAGGGAAGGCATCACTGATCAGTATTAGCAAAAAACTACGGGCACACATAAAATTGTCTAAGGCCAGCTTCGAGAGAAAAATTGCACAGGACACTAAGGATAATCACAAGGCTTTCTTTAGTTATGTTAGGAACCTGGGTGGTAATTCCCAGATATGCTCAGAATTAGTCCAAAATGACAAAAAATACACCGAACCCACAGACATTGCCAACATCCTAGCTGACAGGTTCAGCACACACTTCCCCTCCCACCAAACGGGCAAATAACTATCCCAACAGAGTGCTGCCCCTGACATCTCAGATGCTCAGGTAAGAGCCGCCCTCTCCAAAGCAAAAAACACAGCATCAATGTGACCAGACGGTGTCCCGGGCTGCGTCCTACATGAACTCCAAGAAGAGCTAAACCCAAACATAAAACTACTATTCAATCTCAGCCTTACTACAGGATATGTGCCCAAAGAGTGGCGTACAGCAACAGTGGTCCCTCTCCATAAAGGTGGTGCCTCAACGGATCCTGGAAACTATCGCCCCATAAGCCTGACTAGCTTGGTCTGCAAAGCTATGGAAAGGATCATCATGGACCTCATAAATAAATATATTGGGGACCTACAAACACTGGATCCTACCCAGTTTGGCTTTGTTAAGGGCAGATCCTGCCTCTTAAACCTGGTTGATTTCTTTGAAACAGTCACCAAGGCCATTGACGAGGGGAAGGTGGTCCACACAGCCTACCTGGACCTCGCAAAAGCCTTCAATACAATACCCCACTCGGGCATTATAGATAAGCTCACCAGCCTAAATATAACCCCCTATGTCACTAGATGGATTGCAAACTGGCTCAAGGACAGAACCCACATGGTTAGAATTGCTGGAGCAATGTCAGACTCCAAACCAGTTACAAGTGGTGTCCCACAAGGCTCAGTCCTAGGACCTCTCTTGTTCGGTATATATTTCTCGGAAGTACAGGCCAACACGGAAGGACTGTGGCTGACCAAGTTCGCAGATGACTGCAAACTGGGTGCCATAATCGACTCTCCAGCCAACACAAGCATCCTCCAAAAGGGCCTCATAGAAACAGACAACTGGTGCCAGAGCCATGGCCTCAAGCTAAATGCCAAAAAGTGTATAGTCATCCCTTTGGCAAAACAAAGTGCCCACAAATTACCACATAGGTGGTAATCCATTAAGCACAGAAGAAGTAATTAGGGACCTGGGGACCCAAGTTGATAGCAATCTCTCATTTGACAACCACGTGGACAAAGTGGTTAGAAAAACATTTTATATAGCCCACCTAATCATGAAGGGGTTCACATCTAGATCAGGGGACGTCATCATGCCTCTTTACTCATCCCTCATCAGGCCCATAATTGAGTACAATGCCCCTTTTGGGATGTACCTTACCAGACACCTGCAGCAACTGGAAAGACCCCAAAAGTACCTCACCAAGAGGATCAAAGGGCTCAAACAGATGCCATATGCTGCCTGGTTAAAGAAACTCCAGCTCTACTCAGTGGCATACCGCCTGTTCAGAGGCGATCTGTGCCTGACGTATAAAGCCATTTCCAACCCGGAATTAATGGACATGCTGCACCTCAGAAAATCCAAATCCCATCGAGCTACGCGCTCGAGAGACTTGAACCTCAGCACTGAAATAAATAGGACATGCTGGAGGGACAGATTCATAACCCAGAGGCTCCCTTCACTCTGGAATAAAATCCCAGTCCAGGTTAGGCAGAGTCCCTCATTGACACTCTTCAAGAGGAATCTTGATGAGTGGATGGGAGATCATAGGTTTTCCCCCGGGTATCACTTCTGTGTCACTGTTAGACAGAGGCACCGTATACTAACCTCGAAAAAGGGCATAGCAAAATAAATTTGAAATGGGTGGCGAAAGCCAAACACATTCTGGCTAGGCTTATAAATGCCCTAGGGCAGATAGCCTAGTATGAACCTATGAACCTATGAACCTATAAATCTTTCAACATCATCTATCCCATTATTACAGACCAAGTACTACATTCAATTACATGCTGACATGTTTCACATACCGGTTTTATTATTCTGCTCTTATCTGTGTACCACTTGTATATCTTCCTTGTTTGTTTTTTTTTTTTTTGTTCATTTTTTGTTTTTTTTGTAGTGTTTTTTTTTTTAGTATTATTTTTTTTTTATTTCTTTCTCTCTCTCTCTCTCTCTCGATCTCCACTACAGGGATCGAGCTGGTTTGAATAGGTTGCAGCATTGCTTTTTTAGCTGATGCTCATGATCAGGTGATGGCCTCTGCACCAATTGGTGTTCCTTACTTGCTAATTGCATACTGTGTAGTACTTCCAATAGCCAGTATCATAGCAACCCACTACTATAAATGATTACATCATGCGGGTGTTGTCCCTTTACCTTTCCTGTATGGAAGACATCCTTCCTGTGTGTGAGCAGCAATGTTACAGACGCAGGTAGCAATGCCTCTTACAACATGACTTGTGGACACAGGCCAACTGCATGTTTGTGTAAGGTTCCAGACCTGCAAACAGTGTGTGAGCATTGCTGTTATATGCACTGAATACACCTAGTTTTACAGGGTTTGTGTGTACATGCTAGTTTTGCATGGAATGCAGTCTGTGTGCATAGCTCCCAACTGTGGGCTTATCCACATGATGGCCAGAGGATTTGCTGTTATGTTTTGTGTGTTCACCACACAGATCTTGTCTCTGACATATCAGTGGCATTCTCTCCGTTGATTGCTATCAGTACATGGCAACATCCATTTGTGTTTCTGACCTCATATTCCTGAGTAAGGGTATGTTGCAACCAATCCTTTGCAGTGTATAACAGCAATATTTCAAATATGGCCCTGTGTTCCAGCCTCTGTCCCACACCTATTTACCAGGCTTTGTCCACATGTCATGCAGTAAGAGGTTGTTAGGTAATGGCCTATCATTATTTTGTGCTGGCATTCCTGTTATCATTCCAGTGATTGTGTGGACTCCCACACAAATTGTGGGGTAGAGTCCATATATATGAGCTGGACAAAACATGTGTGATCTTGTACAGTCTGGAAGTCAGTGTATGGAGAACACTGTTATATGCCGTTGTTAGACATTTTATGGGGGTGGGGTATTAAATGTTTTTAACCCAAATAACAAAAATTATCACAAAAGAGAACTCAATTCTGAGCAGAAGCCAAAGGAAATAAAATGTCATGAAAATATTAAATGATAGTTGCTCACAACAGGCATCAAGCAGGCATGAACAGTATAGAAGATGTGTCTATTCAGATCAAGTAATAAAGTATAAAACTTGTTGTTCAAGTAGTGAATAACTCATCTTTTCAGACCAAATACGTCTCCAATTGCTCAAAAAATAAAAAAGTGGCATTTCTTCTATAATAAGTAAGGATTTATTTGAACAAACAGGTAAGCACTTTCGCTAAAATAGCTTTATCAAACCATTAAAAACAAAACAGATAAAGCACGCCTTATATATGATCAAGGCGTCATTAAAAAATGACATCATAATCATTTGCATAATAAATTACAATGAAACAATAGAAATAAAAGGGCAATGGTTCATATATAACAATTAATATATAACAATTCATATATAACAATAAAAATCAATATAAATGAATATATATATATATATATATATATATATATATATATATATATATATATATATATATATATAAAATATGATAGAAAGTGTATAGGAATATATAAGCTAGAAACACAATATTCATTTATAATGAAATCTCCTATTTCTAAGCACTGGCTTTAAAGGTACTTTATCATTAAGTCCTGGGGGGATATAAGCTTGCAATCTGATGATCCAATTAACTTCATTTCTTTCAGTATAATTCATAATATCCCCTCCTCTTAGAGTAGGAGTATTAACATAAATAACTAAAAACTTAAAAGTATGTGTAGCATCTGTTTCTAAAACGTGTTTAGAAAGTGTATTAGTGGTAGATTGAACACAAATCTGATATGTGTGTTCTTTCACCCTGTCCCTAAGCCTTCTGTTGGCTTTACCCACATAGAAGGCAAGACAGGAGGTACAGAAAGCTAAATAGACAATGTATTCTGTGTTACAAGTAGCACTGACATTGAAAGTAAAAAATCTAGATGTACATGGATGTATAAACATATTTGAGGAACATATATATAAACAAAAATTACATTTGTTGCAAGGAACGGTACCCAAATGCTTTCCATTTTCATGGGAATGACTCATGTTACTATAGCACAAGAGCCTATGTAAATTCTTTTTATTTTTAAATAAAAATTGTGGATGTTCACCTACTATTTTCTTAATATTAGGATCAATTGTAAGAACATTCCAATGTTTACTCAGTATATTCCGAATTTTCTGGAAATTATCTGTATAAAATAAGGATATTTTCTGTGATAACATATTACTATGTATGTTGTTATTATCAGCATTATAAAATTAAATGCCTTGTTCAGAAAAATAGGGGCAAGCTTTGTTCATTCTTAATTTCTCAATAAATTGAAAACCTGCATTAATTTCTTCTACTCTATAATTCCTTGATATTAATCTATCTTGAAGGTTCACCAATTCTGACTCAAAGTTGTAATGTACGGGATTCAATCTAGAGGCTCGAATTGCTTGGCCTTTGATAATGTTAGTAAAAATATGCCTGGGATGCATACTCCCTCTATGTAATAACGAGTTTCTATAACAAAGTTTTCTGTAAACACCTGTATTAAGTTTACCATTACTAAGGTGTTCAATATAAACGTCTAAAAAGCAATATTATAATTTGAAGAATTTAAAGTAAATTTAAAAACAAACAGAGAATGAATTAACTTGTTCGAAGAAAATATCCAATTCTTGCTTAGTACCAGTCCAAATAAAAAACAAATCATCCACAAAACGTCTGTAGAATGGAATATACTTCTTAAAATGGGATGTAGGTAATAATTTTCGTTTTTCCCACCAAGCCATGACAATGTTGGCGTAGCTATTGGCACAGGATGTGCCCATAGCTACGCCATCCTTCTGTAGATATAGACCCTCATCAAAATAAAAATATTATTTTCTAATATTGTCTCCAATAACAAGCCTATTAAATCTATTTTGGCAGGTAAAAAATCTGTATATTGTGTTAAATATTGTTGGACACAGTCTATCCCTGATTGATTCGGGATATTCGTAACTAAAGACTTAATGTCCAATGTCACTAACAGATATACAGAATTACTTGGAAAATTCTTTGTTTCTTTATATAGATCCAATAAAAACTGTTTAGAGTTTCTGAGAATCAATTGGTTAGAATCTACCACTGGTCATAAACTGATATGTGTTCAGTTACCCAACCTCTGCCTGCTACAATAGGTCTCATGGGTGGGTACAGTGGGTCTTTGTGGACCTTTGGTAATCCTTGTATAGTTGGCATCAAAGGATTCTCCACCATCAAAAAATCAAACATCTCATTCGTAATTGTGCCACTACATTTCAAATCTTCCAGTGTATTATAAACACTTAAAATATGTTCTTGAACAGTTTGCATATTAACAGGTGTATAGAACATATTATCACTTAACATTTCTTTCATAAGATTAATATAATCAATCCTGTCCAGTATCACCACTGGGCCTCCTTTATCCGCTGGTCTAATTGAGATATTATTGTCATTTTTAAGATTAGAGAGGGCCTTTTTCTGTTTGAGTGTTAAATTACATTTCTTACGATGTAGAGATGAATGTGATGTGATAGAATAAACATTCTCTTCTACCATTTTACAGAAGGCATCAACAAGTGGATGTAAATTTGGTACAAAAACACTAGGTTTACGAAATTGTACAGTATGTGTATTAATAGAGTCACCATCAAATATTAACTTAAGTTGTAAATTACGAGCAAATAACTTGACATCTAAAATCGTGTCTATCATATTACTGTTGGAAGTTGGAATAAAAGAAAGTCCTTTATTTAAGACTTCTAATTCATATTGGTCCAAGGGTCTATGTGAAAGATTCCATACTAAGTTATTACTTTCTCCCACATTTTCTTTAAAGTGGGTTCTTTCAAATCTCCCCCTGGTGCTTTCCTTTTCTGCCTTCCCCTGCTCATACAGCGACTTCTTCCTCTCTTATTGAAGGTTGAAATTGGGAAAGGAGTAGCAGATTCAACTGAACTAGAAGTAGTAGGTTGTGAGGGTGTTTTTCTACGAACAACCGGTTCACTATTAAACTGTGTATGTATGGTAGATAAACCAGGAGTATTTCTGATCTCTGACTGTACAACTAAACTGGTATTGCTATTGTCAAAATTCTCTGAATTATTACTTTCAGAGGTATCTTTATTAAATTCTAAACTCAGATTATCTTGTATTGTGGCTTTTGTACTGGTGTTAAAATCAAAACTAAAACTAGTAAGCCTGCTAGTGGTAGTAGCATCAGGAACTAGGGCAACGTCATTGACAGGTACATTTATCTTATTGTGAGCATTAGCAACATCAGTAACATTTGTAGCTGACACACTTGATACATTGCTATTATTATTAATTACATTATGTCCATTATTAACACCATGTTTAGGCCAAGTAAAAACTTGGCCGTGTGAAAAATTGTATAAGCCTCTTTGCAGTTTACTTTTCTTCTGCTCAAGTAAGCGTTTTTCATAAAGAGAAATGCTATCAATCAAGCGGTCAAACAATAGTTCAATAGCAATGTCTTTAAACTTGCTATAAAGCTCAGTCTGTTGATTCCGAACTAGTTTCTGTATTTTATGTTCCTCAGGTTCAAAATATTCATTTAACAGAGCTATGTATCTAATCAATATTAAGCTGTTGCCAATGATAAAGTAAGTCAGGATAGGTATTACCTGTAGTAGGCATCTTCAAAATCCTCAGCCCTCGTGGTACAATTTGTTTTTTGATGCAAGCTTCAAAGTGGAAGCATTGCATCTGTAGCCATTTTAATTTTAACAAATTTGTTTCCAAATTAGAAAAGGCAATACTGAGTGCTTCATAGTCGGCGTTACTTAACGGCTCCTCGCAGCTTGTAACAGTGGATATGAAACACAGCAACAGGTTGACGTCACCATTGACGCATTCCAGAAATTTAGACTGCGGTGTTTTAACTCTTTCAGCCTTGTTAGGATTATAGGGTAATTCAACAGAATGACCAGTTTGATCTGCTATAGTTTCCTTGTGGTAAGCATAACTCAGCAAGAAAATAACCCAAATAACAAAAAATACCACAAAAGAGAACTCAATTCTGAGTAGAAGCCAAAGGAAATAAAATGTCATGAAAATATTAAATGATAGTTGCTCAGAACGGGCGTCAAGCAGGCATGAACAGTATAGAAGATGTGCCTATTCAGACCAAGTAATAAAGTACATAACTTGTTATTCAAGTAGTGAATAACTCATCTTTTCAGACCAAATACGTCTCCAATTGCTCAAAAAATGAAAAAGTAGCGTTTCTTCTATAATAAGTAAGGATTTATTTGAACAAACAGGTAAGCGCTTTCGCTAAAATATCTTTATCAAACCATTAAAAACAAAACAGATAAAGCACGCCTTATATATGATCAAGGCATCATTAAAAAATGACATCATAATCACTTGCATAATAAATTAAAATGAAACAATAGAAATAAAAGGGCAATGGTTCATATATAACAATAAAAATCAATATAAATAAATATATAAAATATGATAGAAAGTGTATAAGAATATATAAGCTAGAAACACAATATTCATTTATAATGAAATCTCTTATTTCTAAGCGCTGGCTTTAAAGGTATTTTTCTGAACAAGGCATTGAATTTTATAACGCTGATAATAACAACATACATAGTAATATGTTATTATAGAAAATATCCTTATTTTATACAGATGATTTCCAGAAAATTTGGAATATACTGAGTAAACACTGGAATGTTCTTACAGTTGATCCTAATATTAAGAAAATAGTAGGTGAACATCCACAATTTTTATTTAAAAATAAAAAGAATTTCCATGGGCTTTTGTGCTATAGTAACATGAGTCATTCCCATGAAAATGGATAGCATTTGGGTACCGTTCCTTGCAACAAATGTAATTTTTGTTCATATATATGTTCCTTGAATATGTTTATACATCCATGTACATCTAGATTTTTTACTTTCAATGTCAGTGCTACTTGTAACACAGAACACGTTGTCTATTTAGCTTTCTGTACCTCCTGTCCTGCCTTCTATGTTAGTAAAACCGACAGAAGGCTTAGGGACAGGGTGAGAGAACACACATATCAGATTCGTGTTCAATCTACTACTAATGCACTTTCTAAACAAGTTTTAGATACAGATGCTACACATACTTTTAAGTTTTTAGTAATTTATGTTAATACTCCTACTCTAAGAGGAGGGGATACTATGAATTATACTGAAAGAAATGAAGTTAATTGGATCATCAGATTGCAAGCTTATATCCCCCCAGGACTTAATGATAAAGTACCTTTAAAGCCAGCGCTTAGAAATAGGAGATTTCATTATAAATGAATATTGTGTTTCTATATATTCTTACACTTTCTATCATATTTTATATATATTCATTTATATTGATTTTTATTGTTATAAATGAATTGTTATATATGAACCATTGCCCTTTTATTTCTATTGTTTCATTGTAATTTATTATGCAAATGATTATGATGTCATTTTTTAATGATGCCTTGATCATATATAAGGCGTGCTTTATCTGTTTTGTTTTTAATGGTTTGATAAAGCTATTTTAGTGAAAGAGCTTACCTGTTTGTTCAAATAAATCCTTACTTATTATAGAAAAAAATGCTACTTTTTCATTTTTTGAGCAATTGGAGATGTATTTGGTCTGAAAAGACGAGTTATTCACTACTTGAACAACAAGTTTTATACTTTATTACTTGGTCTGAATAGACACATCTTCTATACTGTTCATGCCTGCTTGACGCCCGTTCTGAGCAACTATCATTTAATATTTTCATGACATATTAAATGTTTTAACCTAGGCTGTTACAACATGTGTGGGATATCAGTAGTAAGAAACATTAAGGTATATGGCTGTACATTTTCATACGTTTCACCATGGGAGCAGAGGTGGGCTAGAGCTTACTGTCTTACACGCATTTCTGTTTGTCAGTGTGATAGTGACATTTTAAGTTAAGCATTGTTATGTAGCAGATACATTTACATTGTGACAACTAATACTTTTCCCCCTAGGGGTTGTGTACAGAGTGTAATTGGAGGCTGCTGAACTACATCTGTAATTAAGTGTTGATTGGTTCTTATCTTCAAGGCAAGTGTTTTGTTTTACTGTTGTACTACTTGAAGTCCTTAGCAAGGACAGCAAAGTATGTTATGTTTTTCAGATTACTGTATCATGTTTTGTTTGAGAGTTGCATTAATCAGTTATTATGTATTTCAAAGACCTAACTGCTATAAGAAATGGCATAAACAACTGAAATAGTACACAAATAAACATTTCTATGTATGCAAACGTATGTGTGGTGTCACATCCTTTGTATTGTGTGTGGGTATACGTTTCATGCAATAATTCTAATTTGTAGGAAAGAATCAAATGTTAACCATTTTAAAAGGTAGCAACTGCAGGAATAATGGCTGTTTGATATGCTGTGTACCCTCTATATATACTCTTTTTATACATAACTATAAGTACTTATATATTTATATGTGTATGTATGTTTGTGTGTGTATATATATATATATATATATATATATATATATATATATATATATATATATCTATATGTATATATATATATATATATATATATATGTGTGTGTGTGTGTGTGTGTATAGATATTTATATATATATATATATATATATATATATATATATATATATATATATATATATATATATATATATATGTATTTATATGTGTGTATATGTATCACTGGAATGTTTACTGCTTCCACATTGTACATTCCCTATGGTAGACTGACTGTTCTGCATGATATGTTAGAGATATCATCCGGACATTTTGCAGCTGAGATGGCTTACTGTTAACTTGTTGTGGCTATGGTGTGCAGGGAACTGGGTTCAAGTCTTGCAAGTGCTGATTATTGTGTTGCAAGCAGATCTGTTCAGCTGTGGAGGAAGGGGTAATGGCAATAATTACAAGGGATCCCTTTTTCGGCCCCTTCACCCCCATTAACAGTGCCTTTGGTCAGATGTTTTGCAGTGAGAGGTTCAGAGTGTGGATCCAATGTGAGAATGCAATACACACACGCACACACATATACACATACACATAGACACACACACACACACACACACACACACACACACACACACACACACACACACACACATATATATATATATATATGTCTCCATATATATATATATATATATATATATATATATATATATATATACACACACACACATACACACACATACATACATGCATCGACATATACAAATACATTCTCCCTACTGTTGAATGACTGCGCTGCATATGTTTGAGAAAGGATCACATTTATGCACAACTCAAATGGCTTTGTGGTAAATCACTGTGGCTGTGGTGTGCAGGGTCCTTGTTGGTGGGCTGAACAAGGGCTGTTGGATACAGAGTGGTTAAGGCACTTTTAAGCAGTTGTAAGTAGGTTTGCACGGTGGTAAGCAATGCTAACTTCAGGTTAAATATGCTTACAGACAGGCTGACAGTGCTTAATCTATGTAGGCATTGCTTACCACCACGCAAACAGGCTTAAACCCACTTACTATTGCTTAAAAGAGCTTACTCTCGCTTACCCAACTAATTTCTTTAAAAGAAAAAAAGGGGTGATAGGAAAGTGGTGAAAAGGGGGGCATGCAGAGGGAAAAATTATAAGGAAAGTAGTTAGGGATGTGCAGGACGGTTGTAGGGAAGGTCCATAGCTTCTACATTTCTTCTACAGCAACATCTGTGCATATGTACTGAATTTGGAGGTAGATTTGGACACTAAAACCCATGAGACAGGAGTGAGGACAACAATAATGTGTTGTGAAGCTAATTAGACCAGATTACATGTGTCCAGTGGACACATGTGCAAAATGGACAGCTATGTATTGGGCAAAAAGTTTTTTTTTTTGGAACAGATTGCCCTTTTTTTTAAGGTGGGAGTGGGATGTTGGCAAAGGATAGTAGGTATTTTTGGGGAGGTAGGTTGAGTAGGATGACAGACAAGACAGACAAGACAGCATACAGTGGTGGTATATGACACATGTGGGGGGTAAAGACCTTGGATGGGGAGGGGTGTTTGGAAACCGGAAGGCCAGGAGCCCCCAAATGGAAACAGTGGGACTGAGGTCCCTGCCCATGGGAACTCACCACTGCTCCTTCACAGCCCTGAAGGTAGCTGTGCTGGGGGCTGAGCAGGAGGGACAGGCTGACCCTCTAAATGTGCCACATAGTCCTCAAGCTGGTGTAGCAGATCTTCAAACTCCTTTTGGAGCTCTCTACACACCAATCCCCGCACCTGACTTCGGGTGACAGGATTCTGTCCATGCCCGCTCTCAGGGGGGATAAGCCCCATCCTCTGAGGCCATTCTACCAGAAGGTGGTGCAGGATCAGCTGATGAGGAGGTCCTGGGTTGGGTTCCAGGCATGCTGGTGCACAGTGCCACAGCCAGATGAGGTGGAAGAGGTGGGACCCCTGGGACTGGCCTTCTCATACGTGCTATGGTGTTGCAGTTTTAAAACATATGTGGGTTAGTAACAGTCAACACAATCCAGGATTAGTTATAACAGCATGCATAGATATTCCCATTAACCCAAAACACCAGATATGGAACCGTTGCATAGCAAACAGAACACATGCATATATGGAACCACAGTGGCCATTACAATGGCATGTGGGTTATATTGATAGCAACAGGTCTTCAATGATAGTATTTCAACATGGAACATTAACAGAAACACATTTCAATATTTATTGAACAATAAGACATATGTCCCAACAGTAGGTTTGGTGTAAACATACCCTTTGATTTATGTATTTAGATTATTGTTGCAGATATGGTGGGGAAGGGGAGAGATGTCAATTAACAACTTATATACCCTTGTAGTACTCACAACTTTAATGATCATTGCTCTAATCATTATGGTACATGTATTATTACAATACCCTATGGCCTTGGTTTGGGCAGTGGTATGTTTGTACACAGTGTATACTTCAACTGTCTTATAGCTACATTCTTGCATCTCTTATCTGATAGACCTGTGGAGGGGATGAGTGTTAACACTACCTGACTGTTTCTACACATATTTGCAGATTCAAAGTTAATATTATGCACATAGCTCTCAATCTCTTAATGCACACACTCTGGACAAAGCTTGACAACATGGGGGTACAAATAGGGACATGTTTTGAATATTGCTGTCATAAGCTTGGAGAGTTGCATGAGTGAAGGTTTTGAGGTCTGATAACAAAACGTATGTCATTATTTCATGACTACAATTCTGAGATCATCCCACTGATTTGCCAGGGGGACAGAGGAACAGGCAGAAAATATGAGCTAATTATCTGGACATTCTGAAAATTCTGTACAGTTGAGAGGTATGATTATGCATACAGCTTACTACCACTCCCAGGATTCAAACCATGGCTGTGTCTGCTAAAACTACAGCAATTTAAGTCACAGTAGAGTGTGCTATTGGGATATTGCTGTCTATCTTTCAGTGTTTTCTGTCTAAGTCTCTCTTGGTTGTACAATCTGACCTTGTAATTACAATAGACTTACAGAGACATTCCTACACATATTTTTATGTAGCACAGTGTGAGAAACAGTGGTTGACCCAACAGTACTATTCTGAGATCAGATGTTACTGAATGCTACATGTCAGGCAATACTATGCCAGAGTAAACACTACCAGTCCAGGATTTAAATCTTTATTGGCAGGCACAGTTTTCTTATCTAACAGACTTGTGGAGGGAATGCTTGTTAATACTATCTGACTGTTTCTACACATATTCCCAGATTCCAGTTAATATTATGCACATACCTCTCAATCTCTTAATGCGCACACTCTAGACAAAGCTTGACAACATGGGGGTACAAATAGGGACATTTTTTGAATATTGCTGTCATAAACTTGGAGAGTTGCATGTGTGACAGGATTAATATACATTTTCTGAAGGTTTTGAGGTCTGAAAATCAAATGTATATCATTATTTTATGACTACAATTCTGAGATCATCCCACTGATTTGCCAGGGGGACAGAGGAACAGGCAAAAAATATGAGCCAGTTATCTGGACATTCTGAAAAGTCTGTACAGTTGAGGGGTATGATTATGCATACAGCTTACTACCACTCCCAGGATTCGAACCATGGCTGTGTCTGCTAAAAATACAACAGTGTAAGTCACAGTAGAGTGTGCTATTTGGATATTGCTGTCTGTCTTTTCAGTGTGTTCTGTCTAAGTATCTCTTGGTTGTACAATGTGATCTTGTACTTACAACAGTCTTATACAGACATTCCTATACATTTTTTAATGTAGCACAGTGTGCGTAACAGTGGTTCATACAACATTACTATTCAGAGAATGCAACAAGTGCCATACAATACCAGAGTAAACACAACCAGTCCAGGATTTAGAGCTTTATTGCCAGGCAGTTACAGTTTTATTAAATATGGTCTATATGGGACTATTACTGTCATATTGTCTGGTTTATTCAGTACAACCCATACAACAGTTTTTATACTGCCAGATGACTTTCTACTACTTTATATTTATTTGGTATGACTACTACATGCAGGATTGTTAATCACCAGCCTCACGACGCAGCCTTTGCTGCCTACTTTCATGGACTTCCTGATTCACAGCTCACTCAGCTGCAGCTGTGAAGAAATAGAGACATATTTAGGCATACCTATCCATCACATACACACAATGGAATTTATTAAACAGTAATGGTATGACTACTTATACACTGCTTTGACATCATCCCTCTGCCTTGCTTTTTGGACCCACTCATCCAAGACCTCCCTCTTTCTCCACTTCAAGTTAGCATAGTGGTGCTTGACCTGCTCACTAGTCCAAGGGATACCAGAGGTACTGGTGAGATCACGGGTGAGATGGTCCCAGGCTTCTGCTTTATATTGGGAACCCTCGTACTGGCCTTTCAGCAGTCTCTCTTCATGTTTTTTTTAGCAGGAGTCATACCATGACCCTGGACTCCTGTATGCCCCAGCACTGTGCCTGTAAGCACAATCCCTCTCCAACTTCTGCCATCCTACCTACAGTGGGAAGCTGCAACCAGTTATGAGCTGTATTCCCACCTGCAGGGTTTAAATATGGCTGATTCCCCACCCTTTGCCATGATTGAATAGTTTTGAATATGCTGAGCTAAGCTAACCTGCTTAGCTAAGGATGGCATTGCTTAAAAGGAAAGGTTCAGCACTGCTTAGCAATGGGCAAATCCACTTAGCTGGGCTACTCATTGCTTAGCAGTCATATTTACACAATGCTTACACCTGGTAAGCAGAGCTATGCAATGCTTAGTTAGGATTGCTTATTTTTCATTTTATAGACTATCTGCTGTATGGCATTGCTTCATCATTCATTACATATTTTACATTTGTTTACTGTCCCTGACATCCCTCAATGTGCTTTCATTACATTTATTCATGTGTGACTATACTGTATGGGGCACTTGTGTTTATAAGGGGATTTCACAACTTTATTAAACTGACACCTCACATCTGGACCTTATGCAGTACTCCAGTTAACAAATATATATTATTTAGTAGGTAATACTAATAAAATGTTTATGTACTGCTTTCACATGTAAAATGTGAATTGGTTACAGTTGGGATCAAACTGGGAATGGCTGCTCGCAAAGCATACTCTCTAACCACTACACTATTGCAATACTGCTTATGTTGGATGTCTCTTGCTATTTAACTTCTTGTGCTGTTTAAGCTGGACTAGGCATAGCTAAGCAATGGAACACATGGGCAGCTAAGCTTAAACTTTATCGCATTTATAAAAAAAAAAAAAAAAAGTATTGTTCTGTGAATTTATCTATACCCTTCAGAATATCCTTGCTAATGCTAAACCTGTTATTTTATCAACAGTCTGCTTTGTGGGACAATTGTCCCTTTTGGCTTTGTCCACATTCCTCACTCTAACAGGTTGGGAGGTGTGCACTATGTGCTTATGCTACCTGTTTTATCCTAATAACTTTGGGCTTGGTAGCATACCTCTCAACCTCTTAGAGGAAAATATCTGGACAAAGCCTACAATGATGGGGGGACAAATGGGAACAGATTTTAAATATTGCTCTTACAAACTTAAAAAGTTGATAGAATAATAGGTTTTACATTAGCATGAATTTTCTGATGGATGTATGGAGTCTTAAACTCAAATGTTTTGTCGTTTATTTAATGACTTCAACTCTCAGCTATTTGCTAGAAAGGTACACATTTTAGGGGGAACACAACAAAAATATGAGGCAAACATCTGGGCATTCTGCAAAAATCTGTACAGTTGAGAGGCATGCTTGGTAGGGACAATTGTCCCTTAGGCCTTTGACCACTATTTATTGTTTTCCTGATGGGTTGGGGGTGTTATGAGCATTCTCGCTCATTTTTAATTGCCGAAAGGAAATTCTGGAGTGCAGGGGCCGTGTGTATTGTGAACGCTCTGCTCTCAGACACACCCCCTGAGCTCATACATGGAACCATGTCCATTTTAGAACATGGCAGCGCGCCTTCATAAATATGCATGGCGCACTGCTGTGCTGAACAGGAATGGTCCCTGCCATGCAGGAATAAGTTATTCCTGCACAGCTGCTTGCTGAATCCCAGGGTAAATCTATTTTCTTAAAACATTCATATTGATATTAAGATTGGAATTTTTCCCCATGCAGCTTTCACTCTTTCAGATTCCATTAAAATATGTTCCATTGCTCGAGGGGACCACCACAGGAAGGGGGTAGGATCCTCAAATGGAGACACTGTCATCTATTGGAAGAGGTTGACACTGAAAATGTTCTCCACAAGCACTGCTCTAATGTAGATTAGAGGAAATCTTGAACAGATTAGAAACATGCTTATGTTAAGGGACAGAATTAGAGCTATATCTGAAGTAACAAGGCAAATTCTGAAGTGAAAAGAAAGGCTGAAAAAAGGTATGGTTTTAGGTACAGATGAATGCTCAGCATAGACATTTTTAATTATAAGGTAGAAGCAAAGTTAATGATGAGTTAGGGATGGACAGTAATGGTTCTGTTCAGGTAGGGTTTATCACACAAATAGCATTATAATAAGAAAGACCAATTTTAATTTTAGTAAGATTGTGCATATCTTGATACTGAGTAACATACAGTTGTAAAACTCATAGTACAGAAAATATGTTCCCCATTTGAATATTGTAAAAAAGGGTCTATATTAGAACACTGAACATTCAAAATTTCGAGTGTTCTAATATCGAACCCTATGAATCGAAAATTTAAATCATCGAACATACAGACCAGCAAATTTTTTCCTAGGGAAAAAAATTTGCTGTTCCAAAACACATACACACAACACAAGCTCACCAAACAAACAGCAGTCCACACACATACACCTAAACTCTTACATCTAACCCTACACCAAACTATACATACACCACTAACTATCCACTTACCTTAACCCAAACCCTAACCCTAAGGTCCGTCACTATCACACAGTCACCTCACCCGTGCCCTAACCCTAGCTCACCTACCCCGCCCTAACCCTTACGTCCACACAATCGCACACTTATCTGACCCGTGCCCTAACCCTAACTCACCTAAACTGCCTTAACCCTCACATCCACACAATTGCACACTTACCTGAACCCGACCAGTAACTTTCTACCCCAGTGCTGAAAATACCGAAGCAACAGAAACGGACAACCGAATTCTTTCCCTAGGAAAAAATTTGGGTTTCTGTTTCTTCAATATTTTCAGCATTCAGTGTTCTAATAAAAAACTATGCCAAGGAGATAGCTCCAGCAACCAAACTAAACATATTTTTAAAAAGATTTGTTTCAGATTTACTAAAGTGACCTGAAAGATTTCTCTCCTCATTCTGTAAATTACATACTCCACAAGACTTTGAAATACTTGTTTACACCTGTAAGCCCATTGCAGTATTTTATTCATTCTGTTCGTAATCATTTACTATTTGAGGTCAGCTGCAGAAATGTTTTGATCTTATAGCACAAAAAATATTTTACTACTACATTGCTAAACAAGATATACAGTGTTCATGGAACACTAGATAATATTTTGTTGTCAAAATTATAAGAAGCTTTTTGCAGAGCATATTTTAAGTCTGACAATTTAGCTATTACATTAAGTAAGCAAGGGGGTTTGGAGGTGGGGGGGTCCATATTTCATGGTTGAGGGATTAAACCTCCTTGAACAAATCCTTATTTTTACAATACATTGCAGGATCAGTTTCAATAACTTTATCGCAGTATCTTGAGCTTATGATGATTTATAATCAATCCACATCATGTACCTTTCATTTGGGTGCCCAGTTCTAACCAGGCTAAATAATAGTTTATATTTCCACTTTACTTTACACATCAAAATACATTTGCATAAATAAATACTCTTGAAAAAATTTAATGCTTTTTTCACAATGCTATGTATCTTTTCTGACTTTACTAAAACTACATTAACTCCTTTATTATATACAGTACTTTCACTATATCAAGTGCTTAATGCATTCATTTGGAATAGAAGTGGAGACACCTGAGTTACAGTTGTCACTTATCCTACCCAGAATCAGTACTCAGGTGAATGCTATAGAAATTCAACAATCAGGAGCTAGTTTTCCTGTATTTATTATCTTTGGCCCAATAAACATACATTTGTATCACTTATTTTCTTAAAAAGACATTGCTATCACTGGCTTTCCCTCTTTTTGAATTATACTTTTTCATATTATACAGAGGTTTCTTGGCCTAGATCTCAAACATTCAATACTACTGCAGATAACTCCTGAAAAAATTCTCTTCTAAGTCCATCACTACTGCTGTCAGTTGGGAACTTAGAATTGTTTGGTAAATCACTTAGGATCACAATCAATAATGCCAAATATGAGAGTTCAATGCTACTTACTGTTCAGAAAATGCATACTTTTTAAGTAAATAAGAGAAATATTTTACATTTTCACTAATTTGGGGAACTTGCCTCCTCCCTTGCAACTATTTTGGCTTTGTCCATAATCCTGAGATAAAGAACTTGAAAGGTATATGTATGGCTAATGTTATTGTTATTACAAGCTAAATAAGATTGACAGATTTTCATTTCCAGACTGTTGAGCTCCATAAGCAATGTTTACTTGTCTTGTTCTATTATCTGTCTGCTGAATTACAGTAATTTCACTGACTCTTGCTGTAGAGATATCATTTCGCCATTGCTGAGTTATTGTTTGCTGTTGTTGCACAGTTCACGTTTGTAGTCAGTTGGTTACAGGTGCTTGAGGAAGTACATCAATAACTGTCCTAAGTTAAAACAGGTGAATATGGAAGGATATTTATTGAATGAAAGAATTGATTCTCGAATATTGGGCTATTACAGTACACACACACACACACACACACACACACATATATATATATATATATATATATATATATATATGTGTGTGTGTGTGTGTGTGTGTGTGTGTGTGTGTGTGTGCGTGTGTGTATCTCTGTTGAAATGTTGGTACTAAATGCTGAATACTGATAAGCCAAAAAAAAGACTAAAAAACACAGGAGAAGAGTGAATCTCGAAAATCTCTCTTCTTTAAACTACTTTTTGTAATTGTTGGTTATTGTATCTGATAAAGTTCTGTTTTTCTTGTTGGTGAATAAAGGGAACGAAAGCGCTAATTACCTTACTCTGGCTGGTGTCTGGTTCTTTCAAGGAATAAATATATATATATATATATATATATATATATATATATATATATATATATATATGCACATATGTACACTTCTATCCATATCTATCTATCTAACTTCTCTCTACACACACACACACACACATATATATATATATATATATATATATATATATATATATATATATATATATATATCTACGTACATACATTTAGATAGTGATATATATAGATATCTCTTTATCTATATCTATAGCTATCTAGAGATAGATAGATAGATAGATAGATAGATAGATAGATAGATAGATAGACAGATGTTTGTAAACTTTATAAACTAAAGCAATAGTTTTATTATCCCCAGTTATTTAGTGGCATTCGAGACTTTGCCATCCACTTAATGGTTTTTCAAACATATCACATTTTGCTTGGAGTCCTAAGACAGGTTGAAATGGAAGCCAAGTGGTTTGTGCAATGACACAGGGTCAATACATAGCACACTCACATTTGGTATTGGAAAACAAAGAGACTGAGGATCTTTCCCCCCACCTGGTGCTTTATTTCATACAATGCTTTCATTTTAGATTATCAGGAACAACCTGGATGGCATATTGGGCTAGTTACTAGATTTCATACTTTTATTGTAGAAAAAAATCTGCTGAGACTAATCCCAATATTCTGTACTTTCAAATGACCCTGATTTTTAGGCCTTTTTCCCCATCCTCCCTTTTGTGAGGATGATTTGAGTAATTTCCCCATCAATGAATCAGAGAGGGAATCATTTAAGGCAGCAAATGCTGTTCCTTAACTAAGAATCCTTCTAATTTCATTATTCAGTAGATATGCTGTGGGGAGTATCCTTTGGGTCTGGAGTGGTCTGCAGAGTTGTGCAGCTTTTACTTATCATAACTTGACTTGCTGGTTGAAGGACAAAGTTAGGAAGCTTTCAGACTGTGACTGTGAGGGTCTGAGTAGAGTCCTTACTGTGGGGAGGCATCACTGTACACACCTCTTACATTTAATAGCGGCTGCAGAAGGGCAGCTGGCATAATGAGCTGGTGGATGCATTAGCATGATGAAGACTGATGAAGGAGGCATCCCCAAACTTCCTTTGAGTCAATTTTCCTGGGTGGGTTGTTAAGCAAGTATTTGGGTTTAGGTTAGTTAGATGTCATTGCAGTCTTCATGTCCATATGATGTCCTTTCTTTTGTAGCATGACTAATAAATAACATGCTGAAAAGGTAATGACAGTATGTCTTGCCTCAAGCCAAGGCCTTTTTTATAGAAACTGAAAAGGAACTTCAAGCTGTTCCTGAGGACATCCAGGGCACCATGTCAACAAGAAAGAAGAATCACAGGACTCCAAATGAGTGGACATCTGGTGACAACTCCAAGGAGGGGAACAGTAGACAAGGAAAGGATGATGGCAATGCTCCAGACATGATGGTTCAATCTCTGCTGTCTGTAGGTTTGTTTGTGTCTTTCGGCTTTTCCCGGTTAGGGGTCGCCACAGCGGAACTCCGGTCCACTAATGATTGGCAGTAGAGTTTTTACGTGCTGGCTTGCCAGGCCTAACACACAACCTTCAACGAAGGAATACCCATTCACACATGTCGCCACACAGAAGACGCTCTAACTGAGAATCAAACGGGCAACGTCTAACTGTGAGGCGACAGCGCTACCGCAGCACCACCACCGCAGTGCATTCTCTGCTGTCTGTAGGTAGGTAATGATGTTAATTCTTTCACTGAGGCTGCAAGGCCAGACTATTGATGAGTACCTGACAGATTTATCTCCAGTTGTTAAATTCAGTAGGTTGTGAAAGACTACATAGGTTGTTGGATATACCCAGCTAGGAGTAAGGATCATGGAATTTGCTGCTGCAGGTCTGCATGGGTCAAAGTAAGTAGCTGCTGAGTCAGGTGGATGAAGAGATGGTGGTCTTATGTCTACAGCTCCTATTGAGACAAATGAGTCCAAGGATTAGAGAGTCAGAGTCTGTTCAGGGGGGGTCAGTTGCCTGGACCAAGTCATTTGCAGTACATCTTGTTGGGAGTACCGGTGGGTTTATCACTGCAAATATTCATACAGCAGTGAAAGAGAAAATTCAAAGGGTGACTATCTAGATATTTTTGATTTACTGGGTGCAGAATTGCCAGAAAGGATTGTGGAAGTTAAGGTTCAGGGTTCTTGCATCTTAACATGGCTCTGGTGGCTTTGGTAAGAGCAATATGGTTATTTTTAAGTCTAGAAAATGAGACAACTGGGTGTTGGGTTTAATTTATCTAATGGCAGCCAACCTCAAGTAGGAGCCTAAGCAGGCTATTCCCATGCTAGCCAGTATTTTGACCATAATGGAGACACATATGTTATGCAGAAGTACTGTTTGGTTGCAGCATGACCAGCAGTTTGGGAAATCATAGGAAGTCAACAAGCCCTTACAGGGGAGAACAGGCATGCTGATACCTGGTTATGTACCATAGTGCAGTAGCGTTGGACAGATTTGGTCCCAAGGACATTGCAGCATAGGTTAAGGCTTGCTGAACATTTAAAATTAGTAAATGTTCGCAATCCACTTCACAATTACTGGCACATTGCTTGTACTATGAGGGACATACAGAGTTGAGAATTGATGGTTTAAAAAGGGTTAATGGTGGTTTGATTTCCTGCTGTGGCTCAGGAGATAGACAATTTGTGGATGCCCATTGACTATCTGGGCAAGGGGAAAAGGTAATTTTTAAGGTGGCATGGAGTAACTTCCCTTTCTGGGTTCAGCAGGGCGGCAAGTAACCTATTCTTTTATTAGGCAGGAGTATTGAAGGATCTGCTGCCAGACTACCTGGACAACAAATCAGCACCAGACTTGGTGCAAGGGCTTGAGAAAGGGCTTTTCATTAAACAGAGTACTCTGTATCTAAGTTGACATGCAGGAACCTGAAGTCTGTTAAGCGCAAGGAGGTCATAGCTGAATATTCAATAGACAAGAAAGTGCAAGCAAGTAGGGTGGCAGTTTTGTTTGATAGTCCTCCTTTCCTGACAACAAAATCTCACTGTTAGATTTAGTGAGGAAGAAAAGGCCACTTAATTCTTTGTTTTGTCTTTTCCTGAGAACTTGCCTGTAAATTACCATATTGACAAAGAGGAGGCTAGAGCTCATTATGTATTGTTGGATAATGAGGTTTTTATTATCCACCAATTCAAGGATCCCCGATTGGCAGTGCTTGAAAGTGAGTCACCTTTTTAGTTGCTGGGAATACAGGAGCAGGATTGGCCTTTGTTGGACATGTACCTCAATATGAAGTTTTATTTTGACAAAGCTATACCATGTTGTTGTCAGGTGAGCTGTGGTACCTTTGAGAAGTTTAACACAACTCTGCATTAGTTATGGTAGAGAAAGGTCATAGGCCAGAGGCCAGTGCACTTACCTAGCTGATTTTCTGTTGGTAGGTAAAGACTGAGAAAGTGCCAAGGAGAGAATTCTATGGTTGCCAGAACTATGTGGAGGGGGTGTCCTTGGCTATGGGTACACCGGAACGGTCACTCATATTTCTAGGTTTGTTAGTAGACATTTGAAGTCAGTCTTTTAGTCTCATAGAAAATAAGTTAGATAAGTTACAAATTAGGATTTCCATTTTTCATTTTTGGAACTGATGACAATTTCAGCAGCCACTCTGTTTTACCACTGGAAAATGAGCAACAAGAGAGTGACTTTCTATTGTGATAATGAAGTGAAAGTTCACGTCCAAAGTTAGGGTGGGTGAAGTCATGTAGATGTTAGGATTGTTGAACTTTGCTTGCAAGTATGTAGGGCCAGGTAGAACATTTTCCAGGTCTTTGGCTATTTTATTTGCAGCACTCAGTGTAAACATCCCAAGGTAAGGAAGGTTAAATGTGTCAAAGAGAATTTTGTAATTATGAAAGCTTTTTTGAGTCTAGTTTAATGCAATCTCAACGTAACAGCCAGAATGGATCTCATCTGGTAACTTGGAGCTGTACAGAGTTGGTGGCGGGGGTTAATTACAGGGCCTGTTCCAAGTGCTTGCAATTTTTTGCAACATGGCTCTAGGCTTCAGCAGCAGCAATGAGCAAAGACATTTCATTTTTGGAACTGATGACAATTTCAGCAGCCACTCTGTTTTACCACTGGAAAATGAGCAACAAGAGAGTGACTTTCTATTGTGATAATGAAGTGAAAGTTCACGTCTTAAGCAAAATAAAAATTCCAGATTGCCTTCATTGTGGGCTCTCTTAAGGAGTTTGGTGTTGCATAGTAGTTCTCTCCCAAGTCTATAAATAATTAGTTGAATGCTTTAGCTGATAGATTTTCCAGTTACCAATTTCACAGGTGTTGGGCTTTCTCCCCATAAGGGAAGATGTACTTAGTGATAATGGAAGACAGCTGGAGATTTGGCAGCTCATAGCTGGGTGGTTGCTCCAGCTGTCCTAAGAATGGAGCACAAGGAAGGCCTATGAGTCACCATTAACCTCTTTTTTGCCTTTTCTGAAAGGTCTACCTGTTCAGGACAGAAGGTGGTCAGTTCACACAGTGGCAAGCTATATGATACGAAGGTAGAATTTAGCAGAAGCTGTGTGGACAATTTTGGTACATCTAGCAGCTCTGAATACTGTGACTTGGACATCACACGCTCTAGATGTTACCAAACATTAAATAATCTTGGGGATGCTGAAAGTTTGGGAGAGGATCTGATTTTTGTCCGTGGACAGGAGGCTCAATTAGAAGTTTATGCTGAGAACATATATGAAAGGTCTGAACCTCATGAATGTTAGTTATGAAAGCTGTGCTTTGTGGGTATGCTGGCCATTTTCTTGTATGAGAACGTATTTAGAATTAGTGAGCTGCTGGGGAGTATAGAATGGTGAGACTTACAATTGACAGAGGCAATGTTTTTGGACAGAAATGGCATATAGAAAACTGAGCAGGTAAGAAAGGACCAGGTGCTTGAGTGAAGCTCTGTTCTCTTGCTGGATCCAGTGAGTTGGGGCATGACCTGGTGAGGGCTGTCATCAGGAAATTTGAGAGAATCAGTCTTTTAATTCCCCAATGGGACACCCATTGGGACTTAGACAGTTGGACTTTGTGATTCATCAGGTGTTGGCTAGCCAGGGTGCTAAAGATGAAATCTGATCATTTGCTGTTCCCAGTGAGAGTTGTCATTAAGCAATTTGAGAGGAGTGGTGTTTTAATTCCCCAGTGGGACCCCAGCAGTACTAGGTAGTTTGATCATGTGATTAAGCAGACATTGGCAAGCCAAGGTACTTAGAGGAATAGTTATTCATCTCATTCCTTCTGCATAGGCAGTGCATTGGCTTTAGTGAAGGAAGGTCAGTCTATTGAGGTGATCTGAGTGGTGGATAGGTGGCCATCCAAAGCCTTTTATTTTGTAATAGATAGACTAGTAATGTAGGAGGTGGCATATGAAAAGGTTTAGCATTTATTTTTGTGTTGTTTGTGTTTCATAATACAAAAGAGTGATGATTCTCAAACATTCCCTTATCTTCTGGATGGTCAAGAAAACATCAGTGAGGCCTGCTAAAAAGTACCTGGCACTTGATCCCAGTCTGTGGGATGTTATTTGGCATGGACACAGACGGATGCTCTGAGTCACTTCTGGCTGATGTGATACAGGAAGTGGACGGCCACCCACAAATTGTGCTGATATACCTGGGTGGTAACCTTGGATTGCTAAGGAGCTGACTTTAATTCAGCACAGGTATCATCTTATGGTTATAGTGTGGTTATCCATTATTCCAAAGGCTGATATGGAAAGAGTCAGTCAAGGCATCAGTGCTAGAAACCATGTAGAGGTTTGCTCATCACAGGTTAGTGAGTTCAGCTTCATCAATGGGTTTTGGGTTTTATATTACATGGACTTTACAGACAGAGATCCCCTGTGGCTTATAGATGATGGGGTTCATCTAAATCAAGTGGGCCTTGATTTGTTTAGTGTGCATTTCTCATTGTTTCTTCAAGACACGGTAACTGCACATTCTAGGATGCAAGATTCTTAAGGTCATTCTAGGCAGTAATTAGTGATGGCCTAGAAAGCTGGGGGGACAGGCTGCCAGTGGAAGACAACCTAGTTGGAAGGTGGGTGGGTGGGAAATTACTTGTTCTTTTTCTCCCTTGCTTGTACCTCTCTATTCCTTTCCTGAGCAAAGTCAAGCAAAAACTTGAACTCCTGTGGTTTGCTATTTGGAGCACTACTCCAGAAGGAGTAATTCTCTTTGAAGGGAACTTTGCCAGAACAAGCAGTCTTACAAACTGCTTTTCTTTTTGTTTTAGCTTTGTTGTTCAACCTCCCAATCTTGATTACCTGATAAGGAGGTTGGTTATTGAATCTGGTTCTATACAATGGTAAAGAAAATGATGACAAGTTTTCTTTTATGAAATTTTTGTGCAGTTGATTTTAGTGATTCTTCTGATTTCAATGAAATGTTCAAATGCCTTTTATTTCTAACAATGAATGCATGCAAGAGATTAATGCTACTACTGATCCGCTGGCCTTGTTGTAGTAAACATGGCCACAAGTCATCTAGTCTGGTATCCTTTACTGTGGGTTTGAGTGAGGGGGAAAATGAGGACAAGAAACTAATTATTTTCTGTGAACAGGGATTCATTTGTGTTGAAAAAACTACATTTTTTTCTCATACAATGCAAGCACATTTTGCAATGTCTTTATGAAAAATTAATCTATAAATGTAGAATAATATGAAATAGCTTTGTACAGTAAGTATATTGTCATGTTGCATCAATTTCAATCACAATGCAATGAATAGATATGAGAGTCATTCATGCATTTGTGAAAATTGTGAAAACTGTAGAGAGGCTATATAATCTAGAAACATTAAACGACAAAGGAATAAAACACAGGGCACATTTATACTATCATAATTGTGTTATTGTATACCTGTGTATGAATACTAATGCAATAAAAGTTAATCAAACACTACTTTGTAAAATGATATGATATTCTTGACATCAAAATTGCTGGCTTTCGTAATTGTGCTATTATTGTGGTATCTTATCTCTATTGTTTCTGTACCATTTTTTTGAACTGATGCCAGAATGACTTTTAATGTACTTCATTCGTACTTTGTTTTGGTCTTCCCAAAGACCTCTCTAGCCTTTGCTTCTAATGGCTCTTGAAGTCTGAGAGAGTCCTTAAATGCCCTGCACAGAATACAGCCTTTTCATCGATTGTATTTTCACTCGTTTTTTTCCATAATAAAGCACATGCCTGTTTTAGGCATTCACTAATCATACTTACATGCTTTCCAAAGTGGCTTTCTGTTCTCTCATGCTGGAATGTCATGCTGAAACCAGATATTCTCCACAAAGATGGGAATTTTACATTCTGTACTTGTTTCTGTACTAGAAGTAGGAAGTGTGAGCGGTATGAAATTAACCAGCTTGAACTTTTTGCTATGGCACACAGCAGCCCTTTTGTGCTAGCAGTGCTTAAGGCTGTAATATGTGTTGAAGTATTCATATGTTACAGGTGAAATCACTCTGAAGTAAAGGTGTCTTGATAGGAAAAATAGAAAGTAAAGGTTCTCCTTAATCAAGTAACTACGTTTAGTGGCAGTTTAGGGATGACTGGATGGCAATGATAGTTCATCCCAGTTGTTTCATGCTTGTAGATCACTGTCTTTTTTACTGGGAGAAACATGATGTGCACACTGCATATGTAATTCAAATTTGACACATCTGTATGGCCATAACTGGCTACTTCTCTTTCTCTCACCTGATTCTACCTTAGGTGTACAGGGCAGTCTAACTGGAATAAACCTAATGAGATCCACAGGAAAACATTTTTAGTGAAGGCAATGAATGCCAGACTTCATATGGGTGGTAAACAGCTACTGAGTTTTATTTGATTACTGTATTTATAGAATAAACTTTACTTAAAAGTGTCTATCAGAGGTTGATTCAAAGCAGAATATGTAAATAATGCTAAAAGCTGCAAAGCTAGCTGAGAAAATTCAAAGATGTCTGAAGTCAATATTCAGATTATATTTCTGATACTGAAAACTAGCTGTATGCTATGCAAACACTATATATTATGAAAACATTTGTTTTTCACATTCTAAGTCACACTTTCACAAAGCAGGATAAAGAAATTAATACTTACTAATAGCTCTATAGTCACAAATGCAGAAGAACAAGTTCTATGGGATAACAAATGTGTTACAGCAATGTCAGGATAAATGGATAATCTTATAAGTATTTGATGTGTCTATGATACATTTATACATTGGTGCAACCAGAATACTTTCTTCAGCAATTTATTGATGCTGACTCTGTCTCAAGTAACACTGCCTTAATCTGAGGTCATACAAACATGACATAACTGGTAGTGGTACATTTCTTACATGCTAAGCACGCATGCCCCTAGTCAGATTTAAATGGGGAGTTTTCATGCCTCTATCCTATAGGCAAAGAAGCCACAGACTACAAAATCATATCTCATCAGTCAATGCTGCTACAAGAACAAACATATTTTTACAGTCTGAAGTTTCAGCATTTAGCTTCAGTTCTCTACTTTAGAGTCTCACCTTGTTTGAGATCACTTTTCTTTTGACCCTTAAGTAAAACATTTGTAGATTAAGATATGGCAGAAGCATTTGCAAATACAGAGCTCCTGGCACTGCTAAGCCAATTGATTTTTGATTTCTTACTGAGACATGCTCACTGTTCTATTGTCTTGTAGCATATATTTTTGATGATGCAGCTGTTCTTTTCCAGGTGACAGATGAACTGATTTTTTATTTTGCATATCTTCTTCCCTGTCAGTTATGGCGTTCTGCTTCAACTTTTATTGAAACTCTCATTTTCTTTTCCTAGGTAATAAGATAAGAATAAGTTATGAAGATGCAAATTAACATTCATTTTTTTAATCTTGAGTTAGGCACTGATGATAAATGCACTGCTGTTAGTTCCTACGATGGCTGTCCAAGACTATTATTGATTATTGTGAACTTGATGTACTGAGCTGTGTCAAAATCTGATTAATTCTTCCCTAACAGTGCACAGAATCAACCACCATCATTTATATGGAAAGAGGTGTGACGTCCATTATTTAGATCAAATCGGATCGCCTCTGCTAATCGCCTCTATTTCCTTTTGCAGTGAGGCATATATCTTGCACTCACTTGGAATCACAAGGCACCAACTGCCAGATGAAAACGTTGGCTATTAGTGATGCATGTAAGTGACTTATGATGCTTTTAACACATCAAAGTTATTAACAAATGTTGACTGTATCATATAATTATTCTAGAAATTCAGACATTAATTAGCATACCCTTATGTCAAGAAGCTCTTCATGGTTTAGTATTTCTTTTACTATGTTCACAGTAAGCCATGTAACTAAAAGTGAAGCATATAAAGTTATAGACTATGGTTGTCTCTTGCCTATAAAATAATTTGTTTTCTTATTGCTGTTTACTAAATTTTATTGTGTACAACATAACTGACTTTCACACTTTCTTTGACTGTTCTTTTACCTCCTTCAGTACATTTTTCTCTGGTGGTTTCCTTTTTGAAAATGTCATTTAAATTAATGTGTAATTTGTAATGACTGATAGTTGCCTGAAGATGTTTGCAACTATGACACATATCACTGCCTGTCAATGATTATGAGATATTACATGAGTAGCAACACAAGCATAAATTCTTTAAGCAAAAGTTCCTTCTAGCATGCCTCTTGGGACTCATTTCTATTTCATATCCTTTATTTAACATTTTTTTTTTATTTTAAGAAAATAGTTTTTAGGTTTATACTCTACTTATGCATGCACACTTGATAGTCCCCACTTGCATGAATATAAATATACTCAACCTGCTTGAAAGAAAATTGCTATTAAAAGCTAAACATGTAGTCCATATCTGTTACTGTCTGTCTTAAATGTTGACAGTATTAGCCACTCTTGCAGACTAGTAACAAATGTAATAGCTATTTACATAAATGGAATAAATTTGCAATCACTTTGTACCCAGTATTTGAATATTCACACATTTATCCCATGTATGTGTCTGGATAAAAATAATTCAACATACCAAGCATTATTACTGAGGATAATGCAGTAACCTGAAAAGAGCTCTTTCATTCATGATTGTTAGAAGTAAGGTTTATTTAATAAAACACATCTTAGCGCATAAACTATTAATTAGTGATCACAAGAAAAATATCAACAACATAAAAATCTGGGAGCAAATTTTTAATATTATTTTGGCTTAAGAGGTTACTATCCACTTTTTCTCGGGAGCCAGAATATAGTCTAAATCAACCTTAGATTAGATAGAAAATGTACAGAAAAGACAGATTGTTGGCTTGGATTTGTTAATGTTGGATTTTTTTTTTTTTATTTTCCTTTTGATTGTGAGTGCTGTACCTTTGATCAATACATGAGGTTGATATATATGTGAAATTAACCAATGGAAGCATTTTGTATATATTGTATATAATGTGTGAATTTGTAATATGGTTGTGAAAAATAATAAAAAATGATTATTGACAAAAAGAAGTAAGGTTTATTTGACAACTATTTCTCTTTTCCATGGCTGGCCTGTTGTAGAAAAGCCCTTGTATGCTTATGCAAGATTCCTTCCTTTTTCTTCTGGTCTACATAACTTTTAGGTAGTGTCCTCCCTAGAGCCCACCCTCAGCCCCAAAGGTCATGAATCTACTGTGCACTAGGATACTGTGCTTTAAATATCCCTATGTGTAGGTGATTGACATTGCCTTTAACACCCTTGCTTGTTTCTAGGTTAATCTCCTTAAAGGGACCATCTACATCTATGCTATCTGACCCATTAAGGGCAGCACATTCAAAGGGAACAGTCATTGCTATGTTACATGGCCCCTTCCTAGTGCTGGACAATAGATTTAAGCCTCAACAGATGTGCTGTATGCCTGGGATAGTCCATTTGCATTCAGGTGGCTATGGCCTGGCTGATGAATCATCTTAAAAGCTAAAGGGTGGAGGGTCATCACTCACCAAGATAACTTTGGCTTAGTGTCCTTGTGATAGAACTGCCACTGGAGTGAGGCATGATTGTTAATAAGACAAACTATCTCATGAAGAGGTAATATTTCATGGTGATGATAACCCACTTAATGGCTAATCACTCTCTTTCCATAGTTAAGTGGGGCCACTTGGCATTACTAAATTTCCTACTAATGTAGCCAATATGGTGTTCCTACACCCTCTGCAACATTAGTTAAAACTGCTCTTATACTTACTTCTGAGATATCCACATGCATTAGGATTTTTTTTTCAAAAAGCCAGGAGCTATGAGGATGGGCTAAAAACCCAGCATATTCTATAGCTATCTAAAGGCTTGCTCCTATGTGTTTCTCTATTATTGTTTTTGTACATTTCTGTGAAGAGAGATGCTCAGGTTTTCTTATGTATAATGCACACCAATTCTTCTTACTGCAATAGGCTATCCAGAACCATTGTTTTAGGAAGACAATCCCTCTTTTAAGTGTGGTGAACTTCCTTGAATTGATAGGACTGTGGCCATGTCTCTTGCATATTGTTTAATTGCACAACAGGATCTGTTTCTAAAATTCATCAGTAAACTCTGCTGACCCTCACTTGGACAACACTACATACATGCCAACATTAAAACATGTTGATTAGCCATGGGTGACTCCAAGAAACTTCAAGCTTAAAATAAAAGACAAAAAAACTCTAAGATGGACCAGTTTCTCTGAACTGGTAGGGCTACAGCCCATTTTAAATTTTGCTCTATTGCGCAGGTGAATCAATTTCTAAACCTGTCATAAAACTCTAGTGAGACTCACTTAGATGACAATAAGTGTGCCAACAGCAAAACAGATCAAATAATTTACAACATGGTGGGCACTGCCAATGTGTTTAAATGAAAGGCTAGCCTTCAGGGTTAGTAAATGCTTACCACTCTCACACACACATTTACTTGCTGGGAAAAGCAAATGTTGTCAATAAGGTTGAGGAGACTATTATACTGCCACAGGGCACCTAGTGCTAGCAAACTGACTACAGGTAGTCCAGGAAAATGAGACCTCATGGTTCATAGTATCTGGTGTGTAGGGAATAAACTGATGATGTTTACTGTAGGAAGAACTGCTTTGTGTTAAGAAGATGAAATCTGGTTTGCTTGTAAATTAAGACAATCCATTTGAGCTAAACCACAAGAATTAACCTAGGGATATAATCACAATAGACAGGTTTCATAAATGTAATAGTGAGTCATGTTGGCACAGTTTAAGCAGATAGTAGGTATACCAGTGCTGAAGAGTAACATAGCAGGCCAAATTAACTAATACATCTAGAAAATTACAATTTGAAGTCTGACTCAGCTTTATATCAATTGTTGCAATTCATTGAGAAGTAACACTGTTTGCAATTACAGTAAGTAAAAAAAAAATAATGCAGCAGTGAACCTCTGATTAACTAGAGCAGATAGTTACAGCTAACAATATTAATGGTATAACAATAATGCACAGAGGTAGTCTCAGGCTTTCCCAAATTCCTGGATAGGCTGGTGGGCATAAAAATTATATTATTGATAAAACTCAAACTATGCTTCATACTTTGAGCATGATACTTTAGGGTGTATAAGCACTTCTGCATGTAAGAACTTTTGCTACAGATGTGCACCTTTGCCATATCTCACTTCTTCAGATTTAACTACATTTTTGCATTAAAACAGTATTGGTACACATTCCTCCAAGATTAAGTATATTCTACAATGTGGGTCATGATAAGATTTATAGCATTAGTAGGCCAGTGCTGTGACATACAAGGTTAAAGCCCTAACTATGGCCCAGGCGACCTAGATTTAATTAGCATCTTGGGCATTTTAGGCACTGTCAGGTGGGATGGGCATGCCAGTCCAAGGGAGGGGGACGGTCATCTCAGCACCCCTCTGAGGAAGTCATGGTCTGTGAAACTCTTGGACAATTCTGGGATGGGTATTGAGATGGAGAGAAGGATAAGAGGGTAGGCCATAGCATAAAAAAGAAATCCCTACCCTCATTAAAGCAGTTGTTAGCAATATCCCTAAGGACATCTTTAAGTTCCACTCTGTCCTTTGCCTAAAAACAAAAATCAGTGTTTGTCCATGAAGGTAGGTGAAGGGAGCACTAGGATAGAAGATGGGGAAAGTATGAAAGAAGGGGAGACAAAAAAAAAAAACAAAACAAAAGATTTACTACATTAGTTGAGAACTGAACTGGTTTATTCCATGAACACTTACTTCAGTCCTAAATAAATAACTGACAGGTAACTTTAATTTAAGTAGTAAACAACATTAATTAATATTTTTAGAAGAGGTACAGCGGTATGCAAAGTCTGCATGTCCTCCCTGCGTTCATGTGGGTTTCCTCCGGGTGCTCCAGTTTCCTCCCACATTGCAAAGACATGCATCTGGAGCATTTCTCCCTGGGCCTCCACTGAAAATTGTCTTTGTTCCAACTTCCAAGTCAGATTTTCCAAGTTAAAAAATGTTAAATAAATAAAAAAATAAGAAATAAAAAAGGTAGACAGTGCAGCTTAGTGCTAAATGCCAGCAAGGGTCTGTTTTGTGAACAGCTTGACATTCTGTAAAACATTATCAGTGTTTCATTTTCAAAAGAAATATGATCTAAGCATCATAGAATCTGTTCAGCTCTATCAGTCTGTTAATCTTCACTGCTGAATGATTAGATAGAATAGAATGTCTCAGCTTTGTGACAATTGGTACCCCTAAATTCTTTTCCATATCTTTTCTATTTAGGATTGTACTACTAACACATTATGCCTTCTTTTACAGCTAACTGAAGACCATTTAAATGAAAGTACAGTGTATCAGATGGTGACAGGCTAACTGATCGGTAGCTCTGTAAGCCAAGGTAAGATCACAAAAAAGGTCAGTCCTACCATATCATCCATTGTACTAATTCAGACAATTATCCTCATAAGGAATTTGTCATAGATCATACTAATTATGATATATTAAAAAGTGGCCCCATAAGACTACTTGCCACTAACTTAAACATAAATCATAACTTAGACTAATACCTTGTATATAGGCAAAATGTGTATGATAAATGTAAAAGAATTGTATTTTTTGCTTTATGTTTTGGATTTGAGTATAAGGTGAGAGATGTTGAGACATGATTTAGTATAAAAGATCTTAGATGGCAAATCCCTTTTTTTATGGAAAATGTTATTGATTTAACATATTTGGAATATACACACAGAAAGAAAGAAATTCAGTATCACATACTTATATATGTTAGGAATACACTGAATCATCAAGGTAATATTATACAATTAACACATTATGCATCTTGGTATTTCAGTAACAACATTTCAAGGCTATCCCAACAAAGTATTAGTATGATTTATAGATCTTATTCTAATCAGTATTTTTTTGGTTTTGCATAGTATTGCTGTTAAATTTAAAAATTCTTCAAATGTAGGAACTGAGTTTGATTTCTGATTTTTTGTAATAACTTTTCTAGCTACTGGTAAAAGACTAAAACATTTCTTGTTGTTTGTCTTTTACAGATAGAGGAAATGGAACATTCATTAGTATCAATGATCTATTCAAAGAGCAGTTTTCAGACCATAACCCTTAAAAAACACAATTTTCTCTTCCCAACATGCATTTAATTTTTCACAGTCCATAAACCTATGTTTCCAATCAGCTTTTGCATTTTTAGTACATCTCCAACAAATTGACAAAGTCATTTTTCTAAACTTCGAGATTTTATTTAGAATAATAAACATTCTTTGTATTATAGAAACATAAAAAGTTTCCAGTATAAACTTGAAGAAGTTTGACTAACTGATTTAAGTAACAAAGTTTTATTTTTATCATCTGTTGAGTCACTCAGTCCACTACTATTGAATACGTTCCAGAATTTTGCATAACATTTATTATTAACTTATATAACTTGGACAAGCTTCCTTTGTAGGTCAATTTACCTTCAGTCATAGCATTCATAAATTCATATACTGGGGGAATAGTGTTCTGTTCCACTTCACTCATATCTACAAATTCATTTAATTTCTTACAGATGGATAATATTAACTGGTTCATAGATATATCTAACTTATAATATATCTTGCATTAAATATTGTAGTAACTTAGGTTTTCTTTTTTCAAAATAATCAGCCCATAATAGTAATCTATTCCTTTATAGCAAATTCATTTTAACATTGTTCTGTATTTCCTTAAATCTAGAGTTGTGGTCAATGAGAGGGCACAAACATTTTCATTTTGATATAACTGAGGTTTTAAAAACATATTTCATAACTGTTTTAAGAACTGATTTTGTATAGCAGAGTCTAAAGATTGAAATTAACATCCTTCTAAGGTAAATTTCATTAACCAGATGAAATGATTGTTACATACTTCTAATTCATCATATTTGATAAATTTATAAGAATTTAGTATAATCTGCTCATGAATAGTTTTCAACTGACTAGTATAAATTGAATTTATCCAGAGTATAATATAGTTAGCTTTTGCAGCACTGGAATAAGATTCTATATAAAAGGAAAACACACTGCAAACTAAGAAAACTCTAGAACAAACCAATCCATCCAAAGGCAAGGTAAAGCAGCTCCACCGCAACAGCTTGTCACAAAACCAAATTTTTATTAAATGCAAACGTTAAAACAATCGTAATATAAGTGCTTTCGTCTGCATCTGCAGACTTCATCAGATACAAATGGATAAAATCAAATAAATGAATTTAAATAAATAACACTCATCAATATATGGTACACACCCACCCCTTCTAACAGCATTTAAAGTGGCCCAACACCTTCTTTCCTTTAATCTGCACACCAAAGAAATACAATGTATAACAATAGTAAAATACTTGTATTAAAAAAAACCTTTTTTAGCATGTTACTTCAATAAAACTTTCCTACTTAAATTAATATTTTATACCCTTATAAAAATCAAAGCATAAAAATATAAAATGTAAATGGGTATTCACAATCAATATATATTTAAGTAATCTTTAACTTTTAAAGTTACAAAAAATAAGTATAAACCCAATGGAAGGAATAATAGAATAATGGTTGAGGTGCCCACCTTAAAAACAGAATGTGCAGGGTTTGACTCCCACCAAGGCAATCAGTCAAGCCCACGTAGTCTACAAGGGCACCAAAACCTGGCGTTAACCAATAAATCTATGCATGTACATTATAAATATATAATTGTTTATGCATATTTTATAAAGCCTCATCTCAAATAAAGAATCATGACATGAAGCAAATTTCAATAATATATATAATACACCACCATCACCATCATCACCTTTCCAGTGACTGTAGCTTCAGGATACACCCAATAGATATATTTTCATTTAACCCAGGCCAGGATCCTGCTTCTAGGCCTAATTGCCACATCAATTATTTCTTTTCTAATGGTAGTGGCCATGGTCCCCCTCATTCATTCCTTATCAGTCTATGCTCATAAACTTAAATGCATACACTGGATTTTCCATAATGTGTTTAGCCAGTGCATTGTTTGAATTTGCTTTCCTGATACTATATAGGTGTTCATAAATTTATTTCAATCTCCTATCCATTTTGACTACATAGCATTCTGGGCAGAGGGTGCATTGTGCCAGGTAGGTTACTTGCTTTGTTTCATAACTAACATTTTCATTAACCTTTTACTGTTTACCCTTAACTTGAAATATTAAGGAAGCTAATACCTCCATACTCTTATGATCTTATATGATTTCTATAAGGAATTCTCAGCTTTTATAACACCATAAGAAGTTAACTTTTTTCCAATTTATTTAAAAGTTTTTTATCAGGTATTAAAACTATTGAATGCGTATTATGTATAAAATCCCAGGTAATATAATCATTCCATTTTTAATGAAAAGTAATATACTTACTCAATTATTGTTTCAAAATTATAATTAATAATATTACTCACATTTATTTATTTATTTGATATTTGTTAACTGCGTTGGTCAAATTGAGCATAAGCCCATTTTCAGTAGAGACCTGAGGCGATACATTTTGAGATTAGATACAAACAATAATGACCCTACAACTGAGTTTAACAATTCAATAAAGAAAAGAGAAAAAAAACTATCTTGATAGATTTTTATTCTTAAATATTGTATTTTCCTTTTAAATTATACATTTATCTTTAAACTTTCATTTTTATTATTATTAAATTTTGCAGCGATACTTCCAGAAACTATTCAAATTCCTAATCTATTTCTTCACTAGAATAATTTAAATCTCCTATAGTTAGTAAACTATCATCTCCAAAAAACTGTATTTTTTATTAATTGAGATCCATCACTTTTTCATTACTTCTTATAATATTAGCAAAGGGTTTGATAACTAATGCAAATAGTAGAAGGGATAAGGGACACCCTTGATTTGTGGCTTTGTTTAAAGTGAATCCTTGAGAAATGTAAGATTCAATTTTAACATATGCTTTGGAGTCTATATACAAGTTTTTTTTTTGTTTGTTTTTTAATATTGCAATAAATTGTTCTGCAAATGCAAATTCTATTAAAGTTTTTAAACAAGTAATTCCAATCTATGGAATCAAAAACTCTCTCGATATCTAAGCTAAATTAGGCCAATTTTTGTTCATTACTTTTGCTAAATCTGAGATAGTTACTACCCTTTTTATATTATCATGTTCTAACCTTGTTTGTTTGTGTCTTTCGGCTTTTCCCAGTTAGGGGTCGCCACAGCAGAACTCCAGTCCGCTAATGATTGGCAACAGATTTTTTACTTGTCGAGTTTGCCAGCCCTGACGCACAACCTTCAACGAAGGTATACCCATCCATGCATGTCTCCACACAAAAGATGCTCTAGCTGAGAATCGAATGGCACAACGTCTTGCTGTGAGGCGACAACGCTACCGCAGCACCACCACCGCAGTTATCATGCTCTAACCTATTAACTACAAATCATGTTTGATCATTATTAATTATTTATTTACTATATCTCATCTTGTAGTGAAGAATGCAAGTAAATATTTTTATAGTCTATGGGTAGGATTCAGTAAACTCCATGTAGGCTCAGCACAGAGTGTACACAGAGTATATATGTGACAGCCACCTCTGTCAGGTCACAGCAGTGCACAATGCATAATAATGAGGCCCATGGCACCTAAGTGAAGTTTCATGGCTCTTAACAGTATTGTGGGCTGTGAAACCCTGTAAACCATGGATATCAACTCCGTGTAAAGAGCACATACTGTCTGCCCCATAACCAAATGGATAGTACACATCAAGTTATGCATACCATACCTCTCAACCTTCATAGGGCAATATATCTGGACATAGCCATAAATAATGGGGGAAAGGGGCCAGATATATGGACACTTTTAAATATTGCTCTTACAAACTTAAAAACTGGTTAGAACAGCAGGTTAGCAGAATGCAGCTTTGCTGTCATGTCCCCAAATAAACAGCACACAATGGAAAACATGTAGACCATACTTCTCAACCTCTTTGAGCATGAAATCTGGAGAAAGCCATCAACAAAGGGGGAAAGGGCCAGAAATAAGGACACTTTTTAAATATTGCTCTTAGAAACTAGATAGAACAACAGCTAAGCAGAATGCAGCTTTGCTGCCATGCCCCCAGATGAACAGCACACATAGGAAAACATGAATATCATACCTCTCAAACTCTTAGAGCATGAAATCTGGAGAAAATCATCAATAATGGGTAGAAGAGGCAAAAATAGGGGCACTTTTTAAATATTGTTCTTAGAAACCTAGAAACTGGATAGAATAACAGGTTAGCAGAATGCAGCTTTGCTGTCATGTCCCCAAATGAGCAGTACACATCAGAAAACATGCAGACCATACCTCTTAGAGCATGAAATCTGGAGAAAGCCATCAATAATGGGGGAAAGGGCCAGAAATAGAGATACTTTTTAAATATTACTCTTACACACATAGAAAGTGGATAGAACAACAGGTTAGCAGAATGCAGCTTTGCTTTCATGCCCTCAAATGAACAGTAGACATCGGAAAAAAATGCAAACCATGCCTCTCAATCTCTTAGAGCAAAAACTCTGGTGAAAGCCATCAATAATGGGGGTGAGATCCAGAAATAAGGAATATTTTTAAATATTGCTCTTAGAAACTGGATAGAGCAACAGGTTAGCAGAATGCAGTTTTGCTTCCACTCCCCAAATGAAGAGTATACATTGGAAAACATGCAGACCATACCTCTCAACCTCTTAGAGCATGAAATCTGGAGAAAGCCATCAATAATGAGGGGAAAAGGCCAGAAATAAGGATACTTTTTAAATATTAGTCTTAGAAACTTAGAAACTGGATAGAACAACATATAAGCAGAATGTAGCTTTGTTGCAACACCCTCAAATGAACAGTACGTATTGGAAAACATGCACACCATACCTCTCAACCTCTTAGAGAAAGAAATCTGGAGAAAGCTATCAATAATGGGGGAAGGGACAGAAATAGGGACACTCTTTTAAATATTGTTTTTAGAAACTTAGAAACTGGATAGAACAGTTTTGCAGAATGGAGCTTTGCTGCCACACCCACAAATGAGCAACACAGATTGTAAGTAATATAGACCATACCTCTCAACCTACATCTGGACAAAGCATGACATAATGTGCGGACAGAAGCACAAATATAGGAACACATGTTAAATATTGCCCTTATAAATGTAGTAATTTGCTAAAATAACTGAATTTGTGTTAGCATCCATTGTCTGAAGGACATGAAGTCTGAAACTCAAAGGCATGCTATTATTAGGTCACTTTGATCACCAGGGCTGTCTCTTAGAGCAAGAAATAGGGACAAAAGCCATAAATAATATGGGGACAATTAAGGATGACAGGTAAGGGCCATACTTCCCAACCTCTTGGCACAAGAAATCTGGACAAAGCATGACATAATGTGGGGACAAAGGCACAAATATAGAGACACATTAAATATTGCTTTTATAAACATAGAAAGTTGCTAGAATAACAGAATTTGTGTTAGAATGCATTGTCTGAAGGATATACAGTCCAAAATTCAAAGACATGTCATTTAGTCACTTTAATCCTCAGATCATACTAGTGCTTTGTCAGAAAACCATAAAGGTTATGAGGAACAGGGCAAAAAGCTGGACATTCCATGAAAATCTGGACAGTTGAGAGGTATGCTAGGGAAACAATTATTAAATATTGCTCTTACAGCCATAGAAAGTTCATAGGATGGCAGGTTTTGCTTTCCCATGATTTGTCAAAAGAGTATGAAGTCTGACACTCAGATGTCGGTCACTATTTTCTGACTTCAACCCTCAATACTTTAACAATGACTTGCCAGGAAAAACACTATTGTATGAGAAATAGAGCAAAATATGAGGCAACATCTGGACATTCTGAAAAATCTGTACAATTGAGAACTATGGCTGAACAAATACTTGTCATTCTGTTAGTGCAACATATCTGGACAGAGGCCAACTTAATGAGAGGACAAATAACCAGTAAAAGGGACATATTTGACATAGATATCACAAAGGAATGCATTAGAATATAGCACTCTCAACCTCTTAGAGTGAGAAATATTGAAAAAGCCCTATAAATGGGTGGGGGCAAAGGGCCAGAAATTAGGATAGATTGCCAATATTCCATGTCCAAACTTATGAGGTTGATAGAATATATAGGTTGTATACTTTCTGAAGAGCATGAAGTTTGAAACTCAAATGTCAGTTGTCATTTACTGACTGCACTCTGCAATGACATGCCAATGATTTGCCAGGAAAAAAATGTTATGAGGAAAAGATCACAAATATGAGACAAAAACTGGATATTCTGCAAAGATCAGGACAGCTGAGAGGTATGCACCCAAATCTCAGTAATATATTGAGTCATAGCAGTCCAGAAATCATCCTAGTGATATGGCAGAAAGCCACATACCCGATAAGGAAAAAAATTGGACATCCTGGGAATATCTGGACAGTTGAGAGATATGGATGTGAAGTGTATGGTCCAAACACAGTACAGGACAGTGTACTTACAGTGCAGAGTATTGTGACATCCCATTCCTTCCATTCTATAATGAAGCTGAGTTAATGATCTGTAACAGGACATGGGACTGCCATGTAAAATGATCACTCAGGGTATGTATATGTATTGAATAGGGACACACAGATGAACTGTAGGAATGAACACAGGCAAAGAGTACACATGAAACTCCCGCATGTACAGCAGCAGAGGGCATGTCAATGGAAGACAGTTGTAGCAGCAACACCAAACACATATCTATATGGGACAATACAGACCGTACAGTGAAAATGTGTTGTCTGTGGCTGTCACACAAGGTGACATAACAATGGGGAGAATGTGTGTGTGAGATAAGCATCCTTACATGAATAGTACAGAGGACATCTGTCAGGGTTCTGGCATATAATTAAGGTAGTATGCATATTGGGAAGCTGTGCAAAATGATATACCTGTATCTGAGTGTACTCTCGGCAGAGGTCTCCAGCATGATGGCCACAGGCAATGGATCATGGCAAACATTACAAGAACCTACCGCAATCATGGACAATATCTGAATAATACCTCCACTAATCCCATGCCTCTGACATAACATATGAGATGCGGAGTGATAACAGATAAGCCTGTGCACACACACACTGGTCAACTAGTAAGGTACATCCGCGGTCTATGAGGTTAACCATCCATACTGCAGGAGGTGTTAAGAGGGACACTGCTATAACTGTATGTGACAGTATTGGTACTACAGGGTAGTTGCCTTGTGTGCATGGCATATATCAATGGCACAATTCACACTGTCACAAATGATATACATGCCATTAATGTTGTCAAACACCAATGTATGCAGTGTGTGCATAAGGTGAACAGGTAGCACACATGCATCTGGTGTAACAGCTTGATTGGTGATCCGCACCATCAGACAGTCATGTATATTCCACAGAAAGAATACCTAGGTATGGACAATAAGCTGTGTGACACCACACTGTGATAAAGGGGGTACACTTCAGTTACATGTCACTGGAACATTTATAGGGAGGTACATGGAGGAGGGTGCATTATACTCAGTTACTGGTGTGATTAAGGCTGGAAACCATGACGTTAGTATGCCCTCTGATGTGCATATTCTTCATATACCCAGTACTTGTGTTATAGTCAAGGGAAGAGTCAGTACTGTGAGCACATGCACCATTCAACCTCTTCACACAAGAAGTCTGGACACAGTCTAATATAATGGTGGCAAACGTCCAAAACTAGTGACAGATTTTAAATATTGATCTTACAAACTTCGAAAGTTGCTATAATAACATGGTTTGTGTTAGCATGCATTTTTCTGAAGGCTATGAAGTCTGAAACTCAAATGTATGTCACTCTTTATTGACTTCAATGTTCAGCCATTTACTGCAAAATTACAAATTTTAAGTGGGACAGACCAAAAATATGAGGTAAAAATCTGGACACTTGAGAGGTATAATGCTGGTGGATGTACCATTTACCCTCTACCCCAGGTAACAGGTCACATACCTATTGGCTTGATTATAGGGTGTGATGTCCACATTATACTTCGGTGGTGTGTCTGTTTCCTGATGCAACACATCCCTCCATGTGACTCCTCAATGCAGGTGTTGTCATGGCTGTGGCAGCAGTCTCTGGTATGTGTTGATTCTGTGTGTATTATACTGATATCACAGTTGTAATCAATGATTGACCACAAGCTGTAGTCCTTCATGTAGCTGTTTAGACACAGCATGTATATGTCATCTGTGATGTCCATCACTTAACTAAGAGGTTGGCAAGGGCCTAGCAGACACCCCTGATCTACTGACCTGATTACTGAACCTGAGATATATGTCACATCATACATTTCAACATAGTGAGATGCCACATATGTCATACACTGGTCAAACCATTTGGTGATATAGCTGTTTCTAGCCACATGTGATGGTGTTGACTGAATACCACAGTGTGACTTTTTGTCAGATGTCTTCACCTGTTCAAGCTCCACAAGATGATACTGTTGTCATCATGCATACCATTCATGCCCTCTTTGAGGATATCTATCAGATATAATGGACTTGATGTAGCAGTAACAACTCACACAGGTCTGGTGCTTACACCTGGAATATTACTAGTTTATATGTAGAAAAGATCCATGATGACATGCTGGTGTACCTCACAGTCTAGGAGAGTCAGGATGCCTCTATACATGCATGCATCAGGCGCTGTCCCCCAACGCAGGTGGATGCATGTTGATGTACACCCTTGTACATGAACATAGGCCATGTGGAGGGTGTGTTGAACTGTGTATACCACTGTATCAGGAAGGTGTATGTGCTTGGCTGCTCCATAGGTGATTTATGATGCTGTCACAACACATTGATTCCGTGTGATAGGCCTGGATGAAGATAAGACAGTGCATACTGCCTATTTTTATCTGTCTTAGGTTTTGACTCAATCATCCATGCAGGTATCATTGATAAAAACCTCAAGCTGGGAATTAACCCCATGTCACTTGATGGGTAAACAGCTGGCTCATGGACAGAACACATCATGTGACAGCTGGTGAATCAACTGTACCTGTAGAGCTATCAGCATTGCAAACCCAGGGATTTCTGCTCGGCCCTTCACTATTTGAATTGTATTTCTCGACAGTTCATAATAAAGTATATGGCCTTTGGCTTACCAAGTTTGCTGATTCTTGCATATTGTGTGCAGTCACTGAGTCCATGAATGGTGATAACAGTACAGGAAGAGCTATCTCATGCAACTGAATGGTGTCAAAGGCACACGATCTACAATAAATGCAGAAATGGTTGCTTGTAATGTTGTCCATATGAAAAGTGGAGTGCCATGTTAATCACAGCATTGACAACAGTTCTGCTATGCAGAAGCCCAATGATGCAAGCACTGGGAATGCATTTAGATAGCAATCTGAACTTTGACTACCAAGTGTTCAAACTGCTACTGAAAGCCTATGTTGTGCACATCATAAGTCACAGCATCATATTGACATCTGAGGAATGTATGACAGCACTGTAGTCAACCCGCATTACAGCACTAATAGAGTATAATGCTCTTTTTTACATGTACCTCAGCAGATATATGTAGCAGGTGGAGAGACCACTGGGCTTTCTCAGCAAGTCAACACAGGACCTACACACCATGACATGATATATGTGGATAAATTAAAAGCCATGTTACTGTAAACTTTATTGTATAGGATAATGTGACCTCCACCTGGCCCCCAGGCCAGTCTCTGATCCTGCCTGGTGGGAGTATCGCATATCCAAAAATGTAATATAGCTGATGACATCAGCAGTGTCTGTTGAGGACAAGATAGCAGTGTCCCACATGCTGGTGTAAAATGCTGTCTGTAATGTCAAGCAACAGCTCTTAGTCACCCATTTGATTGTAGTGAGAATAGACCTCCTACCTATCTAAGTACGCAGACTGTAGAACACAGTACTTAACTCATGAACCACTGCTCACATTTGAGTGAGAGGGTGTCAAATAACACTTTATAGCTGATGACATCAGCAGTGTTTGGCGAGGAGAATATGGTAATAGCAGTGTTCCACATACTGGTGTAAAATGCTCTCTACAATGTCAAGCAACACCTCCCACAAATGCACACCCAGGTGACTGCAGTGAGAATAAAACCCTCACCTATCTAAGTACACAAGCTACAGAGCAGAGTAATGCAAGCACCACTGCTTAAATCTGACTTGAAGTGTGTCAAACAACACTTTATAGCTGGTGACAGCAGTGTCTGGGGAGATAAATATGGCAATAGCAGCATTCCACATGCTGGAGTAAAAGGCTCCCTGTAATGTCATGCAAAAGCTTTCACTTACTCACACACACACACACACACACACACACACACACACACACACACACACACACACACACACACACACACACACTTGACTGCAGTGAGAATATGCCACAGCACGAGTATGTTTTATACATATCTGCAGGTGAACTTATAGTAGATGACATCAGCAGGCCATGTCAGGGACAACAGGTTGTGAGACCTGCATAGGCACATAACTTCATAGGTTCATATAAGGCTAATAGTCTATTAGTACTAGGGTGTGTAGAAGCCTAGCTGTGTAAAAAGACAGGTGCCCTTATTGAAAATAGTTGGATGGTTGTTTTTAGCAGGGCACGTTTCTGAGCAGCACCAGCTGGCCCTGTCCATGAGGGACAGATGGCCCAGTTCAGAGGCAACTGTACAATCAGCCAACCAGTAGTCAAGGTTGCCATTGAACAGGGTCATTGAGGAGCACTGATTCACATGCAATGGGAGCCTATTTCAGCCTCTGGGGTGGCATCTATGTCCATCATAGACAGGCCCAGTTGCTGCTGCTCACAAAATTGTTCTGCTAACAATGATCATCTGTGTTTTACACTGCTAGATTTCTATTGCCTCAAGTATAGTGATAACTATGCACTTCTACAACTTAGCAATAGAATATGCGAGAGATGCAAGTATACAATGAATCTATAATAAATTCTCTCTCTCCCAGGTAACAATGAACCAGATATCAATCAGGTTGTCAGCACAAACACTTCACCTCCTCCACAAACCAAATGCATAACACATAAACCAACATACACATACTCAGAGGTACTCATTAGAAGCTTAACAAAAGAGCAGATACCTCAAAATGCAAAAGTTCTGCATACATGACACTCCCAACAGAACCCACTACACCTAAAAACAAACATATAGGTGTCTCACCCATTAAGCAAAACACCTCAAAACCAATATCTTGATCATAAGTGAATCCATAGTGAGACACACAGATGTCCTTCTGACCAGATTGTAGAAGGAAAAAGTCACAGTCAGCTGTCTAAAAGGTGCCAGAATCTGCAAAGTCAAGTCATGCACGCACTCAAGTTTCTCATCAATAACGTACTGTTGCATAAAATCTTACCATAACAGTAGGTGTCCTGTAGTATTCTAACACATGGGATTCCCTGCCATAGAAGCCCAATGTCTGGCCAGTCTACCAAAGACTCTTGTTGCTTTAAAGGTATGCTGAACATCACCCAAATGCTTCTTATGTTGCATAGGGCATAAAGGTGACATTCAGGCCTAGCAAAAACAAAACTGATTGCCCCAGTATGAACACCAGTCCAAAGAAGCCAGGTGGTAATCTGTACATCAAGGAAGGAAAAGTACTAGGAGGATGGAGAAAGTCGGTGAATACTGTAGCAGTGAAGGCAAGGACATCTACCATTATGGTAAGATTTTATGCAACTATACTATGTCCTTACATTCACTGCTGCAGTATTCTAACATATGGGAGAGTGCCAAAACTCAAGAGGAAACTTGGGAGTGGGAAGGAGCAGAAGAATGCCCTAAAAAGCCATGAAGAACATCACTAGCAAAACTAGTCCTAGCTCTATTGATAACATCCATAACATCCAACTAGTACTGCCTGGTAAAGGTATGCACAGAAGTCCAGGTAGTGGTTTTAAGAATAGAATTAGTATCTAAGCCCTTGAAAAAGGCACCAGAAGAAGCCACAGCTCGAGCAGAATGAGCCTTAACTGAAGAAGGAAAGCTCTTGCCATGAAAAGTGTAACAAAAGGAAATAGCCTTAGGAATCCAAGAAGAAATAGTTTGCTTGGATACAGCAAATCCTAAAGATCTAGAATGAAAATAAACAAATAACTGATCAGATTTTCTAATAGCCTTAGTGTTATCCAAATAAACCCTGAGTTGCCAAAGTATGCAGCACCCACTCACTCTCAGCTTGCTGAGAGGGAGAAAAAGTAGGCAGATTAATTGACTGATCCAGTGATAGCATTTTAACCACCTTGGGCATAAAAGAAGGGTTAGTACACAAGGACACTCTATCCTCATGAAAGATCAGAAAAGGAGGATAAGCCATAAGGGCCTGCAACTCAGACACTCATCTGGCAGAAGTAAGAGGTAACAAAAGAACAGTCATCCAAGAACAATGTTGCAAGGAAGCTGAAGCAGCAGGCTCAAAGGGGGCCTCAATTAACTTCTCCAAAACAAAATTAAGATCCTTGAGAGGAAAAAAAAGCTTCCTGGGAGGTTTAATATTAAGGACACCTTTAGGAAATGGTTTCACCTCAAATCTAGAAGCTAAGGAGGAGAAAAAGGCAGACAAGCAGACATAGCTGATAATTGGGCCTTAATAGAAGAATAGGCCAAACCAGCATTGAGCAACTCACACAAGAGAGAACCAACCGAACAACCACAGTAAGTGGGTCCAGGTTATGAGACAGACACCAAATAAAAAACCTCTTCCATTTGGATAAGTAGGATTTCCTACTAGTAGGTTTCCTTTCCTGTTTGCAGGAATTGCAGCCCATCCTCAGAAGAAAAGGTGTCTGAGGAATCAAAATTCTATCACTCACAGTGTCAGATAAAGTGTGCACAGGTAGGGATGCATGAGAAATCCCTTGTCTTGTGTGATTAGATTCACCCTGGATGGTAACTTGTGATGATTGCTCCTGGCTACATGTAGAAGTAGAAAGAACCAGTGCTGTCACAGCCAATACAGAGTCATCAACAAGGTTTTGGGAGCGTCTTGTTGAATTTTGAACAGGACTTTCGGAATTTGAGGAAAGGGAGGGAATGCATAAAGAAAATCCCCTTCCATGAAATTGAGATGGCATCCACCATTCATACCAGAAGACCTGGGACTCTTGCACAAAACAGAGGAAGTTGTCTGTTCAGAGGGGAGGCAAAACGATCTACATGTGGATCACCCCACTGGTGTTTAATGTCCAGAAACACATCCCTGTAAGACATCCATTCATGGGACTGAGTTAAGAACCTGCTCAGAGTGTTTGCCATAATTTTCTGACCAGAAGGAATATAAACTGCTTGAAGAATCACTTGATGTTTGACAGCAAGTTCCCATACCAGAAGTGCCAACCGCCAAAGAAGATAAGATTTCTTTCTTACCTGTTTGTTGATAAACCACATCACTGTGTTATTGTCTGTGAACACCTTGACAGGTTCTGCAGAGAAAAGAGGATGAAAGGTCTGAAGAGACAGTAGCAGATCTCTCATCTCTTTGACAATGATGTGCTCCTTCTATTGATGAGGTGACCAAACCCCCTGTACCTTTAAGGAGCCAAATGTCACCCCCCCCCCATCCAATGCATCTGTGAACAATTCCTGAGAGGGAAGAGGGGGATGAAAAGGAATAGATTGATTCAAAGTCAACTGCTGAATCCAGCAATGAAGCTTCTGTCTGAGACAAGGAAGAAGAGGAACTACAAAATCTAGACAGTGTGCATGTTGAAGCCACACTGACTTCAGAAACCTCTGAAACTTTCTCATTGGAAGTTTTGCCAGAGGAAGCATTGGAATAGTGGATGCCATTAAATCTATAGCTCTCAGAAACTCCTTGGCAGTAATGGAAGCCAGAGGAAGAAGAGTGTGAAAGAAATGAGAGTTAAGGCCTTTGGAGGTGGCAGGGATGCAAGCATTGGCACCGTCTGAATACTGCAACCCAGAAAAACATGATCCTGAGAAGGGCTCAGAGAAGACCTTTTGAAATTTATAGTGTAACCCAGGCTCTGAAGAAGGGAAGCAGCAAAATGAAGATTTTGCAAAAGTGTCTCTGGTGAGGACACCTGAATCAATAGGTCATCTAAGTAAGGAAATATTTGGATCCCTTGAAGCCTGCAAAAAGCAATCACAGGAGCAAGGCATTTGGTGAACACCGTTGGGCAGTAGAAAGGCCAAAGGGCAAAGCAGAGAACTGAAAATGCCAGGAAGCAACAGAGAAATGCAAAAATATCCTGAAAAGAAGATGGATTAGAATATAGAGACAAGCATCCTTGAGATCCAGAGACACCATAAAGGCCTGAGGGAGCAGGAAAGGAAGCAGAATCTGAAGGGACAACATCTGAAAGGAAGGCATTTTTAAAAAAGTGTTTAGATGAGGGAGGTCTGGAATGTCTCTAAATGCCCTCTTTTCTGGGCACTAGAAACAGTCTGCAGTAGAACCCTTTTCCCCTTTGGGACACAGGCATCTCTTGAATAGTACCCTGAATCAAGATATTTTGAAGAACATCTGGAAAAAAAGGGAAGTTGTTCCTGAGGAGGCTGAGGAATGCCCATAAAAGGAGGATGGGATTTCCACATCATGAAGTACCCCTGATGAACGTTTGACAGAACCCAAGAATCCTAAGTGATATGGAGCCAAACAGGAAGAGAAAACGAATGGTGAAGAGTAAGAGGAATCTGGTTGGGAAGAGACAGTCGTACATCACCTGGTTTGTCTGGAAAAGAAGGTTCGGAGTCCTGGAAAACTGAGCGACCTTAGCAGCAGGAGCCCGTTTGCCACTCTTCTTACCTTTAGTAGAAGGACAGGATTGTCTATGAGCAAAGGCAGTCTTAGCAGGGTTGTTTCTCTGAAATTTAGGTACATGAGAAACAAGCACATGTTTAAGCTCCTGTAAGGCTTTACCCTTATCCTGAAGGTACTTAAACAAATCAGCAGCAGCTTTGACAAACAAAAGTTTAGAATCCAGGGGTACATCCATCAACTTAGCTTTAATATCATTAAGGAGAGGTTGAAGCCTAAGCCAAGAATACCTCCTCATCACTGAACCAAAAACAGCAGCCCTAGAAGAGGCATCCGCCACATCATAACTACATTTAATAGAATGATGAATGACTTCAGAGGAAGTCCCTAGCATGCAGAGAACAAAAGTTTTACCCTCAGAGTCTGGAAAATCAGAAATAAGTTGACAAGCCTAACAAGAGCCAACATATACCTAGACATATGGGTCTGATTATTAATAGCCCTAAAAGCTAGGGTAGGAGAAATGTAACCCTACTTACCCAGCCATGGTTCTGTTGTCCTTGTCAGAAGGCAATAACTTGTATGAAGAAAGTAATTGAAGCAGTTATCAAAGGCTACAAACACTATAGAGGGGGGAGCAGCAAGACAGTTATGTAAAAAGTAACAATCCTCAGGGACTCTATAAAACCTGTCAGATGTTTTGAGAACATGGGGCAGAGAATCAGGTGCATGAGAAGCATTGGAAAAAGCATCCAACAAAGCAGCCAAAACAGGAGGGATAGCAGCAGGTTTAGGAGATTCCAGCTGCAGCAACTCATAGTAGTTCTAGGCCCCTCATGGAAAATCAACCATAGTTCCCCTGAATGTCCGAGACAGACACCTGCAAAGCCCCTTCGAACATGTTTCCAGCAACACAACTGGGTAAGCCCCTGGATTTGCAACAACATTGGGAGAAACACCTACCAGAGGCTGGACAGTAGATGATTCTGGTCATACCTTTTTCACCTTCTTTTTCCCTAACAGATAACCCTTGGGGCAGGACATTCCTTCTATTGCATATTTGGTGAGAAGCTTAAGACACTGGTTCTCAAGATATAAAGAAAGGGAAGAAAGTCTACTGAAAAGGGTTTTCAGGATGAACGCCTACCAAACAGAACAAGATGCATGGTCATGAGAAGCTGCTAGGCAAAAAAGACTTATTGCTGCAGTCTGTATGGGGAATCTGTCTCCCACACTGGTATTTACCCTTCCTGGATGATATTAACCCCAAGGAGTGCAAAAAATTAAGAAACAACAAAATCCCCATTGGGGCATTTATCTGTAACTGCAAAGAAGTCAGCAGACACGTGTAGGTAGTCACTGAAGAATGAAAATGCATTCAACTGGCAGAAAAGAGATGCAGGTAAACAGACTAACAGTGAAAAGATACATTCAGACTGGCAGCAAAGGAGTTCTGTTTTTGGTAGGCCTAAACATCACCTTAATGCCCTATGCTGTGAAAGAGTATTTGGGTTATGTTCAGCATACCTTTAAGGCAACAGGGGTCTTTGGTAGACTGGCTGGATATCGGGCTTCCATGGAGGGGAATCCCATATGCTAGAATACTGCAGCAGTGATTGTAAGGACATCCACAGTTACACCTCTGTCATACTCCATGCTGGAGTAAATGACTTCAGACATACCTCACTGGACTATATGAAGAAAGATACGACTGACCTCTCAGATTATGTGCCTCAGACAGGTATGTCAGTAGCCCTAAGCAGCATTCTACCTTCACCAAGGATGATGTGTGAATACAAACAAAAGAATTATCGACTTCAACAATTGACTTAGCTACTGGTATCACTCCAGGGGGATCTAGCAATTTTCAAGCCAGGATGAAATGGTCAACAGACCATGCTGCTTTGCCAGCAATGATCTTCATCTGTCACCTTTTGCCTTTTGGTTACTGGCCAAGGTACTTGCCTCCCCCATAGTGCCTTTTTTAGGCAATGTCATAAGAACAAACTTCCTGATGTAAAGTTGTCCTCAAAAGACAAACTCAGAATTATGCTTCTTAATGTTAGGGGTCTAAATCAGAAACTACATTCAATGGTGGCACTTCTTATTTTGTAAGATGTCAATATTTGTGCAGCCAGAGAGATATTATCTAGGGCCACAGAGAGTACTCCAGCCATGAAAGGCTATAATGCCTTCCACACATTCAGACTGGAAAATGAATGCAAAAGAATCAAAGGAGGAGGTGTATCCATCTCCATAAAAGACAAGTACACCTCAAGAGTGGTTCAGCAGTATGACTCTCTTGAGATACTACAAGTCCAACTACCTGGAGGAGAAATCCCCCTCCACATCATTGTTGGCTATTGATCCACCACCATGAACCACTAAAACCACACACTATCTTCCTGGACCTGCTTGAGTCACTCATAGTATAGCCAAACACCTGGAGGGCATTGGTCACTGCAACTATCTTTTCATCAGTTGGAATACATATATGAGCTTAAACATGCTCGCCCTAAGGTTCCTGCACTTTGTAAACATGAATGCTGTGGAACAGTTAGTCTGCACTGCCACAGAGGCCTCAAATGCCCTTGACCTAGTACTCATCAACATGGGAGATCGTGGTACCACCCCATTTGTGAGACCCTCCTTGGTAATGTCTGACAATAAAACAGGTCACATTCTGTGTAACAGTCGTACCTGTCCCAACACTCCAGGATTCAAAAGGTGGAAAAATCTCTGCCAAGCAAACTATAGCCTCCTAAGAGATGGTATATATTGTTTCAAATCTACTACCACCATTGTCAGCAAAGACTCCTATATGGAGGTGAACAAAAATGTCCTGTTTACACACCTTTACAAGTGTATAGACTTGACTATACCAGAATGAATCAAAACTTGCTCACGAAAAAAAAGCCTCTAGCATAAATAGATTATACAACAAGAGAAAGAAACTGATGTCCAGAAATAAAAGGGAACAGCCTTAGCAGAAGAACGTCCTCCATAGCTTGAACAAGCAAAGTAGACATCTTGTAAAGTCCTCTAAAGTTAATTACTAAACTAAATTAGCATCCATAGCTTAGGATAATCACAAGGCATTCTTTAGCTATGTCTAATTTAAAAGGGAAGGCCCAGCTTTGCACCAAATTCAGAGTGGATGGTACCACTCACACTTAACCTGAGACATAGCCAACCTGTTAGCAGACAGGTTTGGAAACAATTTCACACCACTGTCTCCACCGATCATACCCTGCAGCATTCCTGTCAAGAGTCCTCTACCTATTATTTCCAAATAACAGGTTCTAACCATACTTATCAATGCCAAAAACACAGCCTGTATGGGCCTGGATAACATACCAGGCTGCTTACTAAACAGTCTAAAACAAGAGTTAGCAGAACCACTGGGTACTGTCGTCAACCACAGTCTAAGTACTGGCTTTTTCCCGGCACAGGGGGATATAGCTATTGTAATACCCTTGTACAGAGGATGGTCCCCTCAACAGAACCAGGAAACTATGTACCCATAAGCCTGACCAGCCTTATCTGCAGGCCATGGATAGAATCATCTTGGATCTTATCAACAAGGACATTGGTGACCTTAAAACTCTTTACCCAACTCATTTTCACTTTGTCAAGGGCAGATCATGCCTGTTAAACCTCGTGGAATTCTTTGAAAGTGTCAACAAAACCCTGTATTAAGGAAAATTAGTATATACTGCCTATCTCAACTTGTCCAAGGGCTTGACACTATCTACCAGTAAGGCATAGGCATTATTGCAGAACTCACCCACCCGGGGATTAACACATATGTGATTAGATGAGTTGGCAACTGGCCCGCCAACAGACTGCATACAGTTATAGATGGGGATTCCGCCTCTACCAGCAGACCTGTTACCAGTGGTGTCCCACATGACCTACATGAAAAGACTGAAAGCCCTGTCCCATACTCTGCATCCTACAGGCTGCTGAGAAGTGACTTGTGGCTGGCCTACAGAGCATTCTCAAACCCTGCCTTAAAGGAAATTATGCACCTCCCCAAGTCACATGAGGTAAGACTCACTTGCTCTAGGGACCATAACCTAGCCTGCAACATCAACAGAACATGCTGGAGAGACAGATATATCTCCCAGAGATTGCCACCCCTATGGAACAAATTCCCAATTCACATGAAACATAGCATCTCAATTACCCTGTTTAAGGGTAACTGAGACAATTGCATGGGAAATTGTAAATTTGCCCCAGGTTCTTCACCTATGTCACTCTTAGACATGGTTAACCAGTGCTGATCATGGATTAGCAAATATGGACTACATATCTTGGTCTATAAGAGATCAATGGTACAACTTGGGTAGGCTTGACAAGGCCCTAGGTCCAATAGCTTAGTAATCTCCTATGAACTTATGAAGCTAGGGCCATTATGGTAGCAACCCCATGTGAATCTATGAAGCTATGAACCTATGCAGGCCTGCCAACATCTTGACACACACATGGGCTGCTGATGTAATGTACTATAAGTTCAGCTGTAGTATTGTAAAAGTCAAACGTGTGCCATGGTGCTTGTGTTAGGTACTGTGTTATGTAGGCTGTGTACTTAGATATTTACCGGTTCTATTCTCACTTCAATCAACTGGGTATGTTGGTGGGTGGGTGTGTATGCATGTGTGCTCCTGTTTGACATTGCAGACAGCCTTTTACTGCAGCTTGTGGGACACCATTATTACCATATTCTCAACTGGCACTGCTGATGTCATCATTTGGGTCTACTTCACATCACCTAAAACCCATTTGACTGACTTTCTTTTCACCAAGACCAAATCACCTAATTTTCAAAATACTGAAAACTCATTTGACTGAATCTCATTTCACTGCATTGTAAGACATAGACATGATGTGGGTTTGGATTCACCTGTGACTTGTTTGTGATAAATAGAATTTTTGTAACTTACAGTGGTGACTGTCAGAATACTGATAGTCATGTCGAAAGTAGTGTTTTTAAATGTGGGTATGTCTCTTTACATTTATATAGGAAGTATCTAAAGTAATATTTATGTACATATGTATATATGTATTTATTTATTTATTTGACATTTGTTGACCGGGTTGGTCCAACTGGGACAAAGCCCTTTTTCAGTGGAGATCCAGGGAGAAAAGCAACACAGTTAATACATTCAATTAAGTAGAATTATTACAAAGGTAATAATACAAAATCTCAAGTATATATGGCGGATGTTTTGTGCATTCCCAGCAATAGTGGCAGTGTGTAGAGTACTGTAAGGCAAGTAAAAGGTATATGCCCTTTTTCCCACTGTACTGCAATCCTGGAGTTAGTATATATAGTTAGTGGGGTGTGGGGAGCTGTTGGTGTGTGTGGGGCATAACCCCCACTTAGTTTGATTTTATATTGTCCAGTTTCTGTTATGAGTGTAAGTAGTTTTTAAGTTCTGGAAAGAGGTAGTTATTAGTGTTGTGAGTATGTTTGTCTATGGTTTAATGCTTAGCCTTTTGAAATTTACCATTGTAAGCTTTCGGTGAAATGAGATTCAGTCAAATGAGTTTTCAGTATTTTGACAAATTAGGTTATTTGGTCTCAGTGAAATGAAAGTCAGTCAAATGGGTTTTAGGTGATGTGAAGTAGACTCCATCAGTTATATCAGATGTCTGGCTATGTGGTCACCCCACTAGGGCATGGTCACACACTGACCTGCAGGCCAGGCAGATGTCACCTCATCCTATACTAGATAGATGACAGTGACATGGCTTTTAATCTATCCACATACATCATGGCATGATCTGCAGGCCTTGTGTTATCTTCCTGAGAAAACCATGTGGTATCTTCAGCTGCTCCATGTGTCTGTATAGCTACATGCAAAAGAGAACATTATACTGCATAACTGTTTTGATGAGGTTTGACTACAGTGCTGTCATACAGTCCTAAGATCAGAATATGATGGCGTGACTTATGATGTGCACCATACATTTGTCCTGGAAGATTATTAAAGAAAGAAGTTAGAAAGTAATGATACACATTGCAGTTTCTGACATTAACACTCTTACAAGAGCATTCACTATAACACTGTGAAAGCTTTATGCTCTCAACTCTCTAACTTTCAAAGGACAATATAAGTCAAAGTTACAATGACCAGTTCAACAAAACAAATGCAGATATACTAAGCACTAAGTTAGCTATGCACCCTGAGCATCAGATACATCTTTTTTATCCCTGAATCCAAAAGTTAGAAAATAGGGATATGGCACAGTTATCATCACTTGTACAGGGTGTTGTGGGTGGATGGGGGTCAGGAAGCCTAGACTGACACAGAAGGTCAGTATGTGTGTGTGAGTAGGAAGGAAAAGAATGCAGACATTGGAATAAATCAACAATGGCCAGTGAAACAAAATAAGTAACTGCTGTGTGTGTGTCTGTAGGGGTCCCTCAGGTGAAATTGGTCTGTGAGTGTCTATATGAGCACAGTCAAACTCTTTGCTAGCTCTACATATTGGTCGGTCAGAAATGTGTTAGCTGTGCATGGTAGAGGTGGCAGTTCATCATTGTTGGCTGTGACCATGAGAACTGTCTCTGCCAGGACTTACACTGGCACATCCACACCCACAGTCATATGCATTGCTGCTACCTGAACTTGAATGATGTCTACTGGATGAGTTCCCTACAAGGGGACACCAAGGACCATGACCCCATGGCCTGCCTGTCTAGGTGTGGACAGCAGACTCACTGATGGAGCAGTGGAACTACTGCTACTATGGGAGCATGATCGGTCACTGCCACATTGGCTGACAGCAGATAATGTGGCTGACATACACTCATGAGGATGCTATTGCCCTCCCAGCAGACATCTCATCACAGACACTGCTCTTTCCATGACAGACACCCCTCAGTCCATCACAGACACTCCTGCTTCCAACATATCATTCATCCAATGCAGTGAATCGGCAACACTGCAGTGGCAATCACACGTTAGACTGTGCCACATCCAGAACCCTGAACATTTGTCTGGAGCACCCATGGGAACGTGCCTCTGTCTCCATGATGGCTCTAAATATACACTGAGCAGCACAGGATGTCACACCTACACCTAGTGGAGGAGGGAGAACAGGCAACCTCCAAGCAATCCTATCAATCTCCTATGTGACACCTTGCTCACCCTTTGGCTATGGACAGACTCAACAGGCACTGAAGCCACAGTAGCCACAGTTCCCTGATCAGTGTCCTTGCCCCCCACTTCTCTAATATCTGTGGGCTTAGTGGACTGGGTAGGTGTAGGCCTACTGGCTGTGGCCAATGGAAATGCAGGGGATGGCTGTTATGTCAACCTGTGTGTCATATTCAATCATTGCATCCCCCCTTGATTGTGCCTCAGTTTGGCCACCATCATTATCAGAGTCTGCGGATCCACAAATATCACATGACACAGAGCCCACACTACTACTATTATGATCACCTGTTATAAAAAGCATAAACCACAGGAATACATTAATACTAGGACTACTATGGTGCAGTATATGCTAATAAACTAACACTGCTGCTATTATTACAGAAAGTGCAACAATGCACACAACAGTCCTGACATCAAAATCACACACTACAATATTTCTTTCAAATTGCTCAGCACTACCATCATAAAAGCATGTGGCTTACCATCTGCAGAAAATGTATTGCGCTGTTCTCCAGATGATCCTGGAAGAAGTTCAGCAAGAGGTAAGGGCGATGTCATCACAATTAACAGTAACTCAGGAGGTAATACATTTACTCCTGCATATGTACCTTGATGATACTTTGAACAAGAACATGGCTGATAACTCCAAACTAAGCTTATAACTGTAGCAATATTCAATCCCCATCCCCCACCCCCAAAGCAAGACATGTTGATAAAGAATTAACTTATTTATTTCAGTTGTTTTCCTATAAAACAGTATTCAGTTGTTGAGATATCAAAGCTTACCTGGAAGCTCCTCCAGGGATGTGCTTGCTGTCTCAGAAGGTATTGCACCAGTATCCAAGACATGTTGTACTGCCCTCTCCTGGGAGCTGTCTGGATCTCTCAGATTGGCCATGAACTTTTCATTGGGGATTAGTGGTGGTTCCCTAGCAGGCCCTATACCAGTAACCATTTGGTTACTGACCACTGCAGCTGCTTGCCTCTTTGCAGATATTTTCATGTAATTTGCCTTGTTGCACACCTCTTCATATGTTCTGCCATCATCACCCACAGGACTGATAACATGAACAATCTGCTGCCATATTCGCATCCTATAGGCCATATTTCCCCATCCCTTTCCAGGAGAAAAGCACCATTTTGCCAAAACTCCTCGATTATGACTTGATTTTCGGCATCAGTGAAGGCGGATCTCCCTAGACTGACACACCTGAGTGACATGCATGTAGGTGTCCTAAAAGACAACAGAAGGATAATACACATACATATCATATAACTACAAAATAACTGTTTCCAGATAAAACAGAAAAGTTAGCCACTCAGTATTACCCAGTCAAAAATATAAAACAGTCCAGAGATGTGAAATACTAACAACAAGCTGGATTCAAACAATGAGAGTAACAAGAGCAACATATCCTTGTTTATGCCAGAACAGTAACTCACCTTTTCTCCACCCCCAAAAAAGAACAGTGTACTCTTGTTTGTGCCATAACAGTAACTTGTCTTTGTCCCCTCCAAACAAAACAGGTAAATTACCCATTTTGCTAAGAAAAGGTCTTTGAAATGCTTAAAGTCCTATCAAAAGACCTATCACTGACACATTATTACATATTTATTACACAGCATTCCATTTTCATGTATTGTCAGTCATGTGTACAACTGAAATGGCTTGACAGACTGGACCATGCCATCAGTACACTTTAATGCATTCGGATAAAAGTGTAAAAACCTTTGCTTCACACTCTTCTTAAAGACATTCCAACATATGCAGTATGCATATGACAAAAGGGGATCATACCTTCTGAAGTTCAGTACTTTTCTGTACAGATATATCCTGAAGAAAAAGTATTTTTACAGTCTTCTAAACATATACAACTCTTCTCACTATCAGTTTGGCTAGCTATATGCTTGCCTTTTTTATTGGTGTAGATTATTAAGAGATTACAACTTTGTCTGTGTTTCATTGATGCAAATTACAGCATAAGCATCTAAATTGCATGCTAGTCTACCAATCCAAAACAGTGGAGTTATTCAACAAGGTAGAAAGCATCCATGTAGACTGGTGGGCTGCTAGTGCTTTAACTCATTAGCATGTTCTAGAGGCTGAAGCCAATGATATTGCTGCTGCCAATAAGCATAGGCCAAGAAGGAGAAAAGTTTTCAGGCCACTTTTAACTTATCACAAGCTACATGATAAGGAAATTGTAAAGCACTACAGGGATGGACATGGACATGCTACAGGAACTCAGCAACCTCTGGTGCCCACAACTCAGAACCATAGCCAATTGAGGGGAACTCATCTCAGTGCAGACTACGGTATGTCTAACCCTTAGAATATTAGCTACAGGTACTTTTTAGAGACCAGCAGAGGACATACTGAGGGTATCACAGGCATCAGCATCTGGGATCAACAACCAATTCCTGGATGCTATGCTCCAACATGCCAGTGTGCACATATATTTTCCCTATAGTTCTGAGGAGAGGGCAAGGAAAATGCAACAGTTGTAGCAGGTAGTGCACTACCCTGAAGTACTGGGTGCCATAGATTGCATTTATGTAAAAATGAAGGCACCACCTGGGGAACAAGATAGGCTCTAAATTAACAGAAAGGACTACCGCTCTCAACTGCCAAGCTGTGTGTAATGCCAAGGCAATCATCTTGAACATGTCTGCTGGCAACCATGGCAGTTACCATGACTCATATATCTGGCACACCTCCCAAATGTACCAGATGTTTACTAGGGGGGATATCCCACAGGGTCATCTACTTGGGGGTGCAGGCTATGCACTGATACCATGGCTGATGACACCCATCTGAACTGCATCCACATCCACAGAAGAATGTCATAATGATGCACATGCTCAAACCAGAAATGTCATAGAGCATGTGTTTGGCCTGCTGAAGTGACAGTTCTAGTGCCTAGATACATCTGGGGAGCCCTACAGTACAATCCATGGACCTGTACAGAAATCTTCACAGTATGTGCCATGATACACAACCTAATCCTGAGGAAACAGTTACAGCAGAATCAGCAAGGGGAAGGGGCTCACATCCCACCACCAATGCCAAGATCACCAGAGCCACAGGCAGATGAGGAGTCAGAGGAGGAACCACCAACTGCTGTGGGTGAAGGCAGTCATAGGTGTGCTCAGTATGCCCTTGCATTGGCTAAGAGATAATGCATAGCACACTCACTCACCACTTAGGGGCCTAAAACCTTCCTACTCACAAACATATAGTAACATTGATGCCAAGTAACTCATACAACCTTTACCACCCCATGTCTTGTCTGTGTACTGCTTGCATTAGACAGAGTTGGCCCTGTGGCAACTGCTGCATTTATAAGGTAACCTGAAGTGCATTGTTTAATAATATTATAGCATATCCTTGTATTTCATCATTTGTTATTGTAAGCAAGTAAAAGGGTGTAGATTTGTACAAACATTACCATATGTGACAGCCAAGACTTATTTATCTTATATGTGTCCATTAGTAAGTAATAAGTAGTAGCCCTCAGGCATCAAAGATTCACACAGTCATACCTCTCAAAAGTGCTGATGATATCTGCATGCCCACAATTTAGCACCATATGTTTGTACTAGAAAATAACTGAAGAGAGAAATTAGAAAGTAATGATACACATTCCAATTTCTGACTTCACAATCCTCACATGATCAAACAACAGGCAGGATTCAAAACAAGGAGAGTAACAAGAGCAAGATATTTTTGTTTGTGTCATAACAGCAACTCACCTTTGCTTGCACAAAACAGCAGTCTGTGCTTGTAGGACTAAGTCCTAATGACATTCATTTGAACACTCTGATATTCTATTCCTACTGGAGGAAGCCATCAATGATGACACAACACCAGGCATGTTTCCCTGCGGCTCATGTATAGCATGCCATTACATTTACACAGGCTCAGAATTTGTTTTTCGCCACTGTGACTTTAAAGTTGTTTTCCCCAGATATTTTGATTGCAGTACTGCTAATGTGGTGTATTCAGAGGTTTGTGACACTTGCAATAGTTTTTGCATAGGAGAAACTTTTTGAAAACTTTTGAGTAGAATTAAGGAGCATTGGGTGGAAACACAGTTTGTACTGCACGGGGTTTCTCTAGTTTAGTTTTCTAGTGTTAGAGCATTTGGATGTTTTTTTTATGGGGACATTGATACTCTTATTGAAGTAAGGGAACTGAAATGGCAGTTAATTTTAAATGCAAAGTCTTTCCCAGGACTTACTGAAACACTTAACATAAGTGTGCCATGCGCTGACCCAGATAACCTCTGAGTCACATTGCTACCTTAGATCTCAGCTTTTTAGAGTTTCTCTGTGTTATTTTGAATTTGGTTTAACTACCTCTTAATTTTCTTTGATGTTTTGTTACCTTAGATAAATTTAGTTCATAGGCAGCAATGTGTTATTTTTCTTTGTTGCAACATTTTTTCTGTTTTTTATTGCTTTTTTCTTCTAAAACAATACTTATTGAGACCTACAGTGCTGTTTTTCTCATTATTTGTTTTTCTGAAAATGTTCTTGGTATGAATACAGAATGAAAGTGCTCAACGCAGGTTCTGCTTTATTTATTTTGCCTGGTATAAGAAGTTTTTATTTTATATATATATATATATATATATATATATATATATATATATATATATATATATATATCTACTTCAGTAGATCGAACATATTACAAGTATGCCCCACATATGGCCAAGACCATATGTTCAAACTGTTCAAACTTGTAATAGGTCGAACATAGAAGTAAAAAAAGAAATAAACAACAAAAAACAAAATTAAACATCTGTAGCAGGGGGGTATTCCCCCCTCCTGTACCTCCCACACCCCCCTTAATTATACCAACTCCGAGATCACACTACATTGTGGAAAAAGGGAATACTTCCCATTCTGCACTGTACGGAGATCTCCATTCAGTCCAATCAAACATTTATGAGTTTGAACATATGGTCTTGGACTTATGAGGTTCCTTGTTATATGTTTGAGCTACTGAAGGAGACCCATATATATATATATATATATATATATATATATATATATATATATATATATATATATATATATATATATATATATATTTTTTTCTGCCTTATTTGTCTACTGATAACTGATATTATTTCTTATTTTATATAACTTGTATTTGTAAAATCTCCCATCAAAGAGTTTAATCATCAGCTTTCTATTAGATATTACAGTATATGTATAATATTTCATAGCTTACTAGTACTGCTCTTTTATTAATCATACATAGTAGATGTTTCATTACTTGTGCATTTGCATTAGTAATCATAACATTTTACTCTTCTTATTAATTCTAATATTACAGGCAATCTTAACTAGGTGTAAAATAATTCCTTCTGTTTAATTTGAATTTGTGTTTTTGTACTGTGAACTCCTGTACTGATTTAAGCTTTACATCCTGACATTAGAATTTGATTACAGCCTGTATAAAATGCAACTCACAACACAGAGTAACTGCTAATTTCCTATGTAAGTTTCTCATTATTCTTAATTCTTTTAAACTTTTCTAATCAGTAACAAACATCTAACTTCACGTCTCTCCATTAATATGTACAGTTAGAGTTAATAACAGTATAGCATAAGCTGTAAGCTAATAAGCTAAATGTAAGCATATTATATGTCAGCAACAACTCAATTTAAAAAAATACTATAGCTTTTGTTTTACTAAGTTTTTACTTCTAAAAAAATATTTAAAAAAGGATTTTATTTTGAGTAGATTTCTCACATATATACTTGAAAAGAAGTTCAGATCTTTTTTCCTCATAGTTGTGACCATGATTAAGGCACGTCCTGTTTTCACAGAAATCAGTGATGAACTTTGAACTCTACTAGGACCTCAATTTTCTTCAAAACAGCTCATGGAGTAGATGGGTAGCAAGTCAAGCAAGAATCAAACATTTTTGCAGAACAGGAAGATTATTTTGTTCTAGAATTTTTTTAAGTGTGAATTGCTTCGTAAACTACACGTGAAAGGAATGTGTTACACAGGAACAAAGAAAAGAAAATTATCAGCACTTTAATACTTCTAATTAGCATATTACTTAGATCTGGCATTCTTTAATCCAGTATTGAACTTGCAAAGCAAAGTTAAAACAAATAAAATTCTTAACTTATATAGTCTTAAAGTTACCAATTCTATTGCTTATAATTTAATGACATTCTCTTACAGGAAGCATTTATTAATATTTAGGAATACATTTATAAGTTTAGTTAAATGAACTATATTAAGTCTTTCACTGTAAATATAGTAAACCTAACCATTTATGTTCATTATCATGAACAAAAATACTTAAAATATAAAGACATACTTGCATATATGTTGAAGCTTAAACTCCAGTGCAAGCCTTTTACATAAATGGTAAATCTATCATTTCAAAAAATAAAAGTCCTGCAATCAGAGAATAAAAGTCACTTGTTTTTAAACTTTTTATGTTTTAGAAGCAATTATTCAGGAATTCAGCTCATTCTGTCTCTTGACGGGTGTAATGTTCCAATCCATTTCTTCAGTATTATTAAAGATTTTATTTTTAATAAAAGTGTATGCAAAATATTTTAGTTCCTTCTTAAAGACATCATTTTATCTTTGCAGAAAACACCTAAGTTGTTTTAATATTGTTATTTTTAAGATCTTTAATCAGCGATAAGCAGGATTTCATTTTAGTCATTATTGTACTGAAATAATAATTGTCAAATCTGACATGTTCACCTTTTTTAATAGGTGGGACAAGCCATGCTATTTTTAATATTTGATTTTTTTCTAAGCTGGAACAACTATATTTGAATGTGGGGGTGAGTGTTCTTTCTTTGAAGGTGTTCTCAGGGATCAGTGTGCCCTTTCAATTCCATAAGATAAAGTTTCAGGTATATTTAATGTTTAAAGTTGCCAGGTTGTTAAGACGTTTATTATATTGTCACTCTCATTCTTTTCAGGTATACTACATATTCTGGTGTTATTTCATCTCAGACTATTTTTATAAATCATCAACTTTATCTATGATACAGTTATTTTGTTTTAAAAGAATTTCAGTCTGAGACTCACCTTCAGTTATTCTCCCTTTATGATCATTTAAAGCTTCTTCCATACTGCTGATTTGTACAGTTTGTTGTTTCATAAGAATTTCTAAATGTTCCATCATCATCATTCTGGACTCTTCTTTGAAACTTTCGATTTTGGTATCCAGCTTGTCCATTTTAAGTAATACATCCTGCATACTATAAACTAGTGACTGTATATCTTTTTTTAACAGAAGAATCATGAGTACCATTTTTTGAGTGGCTCATGTTGAAGTCTCTTCTCTGTTGACCAATCAATTGAAAGTCTGACATGAATATTACAGCTTTTGAAGAAATTGAAACTATAAATCTTTATCTGACTATTACTGGATAAAATTAGCTATTTCCTTCTTTCTTGATGTACTGGAAAATATTAGGGTTCAACCAAACACTCTAATAATGGGCAACTTCAACTACCCCACCATTAAGTGGGAAAACTACTCATGTACCAACTCCTTAGTGCAACACTTTCTGGAATTCATAAACTCCAATGCCCTAGATTACCTTATCCACACCCCCACCAGGGGAAACAATATCCTAGACCTAGTCATTACCAACATGAGTGACCGGTGTTCCACACCTGAAGTCAACTCCTCATTGGTCCGATCCGACCATAAGCTAATCACTCTTGATATCCACATCCCACCCCAACCCTCATTAAGGAAACCACAGTAAACAATTTCTCCAAAGCCAACTTCATGCTTCTTAAGACAGAAGTAGTGAACTTCATGACACCCATGCAGATGGACAATACAGTTACAACTGCTGAATCCTACACAAATGCAATCTATAAGCACTTACATGAGTGCATGGATCGTGCTATCCCAAACAGAACCAAGACGCTATCCTCCAAAAAAAGGAAACCAATCTGGTGGTGGTCTCCTGCCATAAACAAACTGTATAACAGAAGGAAGAAACTGTTGCAAAAGAGAGTAAAATCCCATGAGTGGAGGAGCTCCCTGGTCAGCCTCAGTAAGAAGCTGAGCTCCCTTATAAGATCCTCCAAAGCTAGCTATGAAATAAAATTGCCACTAATTCCAAGGACAACCACAAAGCATTCTATATCTATGTCAAGAATCTCAATGGCAACATCCAGATCTGCTCTGAGTTACAGCACAAAGGCACGAAAATTACAGAACCAACTGATATTGCCAACATCCTGGCAGATAGGTTCAGTGCTAACTTTACCTCCCCCTCACCCCCTAAAGGGCCCATATCTATACAGGAAGAATGCAGAGTCCCTGTAATCACAACTGCGCAGGTAAAAGCTGCACTCTCTAAATCCAAAAACACAGCATCCGTGGGACTGGACAACATCCCAGGCTGCGTTTTACATGAACTTCAGAATGAACTGGCTCCCCACTTAAGCACCATGTTCAATAATAGCCTCACATCAGGCTTTGTGCCCACTGAATGGTGCACAGCAGCAGTTATTCCACTCCACAAAGGGGGAGCCACCACTAATCCTGGGAACTATAGACCTATTAGCCTGATGAGCCTGGTCTGCAAGGTCATGGAACGTATCATCATGGAACTCATAAACAAAGACATTGGTAACCTCCAAACTCTGGATCCCACCCAGTTCGGGTTTGTGAAAGGCAGATCATGTCTCCTGAACCTGATTGACTTCTTTGAGGCAGTCACCAAAGACGTAGATGAGGGTAAGGTAGTTCACACAGCCTATCTTGACCTCGCCAAGGCTTTCGACACGTTCCCCCATTCTGGAATTATAGCTAAACTCAATAAACTAGGCATAAATCCCTACGTCACAAGATGGGTTGCCAAATGGCTCACTGACAGAACCCACACTGTAAAAGTTGCAGACTCCAAATCTGACCTCAAACCAGTGACAAGTGGAGTACCACAGGGTTCAGTCCTGGGTCCTCTCCTGTTTGGTATCTACTTCTCTGAAGTACAGGCTAACACAGAAGGCCTCTGGCTAACGAAGTTTGCAGATGACTGCAAACTAGGAGCCACAGTCAAGTCCCCAAATGATGTGAACATCCTACAGAAGGGCCTCTCTGAGACAGATGCCTGGTGTCAGAGCCATGGCATCAAGCTTAATGCCAAAAAGTGCAGTGTCATCCCCTTTGGTAAAAACTCTGTACCCATGAGCTACCACATAGGCAGCAATCTACTTAACACCGAATGCATGATAAGAGACCTTGGGACCCAGGTGGAGAGTAGTCTCTCCTTTGATAGTCACATCGCCACAGTAGACTAGAAGTCCTTCTACACGGCACACCTTATCATAAAAGGGTTCTCATCCAGGAAAAAAGAGATCATCGTTCCCCTCTACTCGACACTCATTAGACCCATTATAGAGTACAATGCCCCTTTTGGAATGTACCTCACAAGACATCTGCAGCAGCTGGAAATGCCACAGAAGTACCTCACAAAGAGGATTACTGGCCTCAAACAAATGCCCTACACTGACCACCTCAAAAAACTCCAGCCTTACTCCGTAGCATATGGCCTACTCCGAGGTGATCTCTGCCTAACATATAAAGTTGTGTCAAACCCAGAGCTGTTGGACTTGCTACACCTAAAAAATCCCAATCCCTCTGAGCTACATGCTCTAGGGACCTAATCCTTGTCACCACAATAAACAGGACATGCTGGAAGGATAGATTCCTATCCCAGAGACTTCCCATACTCTGGAACAGGCTACCCATCTATGTCAAGCAAAGTTCGTCATTAGCACTCTTCAAGAAAAATCTTGATGGGTGGATGGGAAATACGAAATACACCCCGGGGATCACTTATGTGTCTCTACTTGACAGTGGCACAGGAAAATAACGTTCTTGGGTGGCGTAAGCCAGGGAACCTTGTTGGCTAGGCTTATGTAGGCCCTTGGGCCGATAGCCTAGTACCTACCTATGAACCTATGAACCTATGACGTATCTCCAAATTTACATTTTTTGATGACATTTTCTTTTAGAGAAAACATTTCAGTCACAGGGCTTTCACCAGTTGCAGCTCTTGGTTAGCAATCTTGGCCACACTTCCAGATGGCAAATTTTTGAATGTATGCTCTGGTCCAGAAATTAATGATACATGTTACAGTCAAAATAACATAAGCATTGAATTTCTATATGATGCTTTAATGTCATTTGTTGCTTTAATGTCATCTGAGTGCCATTCTAGCTAAAGAACTATGAATGTTGCTTGCAATTTTTCTGACATGTAAAGAGAAAAGCACTCATTTATACTTCTGAACAAAAAGCTATTTTTGTGTTATAAGTTTATGGAAGCTCATTTTGTTTTGTATTTTTTAAGTGTAATATATGACACAAGCCTGCTAAACAAATTACATAAACTGTTTTTGTTTCTCTTGGCAACTCCCCCAAATAACTACATTTTGTTGCCATCTTGTCACCCATTTCACCAAATGGCACTACCCATATCACCTTTATTTTTTTATTAACTATGTGTATGGTATAGTGTCAATATTTGTCTAAGGGGTAGATATAATACATCCAGTTGTCAGCATGCTCCATCAGGACACCTCAGGCTTTTCTTGCCCACCTCATTGGTGATCCAGAAATACCACTGAGTTAATTCAGACTGGCAAGACCTCTGCAGTTCCATATTGTCAGCCATTAGTATCAGAAATGGTATTCTATATTGTAATTAGAATATTCCACATAACATCTCCCATAACCTCTCCTGGCATGGCAGGTCACCTTGCAAGTTTCTCTTTGAGGAGAATTTGGGGGCACCATTTCTGAAACACTGCATATATGAATATTTGGTGGACTGCATGTTGTCACATATGTCTAGTTAATGTTGCTGTGATATGCAGGTGGTATTTTGAAGCTACATCATGCAATATTTGCCTATAGTTGGATATAATGATTTGTCACACTTGATCGCATGCCTCATACTGCCCATTGCTACTTCATAACAGGCATGCAATGTACATGCAAGGTCTGTCTGACACTTAGAGTATTCTGTATTGTGTAAAAAATTTGGATGGGCTAGGTGAACCACCCAAAAAAAATGCAGATTTGTTTTTGTTTACAAGCCCATTGAAATAGTCTTATTTGCAATCAAGGTGACAGACAAGGTCTTTGTCTGGCTAGTCTTTTACAGAAAAAAAAAAACATATCTCTTACTGATCAATGATTCATAGCACATTATTATGTATTGCATACTATTTTCTTCTTCTAAGCTACAGGGAAATATATGTGTTTTCATTTTTTATGTAAGCATGTACAAGTGTAACATATTGCTTTAGCAGCTGGTGTTGGGTTTATGCAAATCTGTTTAAAGATCTATATGATGTACCATACTGAAAAAGATATCAACAAATGCTTTTAAATGACTGGTTGAAATAATAATACTATATATTAATATGGCAGGTTTACTGCTAAAAAAAATAACACAATCAATAAAGCTAAATGACTGTGCTAATAGGTAACAACAAACATGCCATTCAGATTGATTTAGAAGTCCCTCAGGAGTACTTAAATAAGTGAGTATAGAAAAAATATCCCTCTTCAAACCAATACAACATTTAATGAAGTCTTGCATTTTAACATTTTAACCCTTAATCCACTAAATAAATATTTGCCTAACTTCACTATCACTCTGGACTTATAAAATCAATTTAATAGTGCTATATCTTTTGTGAGCCTTCAAATAAGAGTTTGAAAGTTCAGAATAAAGAAATAAGCTTTAAACCATATGCAGACAAATGTGACTAAAACAAATTGTTTTTATATCTTACAGCCTTACAACACAGTTTTAAAAACTGTAATGTCATTACATAATTTATTTTAAAAGTAGACTTTCACACCCAGATTTTAAGTGTATAATTTACAGACATTTTATAACAAAAGAAGAAACACAACAAAAAAGAAAACTACATCAAAATATAATCAGTATCTATGAACTTTATTTTCAAGCATAGATGTTTCACTCCTACAACATTCACTGCAGATAAACATATAAAAGATTGGCCACAGAGAATATATGCAATACATAAATATTTATTGCTGATTCTCCTAATGATTTCATTATAGATATAAACTCCACTAATTAATAAGTCTAAGTAATATCGGACATATTTGAGACATTTTAAAACCCCTGGCCGGATTCACGATGGCTTGCACGGAGTGTACGTGTAGAGGAAGACTCCATGCAGCCATCACGTCTGACGAGCGATCCAGGAACAGCTTGTAGGGGCGTGTAAGAGAGCTCCTAAAATGTCTCCTACACGGACAGGGATGGGATATGCAAATTACCTCACTTGCAGCCAAAAGGCATGCAAATGAGGTAAATTTGCAATCCAGGAAGCACAAACCTGTCTGAGTAGGAGCCGTGTTAGCTGCAGAAATGTACTCAGTTGACAACTGAGTACTGTTCTGCAAATAGCACAATGGTGCCTTGTCAGCTCCAAATAAAGGTTGTATATGGTTGAGGAAGCATGCCAATGGCCAAATATATGGCCATTGGAAAAGTTCCCAGATGCAAAATTAAAATAAAAATACTTTTTTTTCCGGCGATTTCCGATGTTTAAGCGTAGCGCAGTGCCGCGCAAACAGGGTGCGCTAAAAAAAATAATAAAATAAGAAAATAAAAGCCACAAATGTGGAATGTATGAAAACTGTTAAATTACAATGTAAGGGAATAGCAGGCTGAAGACAACATGGCCACTGAGTAGGGGTTGCTAAGGGGAGAAGCCCAGTCTAAGACATGTAACCAAGCATTAGTAGGCAATCCTATGTAAATGAGTGTTAGGATAGTGAATCACACTTTTACATAGCAAATAAGCACAGTCAGTGGAGTGTAGGAGTAGGATATGGGGAGTAACAGAGTAGGAGATAGGTGACATCACAAGGTGGGTATGTATGAATGTAGTGAAGTTCATAGGAGCAGAGTGGCATGTGTCAGCTGTCAGTTAGACATCATGGAAAGAGGTGTGTCAACAGGTAGGCCAGGGAAAGCCAAGAAATGGAAGGTGTATACTGTGGATAACACCAAAGTTTCTTGCTGAGCGGGTATGCACCCGTGTGTGTGCCTGTAAACCCAGGTAAGACAGGGTGCGCATGTGAAAGCATGAGTGCGCGCGTTTAAGCCGGAGTAAGCATGTATAAGGCTGTTTAAAGAAATGTAAGTGCGTTTGTGCTGGTGTGCCCATGTTTTAACCCAAATAAGCAAGTTGTAGTCTGTCTAAGCATGTGTGCACGCGTGTGAGCTGCTGTGAGCATGTCTGCGCTTGTATGCGCGTCGCTCCCCCCTGAGGAAACAGAAAGGAAAAAGGAAGCACAACAAATAGTAGGAAGCTACCAGGGAATATTAGTAGAGCTAGCAGGTGAAAACAATCAGAATCAGGCACACAGGCAGAACACTAGCCCAGCCCAGCACTTAAAACTCTGCAAACAACAGTGCAGTTTGTTACTCTCAAGAGACACTGCAACACTGGAGTAAGCTACTAGAAGTGAAAACTGAAAAAGCTACACTCAGACAAAAAATGCTAGGGGCTGCCATTGCTGTTATAAAGTGACATATGCAACATGCTGAGGTTGGTGAGAATGCAAATGCTGCCGGACAACCCACAGTGAGGAGACGTAGAAGAGTGTACAAGCCCAGGGTCACCTACCAGGGGTTACATGAGCTGGAGATAGTGGAGCACTATAGAGTGGACAGAGACCTCCTTCAGCAAATTGTTGAGCTGTGCAGGCCACGCCTCACACACAGAACCAACAGAGGGGAACCCATCCCAGTGGAACCAAGGTATGTGTTGGCCTAAGAATACTAGCAACAGGTACCTTCCAGAGACAAACTGGTGATATGATGGGGATATCACAAGCATCAGCATCCAGGGTACTGCACCAGTTCCTGGATGCCATGTCAGCACATGTCGGTGATCATGTATATTTCCCCAATTCCTGTGAGATATTGGCCAGCAATATGCGTCTCTTCCAGCAAATAGCAGAATACACTGAGGTAGTGGGTGCAATAGACTGCACGCATATATGCATCAAAGCACCAGCCGGTGAGTGGGGTAGGGTCTACATTAACCGCAAGGGCTTCCCCTCCATCAACTGCCAGGTCATGTGTGATGCCCAGGGCATAATAATGAATGTGTGTGCTGGCTGCCCTGGAAGCTACCATTATTCCCATATATGGCATCTGATGCAGCTGTACCAGACATTTGCCAGTGGGGACATCCCACATGGTCACTTAGTGGGGGATGCTGGCTATGCACTGGAGCCGTGGCTGATGACACCCATCAGAAATGCACACACACCTGAACGGGAATGCCATAATGAGGCACATGCACAAACAAGAAATGTAATTGAGCATGTGTTTGGGTTGCTCAAGTCATGGTTCCAGTGCCTGGACACATCTGGTGGAGCCTTGCAATACTCACCGACTACATGTACCCAAATTGTCATGGTATGTGCTATGCTACATAATATGATTCTGCGAAAACAGCTGCAGCAGGACCAGCATAGGCCTGGGCCAAACAACCCCCACCATTGCTAAGGCCATCACAGGCAGAGCATGACTCAAAGGAGGAACAACCTGAGCCTGCCCCAGTAGGCAGAAGGAGGCATGCCCAGTATGCCTTGGCCTTGGCAAAGAGGCAACAAATATCACATACACTGGCTCAGTAGGAACCCTGGAAATGATACCTCTCTCTGACTCCCACATATAGTGAAAGGGATGCCTAAGTTGACACAACCTGCTTTCAAACATGTGCAGGGAGTGTAGTATGTGCATCCGACATAGGCAGCCCTGCAGCACCACCTGAGGCATGATTGCCATGTGTTAAGCAATGTAAGGTAGTGCTAAACAGCATTTACTACCATGTAGTATATGCAAACTTGATGACCTTGAGTATCATCCTACCCTCAACAAACATGATGCCACAATATGAAGACAAGATGATCAATTACAACAATTGACTTAAGTATTGGTGTCAGTGAAAGGGGATCCAATGCATGTCAGCCTGGGATGACATGCTCAACAAGACATGATGCTTCACTAGGGATGGCTTTCACCTGTCACCTGTGGCCTTTTGGATATTGCCAAAGGCTCTTGTCACCCCCATAGTGCCTTTTTTAGGTAAGGCTCAAAAGACAAACCCACCTCCATAGGTATCACAAGGGATAAAAAACTAGAAGTAATGCTACTCAATGCCAGAAGTCTAAACTGCAAGATGCATGCACTCCAAACTCTCCTCAGCATGGAGAATGTTGATATCTCTGCAGTAACAGAAGCCTGGTTCAAGGCTCCCAAGAGCACCCTAGCACTAACAGGTTACACCTCATACCATGCTTTACAGCCACAAAACATGGAACAAACTACAAAAGGAGGGTGAGTATCAATATTTGTCAAAGATATCCACACCCCCAGGTTGGTGGCACAGCATGAAGCATCAGAGACTATCCATGTGCAACTAACAGTGGGTAAAACCGTCTTCCAGTTCATAGCCTGCTACAGACCACCCTCCTAAACCCAGGAACCACACTTGGCTGACTGGAGAACACATGAAAATATGAAGGTCTCCCCAAACACCATTATATTGGGCAACTTCAACTACCCAAACATAGACTGGGAGCATTACCCTAGCTGCAACACCCTAGCCCAAAGGTTCCTAGAATTTATAAACTCAAATGTTATGGAACAACTTGCTACCACTCCCACAAGAGGGGAAAACATACTGGACCTGATCATCACCAACATGGGGACTCTATGCCCAAGACCAGAAGTGTATCCCTCACTGGTAAGATCAGACCGTAGAGTAATCTCACTGGATATTCACATCCCGACCCCAGCCCATGGCCAGAAAACCACAGTGAAAATTTTTCACTAAAGCAAATGTCACACTCCTCAAAACTGAGGTGGAATCCTTCACAGCCCCTGTGCCTGTGGAAAATATGGCCCAGACCTCAGAACTGTTCATAAATGCATTCTATGAACACCTTCAGGAATGCATGGATTATGCAATCCCAAACAAAACCAAGATCCATTCCTCCAAAGGCAGGCATCCTGTCTGGTGGACCCCAGCCATAAAAAAACATACAATACAAGGAGGAAGCTACTATATGATAGAGCAAAATCCCAAAAAGGGAGGCATCTCTGATCAGTATTATTGGAAAACTACGGCCACACATAAAATTGTCTAAGGCCATCTTTGAGATAAAAATTGTACAGGACACTAAGGATAATCACAAGGCTTTATTTAGTTATGGTAGGAACCTGGGTGGGAATTCCCAGATATGCTCAGAATTAGTCCAAAATGACAAACAATACACCAAACCCGGAGACATTGCCAACATCCGAGCTGACAGGTTCAGTGCAAACTTCTCCCCACCAAAAGGGCAAATATCTATCCCAGCAGAGTGCTGGCCCCCTGATATCTTAAATGCTCAGGTAACAGCCAGCCTCTCCAAAGCAAAACACACAGCATCAATGGGACCAGACGGTGCCCTGGGCTGTATCCAACATGAACCCCAAGAAGAATTGAACACAAACATAAAACCACTGTTCAGTCTCAGCCTTACCACAGGATATGTACCCAAAGAGCAGTGTACAGCAACAGTGGTCCCTCTCCACAAAGGTGATGCCTCAATGGATACTGCAAACGTTTGGCCCAGAAGCCTGACTAGCTTGGTCTGCAAAGCTATGGAAAGGATCATCATGGACCTCAGAAATAAAGATATTGGGGACCTACAGACACTGGATCCTACCCAGTTTGGCTTTGTTAAGGGCAGATCCTGCCTCTTAAACCTGGTTGAGTCATTTGAAACAGTCACCAAGGCCATTGACGAGGGGAAGGTGGTCCACACAGCCTACCTGGACCTCGCAAAAGCCTTCCATACAATACCCCACTTGGTCATTATAGATAAGCTCACCAGCTTCAATATAAACCCCTATGTCACTAGATGGGTTGCAAACTGGCTCAAGGACAGAACCCACATGGTCAGAAATGCTGGAGCCATGTCAGACCCCAAACCAGCTACAAGTGGCATCCCACAAGGCTCAGTCCTGGGACCCCCTTGTTTGGTATATATTTCTCGGAGGTACAGGCCAACACAGAAGGACTGTGGCTGAACAGGTTTGCAGATGACTACAAACTGGGTGCCATAATTGACCCTCCAGCTGACACAAGCATCCTACAAAAGGGCCTCGTAGAAACAGACAACTGGTGCCAGAGCCATGTCCTCAAGTTAAACGCAAAAAAGTGTATAGTCATCCCCTTTGGCAAAAACTAAGTGCCCACAAATTACCACATAGGTGGTAACCCATTAAGTTTTTAAGAAGTGATAAGGGACGTGGGGACCTAAGTTGATAGCAATCTCTCATTTGACAACCACGTGGCCAAAGTGTTTAGAAAAACATTTCATATAGCCCACCTAATCATGAAGGTATTCACATCTAGATCAGGGGAGGTCATTGTGCCTCTTTACTCATCCCTCAGCAGGCCCATAATTGAGTACAATGCCCCTTGTGGGATGTACCTTATCAGACACCTGCAGCAGCTGGAAAGACCACAAAAGTACCTCACCAGGAGGATCAAAGGGCTCAAACACATGACATTTGCTGCCAGGTTAAAGAAACTGCAGCTCCACTCAGTTGCATACCACCTGCCCAGAGGTGATCTGTGCCTGATGTATAAAGCCATGTTCAACCTGGAATCAGTGGACATGCTGCACCTCAGAAAATCAGAATCCCATCAAGCTACACACTCAAGAGACCTGAACCTCAGGACTGAAATAAATAGGACATGCTGGAGTGACAGATTCATAACCCAGAGGCTCCCTCCACTCTTGAGTAAACTCCCACTCCAGGTTAGCCAGAGTCCCTCATTGATTCTCTTCAAGAGGAATCTGGATGAGTGGATGGGAGATTGTAGGTTTACTCTGGGTATCACGTCTGTCTCACTGTTAGACAGAGGCACAGTATACTAACCTTGAAAAATGTCACGGCAAACTCCACTTAAAATGTATGTTGAAAGCCAAACACACTCTGGCTAGGATTATAAATGCCCTAGGGCAGATAGCCTAGTATGAACCTATGAAGAGAATCACACACACCAACTAGTACAACTGTGGTCAATGTGGAGTAATGTTTGGCAATGTCCACCCAAGTTGGTGAATACACAGCAATGTTGGACAAGCCTGGTTTACATAGGCCATAGCCGAACAAAATGCAACATGCTCATAGTTGTCCAACTGGCCCTTAACCAGTCTGGTCTGCTCAGTATGAACATTTAAAGCAGTGATGGTATTCAAACCAATGATACTGTGCACCATAGTGAAAGTACTGAACCAGTCCACCATGACAGTATTGCAGTATTCAGCCAGTATGAAAGAATGTTGACAAGTCTTTGCAAACTATCCCATGGAAACCCTGCAGACACAGCACAATCCCTGTTGAGTTATGACACAAAGGAGTCTGGCAGTAAGAACACAACATGACTTCCAACACACACAGTATAAATGTCAATATTAGTCATGTTCACCCACAGCCACAAATGTAGTGGACTTCAGATCACAACATATGGAAAGGTCACACTGGGCATGCTCTCACACTTGGATAAATGAGACATATGTCAGGCAACAAACCATGGAAAGCCTGAACTGGGCATGCTCACACACCTAGGCCATGTCTGAGGATAGCAGTCGACCACACATATCTGGCAGTTGTATGTGTTAAGCCAGGAACCTCCCATGATCCAGCAATCTGCCCTGTGCACACAGTTAAATGACAACAGACACATATACTAATATACTGGAACCCTGTCATGATCAAACATGTTACGCAGATACACAAGTTGTTCATAGAAACTGGGAAAGCTATGGCAATAAAGACATGCAAACAGTATCAGCAACAAATATTGTGCATCCCCAACATAAATGTAGGTGCAGAGGTCGATACTAGGCTGTCTGCCCTAGGGAATTTATAAGCCTAGGCAGAGTGTATTTGGCGTCCGCCTCCCCAGTAGAGTAGCCTACTGTGCCTCTGTAAAGTGGGTCACAGAAGGCACCCTTTAAGGCTAGTTTGCTGTGCCTCTGTCAAGCAGGGACACAGTGGAGATCCCAGGGGTGAATTTGCAATCTCCCATCCATGCGGCTGGATTTTGCTTGAAGAGGGTTGGCGAGGGGCTATGTCTAACTTTAACTGGGATTCAATTCCAGCTCTGGGTAATGAATCTGTCCCTGCAGCATGTCCTATTTAGTTTTGTGCTGAGGTTTAAGTCCCTGGAGTGTGTAGCTCTAAGGGTCTTGGATGTTATGAGATGGAGCATGCCCATTAATTCTGGGTTTGACATGGCTGTGTACGTCAGGCATAGATTACCTCTGAGTAGGCATTAAGCAACTGAGTAGAGCTGGAGATCCTTTAGTTGAGCTGCATAGGACATCTGTGTGTAGCCCATGATCCTCTTGGGGAGGTACTGTTGTGGACACTGTAGTTTCTGCAGGTGTTGGGTAAGGTACACCCCAAAAGGGCCATTGTAGTCAAACATGGGCCTGATGAGTGACTAGTAGAGGGCCACAATGACCTCCCATGATCTACATGCAAACCCCCATGTGATAAGGAGGGCTATATAAAGGTCTTTGCAATGACTCTGTCAATGTGATTAGCAAAGGAGAGGTTATGATCTATGTTGGTCCCCAAATCTGTAAATACATCTTCTGTACTTAATGGATTACCACTTATGTGGTGATTTGTGTGCACCTTGTTTTCCCCAAAGGGGATGACTATGCATGTCTTAGCATTTAGCATGAGGCCATGGCTCTGGCAACAAGCATCCTTCTCTGTGAGACCCTTATGGAGGAAGCATGTGTCAGCTGCAGCGTTGCTTATGGCCCCTGGTTAGCAGTAATCTGTGACGTTTGTTAGACATAATCCCTCCATGTTAGTCTGAACCTCAGAGAAGTACTTACCGAACAGGACAGGTCCCACAACTGAGCAAAGTGAGACACCAGTTGTAACTGGTCTGGAATTGGACATGGCACCTGCAATTCAGACCATGTGGGTTCCATCCCTGAGGCAGATAGCAACACATCTAGTGATATAGGGGTTGATATTTAAGCTGGTAAGCATATGTATGATGCCTGAGTGGGGTATTGTGTTGCAGGCTTCTGCAAGGTACAGATAGACTGTGTGAACTACCTTGCCCTCATCAATGGCTTCAGTAACAATTTCAAAGATATGAACTATGTGTAAGAGGCAAGATCTGCCCTTAACAAAGCTGAATTGTGTATGATCCACTGTCTGGAGGCTCACAATGTTTTTGATTATGACTTCCATGATAATACGCTCCATAGCTTTTTCTACCACACTAGTCAGCTTATGAGGTGATAGTTCCTGTGGTCCATTGTGGCACCACCTTTGTGGAGTGGGAACACTGTATCTGTATGCCATTCTCAGGGTACATATCCTGCAGTAAGGCTAAGTTGGAACAGTGACTTAATGTGAGTGTACAGTTCTACTCAGAGCTCATGTAGGACACAGCCTGGGACACCGTCCGGTCCCATACATATGCTGTGTTATTTGCTGTGGAGAGGGCACCTTTCACCTGTGCATCTGTGATATCAGGGAGGTTACATTCATTTGGGATGGGCATCTGTACCCTTGGGGGGTAAGGGGGGGTGTTTGTGCAGACTCTGTCTGCCAGGGTGTAGGCTATGTCCATAGGTTTGGCATATTTTGTGGTGTTATGCAACAATTCAGAGCATATCTGGGTTGTTTCCACACATATTCCTGACATAACTAAAGAAGGCCTTGTGATTATCTGTAGTGTCTGGTCAATTTCACTGTCAAAATGTGCAAGTGATGATTATATGAGGGATTGAAGTGTCTTGCCAATACTGTTCAGAGATGTCCTCCCTCTGTGGGATATTGCTCTGTTATGTAGTAGCTTCCTCCTTCTGTTGTACAGCTTATATATGGCCGGGGTCAACCAGACAGGTCTCCTGTTTTGGAGGAGTCATGGTTTTATTTGGGATTGCATGATCAATGCATACCTGCAGCTGCTCATACAATGCGTTTGTAAAAGATTCTGCAGATTGGGGTGTATTATCCTCCAGCACAGGGCCTTTGAAGTGTTCCACCCCAGTTTTCACAAGTGCAAAGTCTGCTTTTGAGAAATTCTTTACAGTGATTTCCTTGGCTGGGTGTGGGGATGGGATATGGATGTCCAGAGAAAGTTGTTTATGGTCTGATCTTAACAATGAGGGTTCTACCTCTGGTGTGGAACATAGAGTCCCCATGTTGGTGATGATCAGGTCCAATATGTATTCCTCCTTGTGGGTGTGGTGACTGGTTGTGCCATAGCACATGGATCCACAAATTGTAGTGGCTGTAGGGTGATGTTGTTGAGGGCCTGAGTAGTATCCCCAGTCAATATTTGTGTACCTGACGTCAACCACTATAATGGTGTGTGTGAAGACCTTCATATCCTACACTGTTTCCAGGAAAGGTGGTCTGAACTACACACCAAACCAAAAGGCAGTTTTGCACAATGGTAGTTGTATATATATATATATATATATATATATATATATATATATATATATATATATGGCCTGTCATGCTTAGTGCAGTGGTAACAACCCAGAGGTGTGTGTATATGTGATATATATGGATACACCCCCTACTTGTGTTGTGTGTTACAAGTCCTGTGGTCATGAAGCATGGTACAGAACATAACCTGGCAGTGCCAGTGTGCATATGTGACCCTGAATGAGGCATCTGTTAATGCACAGATATTGTTATCCCCCATACTGAGGGATAGTAAAAGATGTACATTCCTCTTTGGAAAGACTGATGATGTCAGCACCCTATAAATACAGCAGGAGAAGGGAAGTCATCTAGTAATGCGAATAGCGTGCTGTGCTAATGTGTCTCTCTTAAGTATCATAACATGGCTATGTAGGGTTTGAATCCTGCAAACGCTGTGTGGGGTGGCATGGGGGTGTGTATGTATGCAATTCTCTGTGAAAAGAATGGCCTTTTTGAAGACTGGGATAACACACTAAAAGATGTACATTCCTCTTTGGAAAGACTGATGATGTCAGCACCCTATAAATACAGCAGGAGAAGGGAAATCATCCAGTAATGCGAATAGCGTGCTGTGCTAATGCGTCTCTCTCAAGTATCATAACCTAGTTAGGTAGGGGTTTGAATCCTACAAATGACACATGTGTGTTTAGTTTGTCAATGTGTTGTGTGTTTTGCTTTTATTATTGTATGACATATTATTATAACAGTAATTACAATGCACAGATCAGGTATGTGTGTGCCACATACAGATATGTACCTGTGACCTTTAATAGTTCCTATGTGTGAATTCTGCCTCATATGATTACAGTTGTTACCTTTGCCAGCATGTGCCGCAACTTACCAGACCTTAGGCCATACATGTATGTTGGTGACAATGCAGGCTACTGCAGTGATTTGTGTCCTAGGCCAATTATGTGACACACACCCATGAAAGCTTTGATAGATTAATGTGGGTGAGGGTTCATGTCTGGAGTATATGTCAGACATGTTAAAACACAGCAAAGTCTGTGAGTGATGGACATCCAGTGTAGGTGTATGGCAACTGTTGCTGATATGCATACAGACACTGTCTTGCTTAGGTGATACACCAAGGGACTGCAGAATACCTTTGGAAATGTGAATATCACAGGATAGACAAGATAACACTTGTCCACATGTAAACACCATTACCTGTTCTACATGATGGGTGCTACCACCTACATGGTACTGTTGGAATACTATGTTAACTACATGCCGATGACAATGCTACAGTTGTGTTACAGCAATACAGCATGGCTTGGACAACAGGTATCTGTCTGTATGCTACCCTAGTGGTGGTTAGGTGTGTCATGTGTAGAATGCATTGTAGGCCACTGTATGCATTTGCAGTCATGGATGGACATATCCGTAGTGTGTTGACATGTATGTGAGACTGTTATATGCCAAAGAGTATTGTTCCCAGAGATGTGTGGGGCTCAGTAAGAATGGCTACTGGTATAGTGTAGTACTGCAGGGATATCACTGACACCAGGTTCCTACCTCTGTGTATCAGTTGAGGAGACATCATGTAATGACCACGGAATGTCAGGCTATGTAGGCTGTGTATAGTACCAGAATGCACACCATTGACATATGGAAACCGTATCATCCACAGCATACTGTCAAACCATGTCATGTTCCATGCTAACCATGTTCACAAATGTACACCTGCAACTCTGTGCTGCAAACATTACACATGCACTGTCCACACCCAACACATGCAGGCACAGGTACACACAACAGCCATGTGGCACATGTGCAGACAGTACACTTTGGGAATTAACACTGGTGTATACAAAACTACAATGACAATCATGGTTAATGCATCATGCATGCTCGAATATACCCACAATGATATCATTACACTGTACTTTTAACAACATGATATTATTACTACAGTGCTATGTAGTCACCCTGTGCATCAGCACCATGCTATTCTGTTCCTGCATCAATGTTGCAGATGGCAGGAGGTGGCACAGTTTCATCATATGCACAGGGTGTGTACTTGGTTTGCCAGAGTCTGCCATTGATGCATCCAATCAGCATGTATGTGTGTGTGTGTGTTAGTGAGGGACAACAGTACAACATGGGGCAATGTTGATGCGATTTGTGTGTGTGTGTGTATGTGTTAGCCCTAGGTGTTAGCATTATGTGTGTGTGTATGCTTGCACACAGTTCCACCATGTGGCTGCCATATACGGGTATTTGTGGACAGCTACAGACTGTACCTACCAGGTCATATAAATCACTGTCTCTGGCCACGGACACTGTACTTGTGCCTGACAGGGGTGCTACAGACAGTATCAGGTACTAAGCCAGACTGGGTACTGTCATCAGAAGCAGTGGGTTGTTGACTGGACACATGTCCCTGCTGGGACTGTCCAGAGCCACGTGCACGTGGACTTCTAGGACAGTGTAATGACAGCACAGACCCAGCATTGCTGGGGCTGGTACTGGCACTATGGGAGCAGCTGCAGGTTTGTTGTCGTCCATGACGACTGCCAGCTGATGATGTTGCTGACATACGTTCACGTCGATGCCTCAACCATCCTGCACTGTCCTGGCTCCTGGACATGTAGTTGTGGAAGAGATCTAATGTCCACCCCCAATGTCTATCAATGACCTCACTGCTATTACGGATGGCAGCCGCAATGTCACGTAGTGTCATTCATAGCGGTGTGATGTGCTCTAAGCTCCCTCAGACCCTGTCTGGTGTACTGTTCCATACGTGCCTGTGCCTGCATTACAGCCCAGAACATAGCTGAGGTTGAAAGACCTCTGTGGGCATGTCTGACAGGGGCAGTATGACCACGGATGCTCCCACGAGAACCCCTGGACATCTGCCTGTGTGGTACCATGTCAAGAATCTGGCCATGGCTGCTATGAGGGGATGCATGTGCCAATGATACCACACTACCCTGGTCAATGCCCACTGTATGCTGTCCCTCAGTGAAGGACATTGGTGACAATGGATGTATCGGCAGGATGACTGTGCGCATTGATGGGGTTGACTGCTGTGTAGTGTCGATTGGCTGACCAATGACAGACCCTGTCACACCTCCCTGTGCCATTACACATGTATCATCATTATCCCCAGCAGTGGCTTCAGGTTCCCTGCTGAACTCCAGCAGAGCAACATCAGAACCTGTGAGTGGAAGATAGGAAAGACAGTTTACAAATGTGTACACGATGTTAGCACACAGGCACACATGCGCACATGCACACATGCACACAGGCACACAGACACACAGGCACACATGCACACATGCGCACATGCACACATGCGCACATGCACACAGGTGCACATGCACACAAGCACACATGCACACATGCGCACAAGCACACAGGCACACTCCTCAGTACAGCAGATCCAAACACAGACACACCTGCAATCCAGCACATACACAATACTGTTTGAGGGTGGGTGACAGTATCACAAGGAAAAACATCACTGCACACGTGTCAGCATGCAGATTATGTGTTGCACAGGAACATGCAGTGCAAGTGTAGACAGCCCTTGTTAATAACAGTATACGTGTACTTGATGGTTGCGTGTAGTTGATCAGTGATTGTCTCTACCCTGGGACACAATGTGTACAAGGACATAACAATGTTGTGCAAGTGTTACAAGCTGTGGGTGCATATATTTGCACACACACAACACATGACGGTGCTACGCAATAACTGCTATGTGTACTTTTGTGGTCAGTGGAACTGGATGTGGTGTAGTAATGTGAGCCATGATCAACATGCTTCTTGTGGTCAGTCAACAATAATAATGTGTGCCAGACAGGTAGCTAGCATGCTGTACCTGAAGTGCAGTAACATGACTACATCCACAATTACACAGCCACTTGTTACATGGGTGTGTAAGGTGGCCAATAGTGAGCATTGCCTAACATGAATGTATTATTTGTTCAAGACTGTTGCACAAAGACATGGTAGGCCTCTACCCCTCAGGTATATTATGTGTGCTGCATAGAGGATAAGTGGGATACTGAAGGGTGGCCATACAGCAGGTGTCATAATTGGACATGTGTAGCAGGGTAAGGTGTAGTGTCTATGCCACACATGTGTGTGTTGTGTACATGTGTATCAGGTATGCCTATACAATGTTCAGTACTGTGTTGCCACACATGTGTGTCATGCTCTGTGTACTGCATGTGAGTGAGGCAGCTACTGAGAATAATGGGATATGCATAGTCTCACAGCAAACATGCACAGCATGCATTATGCGTAGGTGTTACATGTGCACACACTACACCTCCATATGACATGCATGTGTCATTAGCAGTAGTATTGTTATTACACACTCACCAGCATGGATTGGCTGCCTTGCTGTCACTCCAGAGGGACCTGCAAAAATATGACAGTGATTGCCAGTGGCCACAACTGTGCCATTGATACTGTGAGTATGATAAAGTACAGTAGTAACACAGGTGGCTTTCACAGGTGTACAGATTATGCTCAGAATATCAATCTTGCAGAAGAATAGGCAGGTTAACAGCTACACACACAGTACATATCTCACACATGCATAAACTACCAGTACAGAGAACAGTCAACAACAGATATGGCATGTTACCTGCACACTCCATTTTAACATGCTGGGTGGCTCCGGCCTCCATGATGACACGTTTGTGGATGTTGTTGTTGTTGGCCTGGAGCCACAACACTTAGGAGGTGCTCCTCCACACTGGTGAGGGGGAGGTGGATAGGTACCCCACCACCTGTGGCAAGCTGTTGTCTGTGGATATCAGGCGCATGCTGCTGGACATGTCTAATTAAATCACTGCAGTGATGGCGTACCTGCTCATATGTCCAGTTATGCATGCCTATGTCATTTAACCAACGGACAAGATCTTGCCACAGTGCAGCCCTCTCATGCTGGTTCTGGCTGGTCCTGGAAAACAGCACAGAGAAATTCTGCACTAGGCTCTGGTGGATCTCCTGATCCTCTGCTGCTGTATAAGGTGGGTTACGCTGATGCACCATCACCCTGGAAGGAAAAGAAAAATATGTGAGCAAGTCATGGGGCACACTTAATATTCTAATGTACTGATATCACTTAACTGCCATATATAGCATCTGTCTGTCTATCAGGGGATACACATGTTCAATACCACATATCAGTGCTCAGCCCACAACTGTCTGACAGTGCCTGCCAGACTCCATACAACAAACTAGTATACATCAGCACTCAGCACACTGTTTGGGATACAATGCACAACCTCACACTGGGGTATGTATCAAGCTAATGGATGATGAATATTGTCATCCCATGCAATGAATGCAATGCACATTTAACAGTTTAAATGGTAATCCACCCTAGTCTTTGATGCCATACCCCTACCCGACATATGTGCACAGTTAATATAGCCAGCATACTGCTGTCACAGAGTATACATGCTGCCAGGTACACACACATACCCTGTAACACACATGTGATTGCGGCCATGGTACAGGCATCATTACACACACATTACACATACATACAACACACAAATGTATGACTACACAGATGAGCATTAACTGTGTACCTTATAGTACTGTGTGCCCCTACTTACAGATACCTATGCATGAGGTATGTAATCTGTGCAGACTACAGGAAACATACCAGACAGTGTTACCAGGGAATGTGAACATACACCATACTGTAGTGTTTAGGCCTACAACTTCAGGTAGTACAACAGTTCATATGTGAGCTGGATGCAACAGCAGTACCACTTACTGAGCATACATGTATTGCTTCTGCCTACGATGGGACACCGCAGTTGTACACAGGGAACTACAGCACAACATATGCCAATCTACTATGTTTGCATCCCGATAACTGACACATCTTTCTCTGGCCTCACACCTACGACACAAACTACCATGACAGACACAAACCCACGCTAAGCTATCACACCTTTACAGACCTTGCACACAGTCAGTGTCACACTCATTCAACCTCACATAGCTGGTATTGCACTGAGAACATGTGTGTGCATTGTGTCATAGGTAGGTACTATGCTATTGGCCCTGGGCCTAGGGCAGCCTAGCCATATGCTACCCTGCCCTTTGGGACACATGTAATGTGATTTTACTTGTTCCTGCAAAACGGTTACACAGAGCTGACTCACAGGGCATATTACCTATCTCCATAACATTCATCAGGGGTATGTTTGACATCTACTAATAAGGAGCCTTGTTTGTTAATGCTGGGTGGTTTAATCCAAGGTATGGCATATTTGTGTATGGAAACCTGTACCTCCAGCATGTGCTGTTTAGTGCGGTGACAAGGATTAGGGCCCTAGGTCATGTAGGCTGGACGGATTGTGAGGTGTTGCCATGGTGGTTGGCCGACTGGTATGGGTGTGACATAACTCCGTATGTCCAGCAGTGGTAACCTCTGTGTAGGAAGTATGCAAGGCACTCTAGCTGTGGTTTTGTGAGTCAGTCTGCATAGGGAATGTGTTTGAGGGCATTATCAGTCTTTGTTAGGTATGTCTGTGGCCTTTCCACTTGCTGTAGTTCCCATGGGAGGTACATACTGCATAGGACATTGTGAGGTGTAGAGGGGCACACTGACTTACATTTCCCTAGCTGACACACCTTTTGTGATGACACGTACCATGTACAGGGATTACAAGACTAGTGTGCCACTGTGGATATCAAAGGGGAGGCTATTTTACACCTGTGTCCCATGTTCCCTTTTGACACCTCCAGTGGTAGGCAGGCAAACACCTATGTGGTAGTTAGTGGGTAACATGTTTTGGAATGGGGTATGGTACTGCAGTATCAACACTGGTGTTCAGTCCATGCCTTGGTCACCAGGCACCTGTTGCAGTACATCTGCTCCCATGTCCCCCTCTCTCACTCTCTCTTCATATATATATATATATATATATATATATATATATATATATATATATATATATATATATATACATATATATATATATATATATATATATATATATATATATATATATATCAGTATATACATATATATATATATATATATATATATATATATATGTAAATATATATACATATCTACATATATGTATATATATATATATATATATGTATACACACACACACATACACACACCGCTCTATATAACCATATATATATATATATATATATATATATATATATATATATATATATATATATATATATACATTTCTATAGACATTCATATCTATATGTATATATGTATGTATCTACATATATATCTATATATGTATGTATCTATTATATGTATATACATATTCTATCTTATCTATCTATCTATCTATATATCTATATCTATCTATACATACTTCTCTATCTATGTACATATATATATATATATATATATATATATATATATATATATATATATATATAGATATATATATATATATATATATATATATATATAATGTATATATATATATATATACATATATATATATATATATATATATATATATATATATATATATATATATATATATACATATGTATATATCCACACACACTTCTAAACATCCATTGCTGTACATATACATGCACATGTAGGCACATAGACTGCCCACCTTTCATGGTGGGAATATCACTTCTGAAACAGTTGTGAGACATACCATTCTGTAATGATATTGCACAGTGTTGTGCAGAATGCATTATGCTGTCCTCAGGCAGTATAGCTGTAGCAGGCGTCACTGGCTCAGTCCCACAGACGTTCACCACCACATGACATATACCTGCACTGCATGCAGTTTTCAATGCCACACACTACAACCTATATTGATATGTGCACATAGCAACCTTCGACTACATATATATGTCCAGCCTTCACTAACAGTTGCAGTATGTCCCTTGCCCTATGAACATCTGCATATACATATAGATACAGACTGCTAACACATATGGAGGTTTCACAGTATGTAGATTTTTATATTATTTAGTTTACATTACCTTTGTCTCTGACAGCTTTTTCCTTTAGGCTTGCTGGCTGGCTTGCTTGCTGGCTTGCTGGCTTGCTTGCTGGCCTGCTTGCTGGCTTGCTTGCTGGCTTCATTTTTTTTGGTCTCTCTCTCTCTCTCTCTCTCAGTCTGCTTTTGTAGGTATCTGCACATGTGCATGTGATGGCCTCTGCATGAATTGGTGGCCAGCATTCAGTAACTGCATGCAGCCTGCTGTGTGGTAATTGCAGTTCTCACTGTGATTTCAGGACACTGCTATAAAATGATATGTTAGGTAGGCGTAGGCCTTTCAGTTTTGCAAGGTGGGGACCATGCTGGTTTGCTGTGGACACTGTTGTGTCAGTCAGAAGGTTGGTATATCTCTCATATCTGAGGCTGTGTTGTAGCCACTGAAATGCATGTTGTACTGAAACCTGACTGTTGCTTCTTCCAGTGCAATATTCTCAGTGTGTATGTTAACTCACACCTGCTAATGCTAACACTGTTTATAATGGAGTATGTACTTTCCTGTGGGATTTGTGGATTAACTGGCATACAACAGTAGTTCTTGCAATGTGTTGCTATGGCTTTTCTATTTTCCCTTTACATTCACTCCTTGAATGCCTGATATTTGTCTTTACTGGAATGTGTTGCTATGGCTTTCCTATTTTCCATTTACGTTCACTCCTTGTAATGCATGATATATTTCTTTCAGCACTAAGTTCTTATATGTTTGGTGTGGCTTGGTGGTACTTCATGCAGTCTGATGAGCCCAAGGTCTGGGGTTTGTCACTTACAAAGGTAGGTTATTTTGCTGCTGAGCAGTACTGGGGCCTTGTCATACAGAGTGAATAAAGCACTTTTAAACAGTTGTAAGCGGGAAGCAGGAAGTCAGTGGGGGCACCAGCTAGGGATGTGCAGGCTGGGTGTAGGGAAGGTCCATAGCTGCACATTTCTTTAACTGCAATAGCTGTACATATGTTTGACATTTGCTGTGACATTTGAAACCTTCCACCCCTGGGAGAGGGGTGAGGACAGCTAAGTATATTGTACTAACAATTATGAATATCAGGCACATGCAGTGCTTGTGAACTGTTATACTGTAATCAGTATGTTAGATGGCTACATCCTTTGATATTTCTGTGTTGTACTTCTACATATGGGCATGCTTGTGGAAGTAATTCTACAGCTATTCACAGAGTGTGTAGCAGCAGAGAGGCTGATATGCCTGTGTGTTTCTGACACTTGCAGGCCTCAGATACTCTCAGGTATATATTTGACCAGCCTCAGGGAAAGGTACATATCAGTGGGATACACCTGTGATATATTTCAGATATTCTGCAGTTGTGACTGTGGGGTATTTTGAGCATATGTATTACTACACCATTTCTGACATGCAAGTAGTGTCTACTGTAACTTATTGACAGTTACCATTATGTGGGATTCCCCACCTTTCTGCCTACTGTGAGTACATTTCACAGGGAGTCAGTGGGGCACAGGTAACATTTGTTTGCAAATCAGGGACATCCCTGTAAATCAGTCACAGTTGGGAGGTCTGGCCTCTTACCTATTCAAATATGGCGGTGTTTATCCTGCTCTGATACTGTGTGGGGTATTTAAGGTGCTACTGTAACATTATTACCTACTAGCATGGCTGTTTCCCTTATCACACTAATGTAATGCAATTCCACAAGAATTGCCAGTAAAGATACACAGAACAAGCTTTGTGTAATGGCCTTCCTATTTTCCCTTTACATTCACTCCTTGTATTTCATGATATATTTCTTTCAGCACTAAGGTCTTATATATCTGCTGTGGCTGAGTGGTAATTCATGCAGTCTAGTGGTTCCAAGGTCCTGGGTTCGCGACTGCAGGGGTATTTTATTTTGCTGATGAGCAGACTACAGGCCTTGTCATACAGAGTGACTAAGGCACTTTTCAGCAGTTGTAAGCAGGTTTGCGCGAGTTTGTGCGATGCTTAGCTACACTTATCTATGCTTAGCTAAGCACACACAATCGCACACCCACTGACTACTGCTTAAAAGTGCTTACTCCAGCTAATACCTGCGCTATTTTCTTTTAAAGAAAAGAAAATGGGGAAATAGGAAAGTGGTGAAAAAGGGGGCACAAAGAGGGTAGGACAGTAGGAAAACAAGCTCAGGATGTGCAGGAAGGATGTAGGGAAGGCCCATAGTTGCCCAATTCTTTACCAGCAACAACTGTGCATATGTTAGAAATTTAGAGTGAGATTTGACACCTTCCACCCCTGAGAGAGGGGTGAGGACAACAAAATATGTTGTACAGCCAATTGTAATTATCAATTTACATGTTCAGCAGACATGTATGTGAAATGGGCAGCTATGTATGGGGTGTAATTTTTTTGTGGGAAAGAGTGCCCTTTTTTATTTTTTTTTCAGGTGAAAGTGGAATGTGAGGTACAGGAAGTAGGTATATTTGGGGAGGTAGGTTGGGGAGGTTAACAGATAAGACAAACAAGATGCATACATGGGCAGAGTATGACACATGTGGGGGGGTAAACACAATTGACGGGAATGGATGTTTGGATATCGCAAGCCCATGAGCCCACAGATGGCAACAGTGGAACTGAGATCCCCACCCATGGGCAGTTACCACTGCGCTTTCACAGCCCAGGCCGGGGCTGTGCTGGGGGCTGGATAGGATGGACAGGCACACCCATGAGTTGTGCCACTCTCGCCTCAAGCTGGCGTAGGGGATCAGTCATTGAACACCTGATCTCACTACACACCACAGACCGGACCCTATGGAGGGTGAGTGGAGGCTCTCCTCCGGCCAAGCTTGCAGAGGGGGGACAAGCCCCATCCCCTGCAGTGCTTCCACCTGAATGTGGCACAGGGCCACCGGAGGAGGAGGTCCCGGCCTGGGCACTGGTGCCAGGTGCACTCGCCAGCTGAGGTGGGAAAGGTGGGTCCGCTGGAACCCGCCTTCCCTGTTGTCCTATGTTTAGCAGTATTGTATGGTATTTTGGGTTAGTAACAAACAACACCATTTAAAATTAGTTGTAACAGCATGCATCAGTATTCCCATTAACCAAACACACATGAATTCCGAACATTGAGCAGCAAGCATAACACATGCGTATTTAGAAAAACAGTGGACATTCCAACAGCATGCAGAGTTGATTGGTGGCAACAGGCCATCAGGTTTGGATATGTGAACAGGGCACATGCATCAATGTACATGCATATATGTATAAACCAACAGGACAAATGTCCATGGGAATTAATTGTAAATATACATACCCAGTTTGGTGTGGAATGGCATAATTTGTGAAAATAGGGTAGGGTGGAGAAATATTACATTAACAACTTAAACTACCTATACATATACTGTACATTCCTAGTAGATGCAGATATATGTCCCCTACATGTATTAGTACAGTTTCCTGTATGTAACCTTAGGAATGTTGGTGATGGGGATGTTACTGCTACATTAATATACATTCCATTTTTATTCATATATGTTCATATCTGGTTGTGTTCAAGTAAAGCATCCTGCTACATTTGATTTATATGGGTCTAGACAACTGTGGATGTTCAGCATTTCATACAACCATACTATCTCCAAAATGCAAGGGTACAGCAACATATCCAAATTGTGGGATGGACACAGTCCAGGTTCTGTACTTTATTAAAGACATTTCACTCTTTGTTTGTGGCTGTGTCATTCATTTCATTATGTAGTGAATGCAGTATTCCTTTATTACAGACTTATTACAGCTTTCTTGGTAGTTTCAAACTCTCTTTCTCACACTCCTTCACTTATTTTATATTTACATTTCAGGATAGTACTTAATTCTAGGCTTTATTAACATTTATTACTGGGTTACAACAATCCTTTCCAGTTGACTCACATATTTCATATGGCAGAATTTAAAAGGATGTATTTGACAGTTGTCTATCCTTTGTTGATTGATTACAACACTCATTTTCAGGCTGAAGCAGTTATCCGATATTACAATACAGGTGGAAACTCTATTTGAGACTTGTTTAATCTTTATTACCGGATTGCAATACTCTTTTCCAGGCTGCATCACTTATCTAATCTTACAATACTAGCAGAATCTTTCTTCTAGGCTTATTTCACCTTTATTACTGGGTTACAACACTGAACTCTTTTACAAGCTGTCCCACTTATATTCTATAACAATACCAGCAGAATAATTACTAACCTGCCTGGTGGCACAACCTCGCCAGCCTATCAACATAGGCTTGCCGATTCACGGAACGAACACCTGCAGTTGTAATATAAATGAAGGAATATTGTAACATACCTATCCATACCATAGGCTATGATAGCATTTCTTACATACTTAATTACATGGATACTTACTCAGTAGTGGGGCATTGGGCATTTGGCTGGTCTCCTGGATCCATCGGTTCAGTTGGTCCTCCTTTATTCACTTCAGGTCCGCATGGTGGTGACGGTCCTGTTCACCAGTCCTCGGAATGCCTCTGGCACTGGTGAGATCATGTGCCAACCGGTTCCACACCTCTGCCTTATACGCTCCCCATTGAATCTGGCCCTGAATGAGTCATGCTTCATGATCATGGACTAGGAGCCAAACCATATATTTTGATTCCTCAACACCCCACCTTTGTGCTCTAAAGCGATTTCCCTCTCCTGCACCTGCCATCCTGACTGCAAATGGGTACCACAATGTTATGGTGTGTATTCCCACCTATGGGGCTTATATATTCCGGTTTTCCCACACTTATCTGTGATTGGCCATTTTGGATATTTGTCTGCTTGCAGCAAACCTGCTTTGTCATGGTTATATTTTCATTCATTCCTATATGTATGGTAATACTGTATTTCTCAGTGCAACTGTCATGGCTTAGTGGTTCAGTATTTTGACTATGGTGCACAGTATCCCAGGTTTGATCCTTGCCATTGCTTTTTTATTTTACTACTGTCTAGACAGGCTAGTAGGTGTGTCTGTGTAAAGGTGACTTTGCTACAGCTTGCCCAGCGTTGCCTGATGGTAAGCTGGTTGGCACGCTGCACAGCTCTGCGCAAATGGCTTACGCTGGGTAACACATTATTTAGCCATAAGCACTCATATTAAGCTTGTTAAAGTGCCGCTCAGCTATGGGCACTCATATTAAGCTTGATAAAGCACCACTCTGCTACGGGCACTCATATTAAGCTTGTTAAAGTGCCACTCAGCTACGGGCACTCATATTAAGCTTGTTAAAGCGCAGCTCAGCTACAGGCACTCATATTAAGCTTGTTAAAGTGCTGCTCAGCTACGGGCCCTCATATTAAGCTTGTTAAAGCACTGCTTAGCTACGGCAATGATGATCCTTTTTATATATACATCATATAGGTTTTTTTCATAAATACATGGGCCATTTCATTACATTTTACTTAAATTAAATTTATGTATATCGGGGAATTGTTTCATACTTATTTAAAGAAAAATGGAGGGGGGTGTTGTGGGGCTCGAACCATGACTACCTATTCTTTGGGCGACATCTCTACCGCTACGCTATTGCTACTTTGCTTAATTTGCATATGTAGAGCTTATATGCTTTTCAATGTCATATCTGCTAACTGTGGTTGAGCGAAGGGCATACCCGCGCAAACGAGCGCAAATGCAGGCAAACATTTTGGAAATTATAAAAAAAAAAGGAAACTGCTATTTTTACATTTTACATATTTTCAGTAGGGATAATTTAGTCTGTGGGGATGTGTGGTGTTGTGTTCCTTGACATTTCAGCGGACTCGCTCATGGGTGTTTACTTTCAGGACTCTGACTCTTCTGGGGGCGTGTCCCTTTGCTGTACTCGGCAATCAGACATGCCCCCTACTTTCCTACATGGACCGTGTTAGACTTGGGTATGATTCAGCATGCCCTCATGAATATGCATGGCATGCTGACATCATACCGTTCAACTGCAGCCTCCGAGTAAGACATATTAAGTCTTACACGGAGGTTTCGTGAATCCGGCCCCCAATTTCATTCATTATGATACCTCACTGAATCTACCTTTTTAAAAGTCAGAAAAAAATGCATTTTCATCTTTTAAGAACATTACATGGTGTGGAGGATAATAACTGGTAATTGGCTTTTTACCATTATTTTGTGATCACATATTTGACAATTCTAATTAAAGAAAAATAGGTATTTTTGGTCTTTACTGCTCCATTTTGAGCTACTTTTGATAATGCCAAGTAATTGGAATTTCCAGGCGTTAGGAAATGATTCCCAAATAATGTGTTGTCATGTGCACATAAATTGATCCCGATGATGCCTTCCTCTTTGACAATACAAGAGCACATGCACTAATCCTCCATCTGGTTTACTGCATTTTCATCAGGAACTGTTACTCATCCTGCAATAATTATATAATCATTTTGGTGTTAAGAACAGCATATAGATCATCCTTTTCTGCTGATTCTAAACCTATGGCCATCATCTTATGTTCTTACATCTGAACCACACTTTCTGACATTATTTTGTTCTTAGTCTTGTTCCTACCCTATCCATCCTTCTTTTCTAGACCACAGTATATGTAGATGGCTCTACCCTTTTAATATTAGCACACTTCTTCCATTGGGGATGCATTTTCCTGCTTCTGCTCTGCTGTTACAGCTTTATTCATATAGATTTTAATTATTCATCAACATACAAATATTTCTTAGTAAACTATATTCTTTATATATTTCTGTGAAGGATTTGAAAATTAATGAAGCAAATGCATTACTAAGGTGACCCCAAGTGAAAATACTTATGTACATTTTCCTGCCATGCATATTTGTAGATAACAACCACATATTTCAGGATGCTGCCAAATGATTCTCCAGGACCCAGTCTCCGCTTTAGATTTCTCAGCTAACTCCTGGAAACATTTCCAAATCCATTCAGTTGAAAGTGCATGGGCTGATGAGTCATCTTTTACTTCCTCTGCTACAATTCACTCTGTCCATCATTATACAAACTGTTAATTCTAAACTGAATACCCAAATACTAATCAACAGGTAGAAGTTTGTGGTAAATCTACTCCATAAAGCATGTGGGCAAATATATCATCTTTCAAGACACTCTTCTGTCCTGAGAGCCTAATATTAATTTGTGAACAACATCTTTATCCACAGGATAGTGAGACAGTTACAATTTAATGCAAGTTTCTTAAATGCTTAAGGAATATTGGGCTATGTTTTTTTCTGCTTTGATCTAGTCCAATAATTTAGTAACATCTGAAATTGTGCCTTTAAATCTATTTCTCTAACAAGCATCTCAAGCAGCTCCAGATTCTTCTTGTAGTTTTCTTTGCTGTCTTCTGCTCTCCATCAGCAAATTCAAATTATTTTGCCATTTTTGCCCCTACTGCCTGCTGACTATCAGATCATCTCTCAGTCCAGCTGACTATTCATTCACCATCACCTGGGAAAGAGTCAACTGAGAGGAGCTATCTCGGTGGCAGCCATTATATATTTTTTTCTTTTGAGACAATATCTCCCACAGCACATGATCAGTAACATATCCAGGGACTGACATGTAATGGGTATCAGTAACAGAAGACAGCTCTTCTTTGAGGAGTCCACCAAGAATTCATCCATGGTAATGTATACCTTGGGAATGCTCTCTCACATCTTCCCTACAGGACAGGTGAGGTGGCTAAGCTGTGTCACTCTCCCCATGGCAGCTCTAATGGGGCCCCGAACTTCAGTCAGCTGGATCTTAATGAGAACGTTATCCCACTACACCAATCAAGTTGGCTATTAAGCTCAAATACTTAGGAAAATTGAGTCTTTAATTGTGTCTGCAGATCTCCTTTCTTTTCCAGAGTTTAATTTAGTCAACATGTCTGTTTCTTATCACATTTGAGTAGAGAAATTTCCACAAAAGCCCCAAACACACATACAAACTGTTGTGTCATTACACCTAGCATTCTAGTAATTAAAAAGACAGTCACATACAAACATCAAAAAGAACTATATCTGCAGTTATCATTATCTATGGAGCACACTTGATCCTGACCTACTGCCAGTTCTTACATTACTAGAATGGGTAGACCATGACAGAGTGGATAGCTCCATCTAGTTCTTCTACCAGTTTTCTCCACTTCCAACAATGCTGCATTAACCCATACTCAAAAGCTAGAATTTCAGTAATGGGCAGGAGTCCAACTCAAAAAATTGCTATCAAAACCTCTCCTAGTAAAGATCATTAAAATATGTCTTCGATAACAGTATCAAAAGCCTTCCTTATGTAAAATTGGGCCATGCCAGCTAGTGAGATACTCTGGATATGTCACACTAGAAAGGAGGCCAACTGCTTCCAATTATGTGCTGTCTGTCTTGGGAACCAAACCACTTTGCTCTAAGTCCACAGTTTGAGGAATCACCCTTTTTAAAAGTAACCTTTACTACTGTTTAGAGCTGTAAGTTAATTAGTGAAATTGTACTGAAGTTCTCCACTATTGACTCATTACCTAATGTGATTAGATACTAAAATAATTAGTTGGGTGACAATAATGAGTATCCTGGGTCTTGTTAACAACTTGGTAGAGTAAACATTCACTCTAGGTGATTTGGTCACGTAGACTAATATTGATGTGACACCCCAACGCCATGTAAAAATGGGGAAATGGGGTTGCTGCTGCTGTTGTAACAACATTAAATGCATAGGCTAGTATCCCTATTAGAATTGTTTCCTGCCTTTTATAAAAATCCACTGAAAGCCCATCTATGTCTGCCTCCTTATTTGACTGCAGTGCTTTAACAGCCTTCTACGCTTCATTATTTCAAACATCGGGATTAAAAAAGTCTCTCACTGTTAAGGTCAAGTTTATTATCACTAGTGGCATACTGATGTCATTATGTACCTCTATTGAGGATAGACCTTTACAATCCTTTCATCAACTGAATTTTAATTTTTCATATGCTGTACCATATATTTTAAGTACCTGTTTTAACTCTCTAACAGCTTGTTTGCCATTCTTTTAGTTCCATTCATTGCAGGACTACCTCTATGTTTTAAAAAAATATCCATATGCACTGGCAGTTCTAATGATACCACCAAGTAACATGATCCAAGAGAAGTATTTATTTTGCAACCAACAAAGATATTACTTCCGTAGTGTTTGAGGAAAATGCCTAGTCCACATAACCAACTTGCTTTGCAAAGTCTTATGAAAATGTTTCACTAATTGACTTCCTCTGATGAACCCTTCAGCAATGCTGTCACCCATTATGTTCTGACTAGGTCTTAAGTAGTTTCTATGCTCTCCCATGGATTTACTTATTGTTTTATATCTTTTCTTCTCTAGGGTCCAGCACTAAAGTAAAATCACACAGAAAAAATATTATCAAAAGGGAAAACCATCCCATTGTTTGAAAAGCTCTAAAAAGAAATTTGAGAATTCCCTTTTTGGGGTATAAAAATTCTCCAAGACCCAAGACCGTGAGTTAATTCTACATTGCCAGATTACCCATCTCCTGACCCTGCTACCAGCTGTGTAGTTATGTACATCTTCTAGTTGAAGAGAATTATTGTCTCGCTCTCTTGCTTCTATCTGGCTTATAATCAGTAAACACTGAGGTTTAACTGTTTTTCCATGACTTGTTAACTTCCTTCACCTTCAATTTGATTTTTTTTTGAAGGCAGACACTTTAATAGCCTTTTTTGTGCAATCTTCACAACATCCTTTTACGTTTGACTGGAAGTTCTAGAAGATAATTTCATTAAAATGAGAAAATATTTAATCTTGCCCTTTCAAACATTTCTGTATTTTCTTTAAACTGGTCCATAACCCCTTACAAAAAAAAAACAAAGGTAACTCATTGGTAGGACTATAACAGGACTCTTGTGCAAATGGCTTACCTCTGCCTAGCAAAGGAAATCCTTGTGTTACAGAAAAGAAAGGAAAAAGGAAATGGAATAGGGATAGCTAAGCATTTATCATGATGAGACAGTGTGCACCTATCCTTTATTTTCCTCCAAATATTAAAAGACCCCTTAACTCTATATATTTTATATAATCTTAAATAAGAAGAAGATGTGATCCTGGAAAATCATTGAAAACATTCTTGTCAGCTGTAGCATATTATCTTGTTTTAAATATTACTACTACACTTACAATACTCCCTTTTCTCAAATCTGCATTTTGATAAAAACACACACAATTTCAAGTAGTAATGCATAGAGTACATCTGTGCACAACAGGTTCCTTACCGTCTGTGTCCACTGGCATAGACTGCATTCCTTTCTCCTTATCTGATTCCACTGCCAAAACAGCAGGATATAGTTTTGCCACCATGTAACTGAGCTTTTGAAGTGTGTTTTTATGAGCTAATATAGAGCATGCAGCCTTTTGGAGTAACCTGCAGTGAAAACAAACCAACACCTGCATCATGGCACTCCCCATTTTTTCCTGCTGTTAGCAATAAGCCAGTCTGTGGTTTGGATGGAATGTAAGGACACCAGGACATGCTGCATTAGAACTTAATTTCACTGTTCTTTCTCAATGGATATGGTCATTTTCTGGGTTTAATGCTGATAGGATATGCATGACTTCTTTAAGTGACTTTTCAAACATTGAACAGAGGTCCCTGACTACCCGTGATTCAAGAGCACCATTCACCCTTATGTTAATGCATCTAGAGTAAACCACTATGTTCTTCAACTTTAAGCATTGACTTGAAACCACTTCTATAGTCTGCAACACATATTATTTAAATTCCATATGCTGAAATTTACTGGCTAAAGCAGCAACTTATTTTTCCATTTGCATTAGCCTCTCCTACTGTTTAGCAACAATCACATGGTAGGTCTGTACCTCAGAGACAACCAATGACATCTCTTCAAACAATATAAGTAGCTTCTTATCTCGAGGTGCATTTTTAGGCACTTTTTTACTGTCATACAACTGCACATCATCTTACCCTGTGCCTCTCCACAATCGCTGGGTCTACCTACCCATCATTTACTTCTCTGGACTAACTCCAATTAAATTTGGATCCAGCAAGGAGATTGAAGCACCTGGGACAGTTGTATAAGCCTACTGCTGTCAGAGTGTTTTTATAATTTTAGCTACCTTGCCCATGTACATGTCCAGTAACACCCCAAGGTTGGATGTGTAATGCAAGTCAGTGGTGGACTGTTACTCACTTCCATATGATGCTGATGTTAGCAGGATGACTTGCCCACTCTCAGGTAGTATTTCAAATATATTTCTATGGTCTTTATCCAGAAAATCAAACTATGAGATGTACCTTAGGCATGTGCCCCTCCCAGTTATGGTGTGCTAAATGTGGGGCAAAGCTAAAAAGGTAAGACAAAGTGTGATCAAAACAAGAAAGAAGAGGTCCGTCCAAATGGTATGTGGCCAAGATTAGTGGAAAACAGTGATGGAGAATGCGGGGTGAAGTAGTGTGCAACAGGGTGATCCATGGAGTCTTTTGTCTAGGGCTCTATTTCACCTAATAATAGCTTTGTTGATTGCAGTCAGACATCTGAGGTATATATAGTCAATGCTTTAGATATAATGAGTGGGTATACTGTAATACAGTCTGTGGATGAAAGTGAATGACTCCATGTGTTGTTTGATCATAGGTAATGGTAACTCATCTGCTATAACAGTGTCCCACCCATTCAGTTCCTTCCTGTAGCCTCCTCCCCCATGCTTGAAGTCACCAGGTGCTACTAGATAGTATCCACACTTAATTGGCACATGAAAGCTTATCATGACTTCCTAAAGTGCTGAAATTACTACAATAACTTCCCTATATAATGTTAGTGTAGTAAGGGTTACACAAGAAGTGCCAGTTATGAGACAGCTCTTGTTTTTGCATAGTGTTTAGCTATTTCTGAATTGTACCATTCATGCTTAAGCTAGTTTATTAAATTCTTTAGAGGTAAAAATGCCTGATGATGTTATTCTGAAAGTCTTATAACAACACAAACAATACAGTATAATAGAAGTAGCAGAAATTATTCATCAACACATGCATTAATCAGATTAAATTATTGGTCTCCCTGCTAACCTGCATTTCAATTTATGATGCACAATATTGTTATTTGGCCCTATATACATATATAGATATACGGCTAGAATATATAGATACCCACAGAGAAGAGAAGGCATGAACCTGTCCTCAGCAACAACTATTGTATATGGGTAATTGCATTTGTCCACTAAAGCAGTTGCTCAATGCAAAATGTTAATGACAAGGCAAACTATGCAGACAGAAAATGCTTTTATATCTCCATTTCTATTAGTTGCCCCATTAGAAATTGGGAACATGCAATAAAATTACACAGGACATATAGTCCTACTTAAAAATTTAAAGGCTGGATGATTTTAATATTCACTTTAATGAATGAAGCCCATATTGCCAGGACCTGTCACAGCCTGATAATTCTTCTCTGTGCTTGAAAAAGTAACGGACAATGTGTTTTTGCTTCCCCACACTGTTGGTTGCAGCTGTTAATCTAAGGTGCAGAATCTCATAGGAAAACAACACTTTTAGACGTAGGTCAAAAGATGATTATTTGCAATTCTTAATAACTAAGTAGAGCTAGGTGCTTGATTTATTGGCAGATCTGTTCTTCCCTTGTCTTTTTTTCTTTTCTTGCTTCTTTAATTAAGGAACTGATTGCCACATATGTGCTGGGGGCTTCTGCCTGCAGTGATTGGCAAATTTTGAGACATGTTTGTTATACAGACTTTAATGTTTCATTGATTACCTAAAAACTACTACAGCATCAGTGTAAGATATGAAAAGATAACTTAAAATGTCTTCTGCTGCTGCTGCAGGTGTTTACTTAAAAATAGTGAAGAGGAGTTTTGCCTCTCCCCATATTAGAATGTTGTACTATTCAAATTATAGATAAGCTATAATGCAGAAGTCATGGCTGTATTATCACCTCTAAACTGTTGCACTATTAGAATGTTATTTAATATATTTCTTATTTACAACAAAAGCAGGCTGAAGGAATAGAGATCTGAAACAACTATAAAAGGGAAGCTGGAGCAGAAAGACAAGCTTAGAGATAAAGACAGAGAGAGAAGAGTGAAAGAAAATGAGATGGTAAGGGAAACTGGCAAGAGAAGAGCCATCAAAAGAATACATTTTATGTATGACGTTGACTTGCATGATTAAATGCATGTCAGTGAACCTGCCCTTTAAGGAATAAGACATTAGGTGAGTAGATAATGGAATAATGGAGTCACTTTTCTATAATAGGATTGATTTTGCTATTTGACCTTATTTTCAGTGTCTGCACAAAAATTGTTAAATCTGAAATACGGAATTAGCATTTGTTATTGATGGGATATTGTAAAGGAACAGATTGCCTTGTTGTGTTACTTGACCGAGGCAGGTGATATGCGCATATACTATGTTAGTTTGTACCAAATGTGATACTCATGAAAAGGCAAGACATAAGAAGGTAAAAAGCATACATGAAATGGTACTAATGAAGTGCTTTCAAAGTCAAGAAGCTACAGAGACTAATAGAAGTTTTTTTTTTTATCTTTAGAATACTATGCAGAATTGTTCCATGCAAATAGTTATGGTAAGCACTGGAAAAATATGGCCCGAGGTATTTAAACAGATAAGGGACATTTTACATGCAGTCTGACAGCAGTTTGGCAGCAAGCATCAGATACATTATTGTTTGCATTGGCTTATTGCTTGCATTCTATTAGGCCTTCAGACTTTCTAAGTTGATTGACATAGTAGGGCAGCTAAGAAGATAATGACACTGTCTGTACAGCATATAAATTCACAGGAAGATGAGGTCATGCAAGATACAATCCTTAACCTGGAGATAGGTGATAGATAATGGCATGGATTAAGCACTGCATAAAACAAACAGGAACAACAGTAATCCTTTCTTACAGCTTGAAGACAGGACTCCATAAACCAGCTGCTAGTATAAAACCACTCCAGCAAGGTATTGAAAGGTAATCATGCTCATTAAGAACAGGTAATTGGAAAGGCTCACCCAGACTCTGCTACACTTTGCTGTGAGGGAAAGATTGGTTTGCTTTGTATTTGTTGTATTTTGTATTAGTTATTGCCTTTTTATATTTTGAGTGCTGTGATTTGTTTTCTTTACCTTGTGTTTTGCTTGTGTTCTGCTTTTAATTGCATATAAAAACTTCAAGATACCACAGCTCTGTCTCTTGTGAGTCAGACATAAATTTTTCCCTACCCCCAAACCCTGTCACTGTTGTGTTCTTAAATACCACTGTCTTTCTAGGTGCCTGCCTCTTATGTTAATTTGACCATATATCTCATTTCCTCTCTGCTTTCACTGGCTTGTGTGAGTAAGCACACAATTATCATTTTGTGAAATCACTACCCTTCAGCTATTTAAATTTATTGGCCATTCTACTGTATTCCATAGTACTGGAATACAAAAGTGATCACCCCCTTTCAATCTATCTTGCTGTTTTAAAATAGTGACTCTCCACTAAAACTTAACTTCTTAGACAGGTAAAACTTAAGTTATCTACTTTCATATCTAACTTCTCTAGTGCACACTGCAGTGTTTAGGATAAACCATTTTTTTCATCTTGCCTTTAAGCATCCCTGTGACTAGCACTTGCTCTAATATCTGCTGGAAAGCACTAAGAAGCCTTAAATTGACACAAGCACTCAACTCTCCTTACTAAGGAGAAATAAGCACTAAACAGCCTATAATTGCAAAGTACCTTGCTAAGGTAAGGGAAAACAGCTCCTGTACTTTTCAAAAAAAAAAGCACCAAACCAGGCATGTCCAAAGATCAGCTTCCATTGATTTCTACTGTCCACCTGGTGAATCTGGGCATACTGGGGTAATGCAGCAATTGCCTCATGTACACAGACAACCCTCTCCTCCTACCACCCAACACTACAACTTGTGAGAGATGCACTTACATAGCCAAAATGGAAGCAAAGCTCTCTCCACCCAAGATTGTGCTAGACAGTCAAGAGGAGAAGGATAACACCTGCACTACACCTCAAGCAACACATAGCCCTTCTAAACTCACACCACCAACACCCACACATAGCAACACTAAATCCACATATGCAGAGGCCCTTAACTGTAACCTGCCCAAGCAACAAGGACCTCCGAAGCTGAAACACAAACAAACACCCATCACAACCAAAGTGTCACATAGCTCACAATACCAGTGTGCCACCCAGCAACAGCCCCTAAGGCAAGATAACGTACTTAACACTTTAGTCATAGGTGACTCTATAGTCAGGCACACTGATGTCCCACTCACCAGGCTGAAGAAGGAGAAAATTACAGTGAGCTACCTGTCAGGTGCCAGGATCCGCCATATAACTCATGCACTCAAGTCACTCCACAACAAGTACAAATATGACTCTGTCATTGTCCATGTTGGAGTGAATGACATGAGACGTACCTCCCTGGACTACATGAAAAGAGACACGGAAGAGCTCTCAGATCATGTGGCCCAGGCAGGTATGACCCTAGCCCTGAGTAGCAACCTGCCTTCACCCAGAATGATACCACAATATAAGGACAAAATGACTGACTTCAACAATTGGCTAAGCTTCTGGTGTCATTCAAAGGGGATCCAGTATCTGTCTGCCTGGGACGACATGATCGACAGACCACGATGCTTTGCCAGAGATGGTCTGCACCTGTCGCCCCCAGGATTCAGGTTACTGGCTAAGGCTCTTGCCACCCCTATAGCGCCTTTTTAGGCAAAGTTCAAAGGACAAAACCACCACCGTAACAGGTACAGCATGCAAAATCTGAAGATAATGCTACTCAATGCTAGAAGTCTAATCCTCAAAATGCACTCTCTCGAGGCACTTCAAAAAATGGAGAACATTGATATCTCTGCAGTAACTGACCTGGTTCAAGGCCCCAGAGAGCACCCCTGCAATACCAGGCTACAGCTCTTACCACACTTTTCGGCAACCAAACCAGGATCGAAACACTAAAGGTGGAGGAGTGTCCATATTCACCAAGTATTTTCACACCACCAGGTTATTTGCCCAACACAATGCATCTGAAATTCCCCAGGTTCAACTAACACTAGGTAAGACTGCAATCCTAATTGTAGCTTGCTACTGATCCCCCACCATGCCCCAAGAGTCTCACTACACCTTTCTAAACATACTGGAAAATATTAATATACAACCAAACACCCTAATATTGGGTGATTTCAACTACCCTGCCATTAACTGGGAAAAATACTCATGTACCAACACCTTTGCCCAACGGTTCTTGGAATTCTTAAATTTCAATGCCCTGGATCAACTAATCCACTGTCCCATGAGGGGCTTCAATATCCTAGACCTGGTCATTACTAACATGGGAAATCGATGCTCCACAGCTATGGTCACCCACTCGTTGGTCAGGTCAGACCATAAGCAAATCACCCTTAACATCTACATCCCACCCCCACCCCCCAGTAAGGAAATCTCCATAAAAAACTTCTCCAAAGCCAACTTCATGCTACTCAAGTCAGAAGTTACAAACTTTATGACACCCATGCATAAGGGAACTGAAAGTTTAACTGCTAAGTCCAACACTAAGGCACTGTACAAGCACATCCACTCATGCATGAATCATGCCATCCCAAATAGTACCAAGATGCTCTCCTCCAAAAAAAAAAAGAAGCCAATCTGGTGGTACCCTGCCATAAACAAACTTTACAACAAAAGGAAGAAACTGTTGCAGAAAAGAGGAAAATCCCAGAATGCAAAATCTCCCTTACCAGCCTCAGTAAGAAGCTGAGATCTCTAATAAAATCCTCCAAAGCTAATTACAAAAATAAAATTGCCAAAGATTCCAAAGACAACCACAAGGCATTCTATAGCTATGTCAAGAATCTAAATGGCAATGCTCAGATTTGCTCTGAGCTACAACACAATAGCATTAAATATACTGATCCCAAGGATATTGCCAATATCCTAGCAGATGGATTCAGTACCAACTTCACCCCCTCTCACCCCTAAATGGCCCATCTCAATGCCGGAAGATTGCCAAAGTCTGGTAATAATGGCCACACAGGTAAAAAACACACTCTCTAAAGCTAAGAATACAGCATCCATGGGACCAGATGACATCCCGGGCTGTGTACTACATGAACTACAAAATGAACTGGCACCTCACCTAAGTGTCATGTTTAATCATACCCTCACCTCAGGCTTCATGCCCACTGAGTGGCGCACAGCTACAGTTATCCCACTCCACAAGGAGTGATCCACCTTGGATCCCGGGAACTACCACCCCATCAGTCTGATGAGCCTGATCTGCAAGGCCATGGAATGTATTATCATGGAAATTATAAACAAACACATTGGCAACCTTAAAATATTGGACCCCACCCCAGTTTGGGTTCATGAATGGCCGATCTTGTCTCCTGAAACTGATTGACATCTTTGAATCCATCTCCAAGGCCGTGGACAAGGGTAAGGCAGTCCACACAGCCTATCTGGACCTTGCCAAGGCCTTTGACACCATCCCCCCACTCTGGAATCATAGATAAACTTACTAAGCTGGGCATTAATCCCTACATCACTCGATGGGTTGCCAACTGGTTTACTGACAGAACCCACACTGTAAAAGTAGCTGACTCCAAATCCAACTCCAGGCACGTGACAAGTGGAGTACCTCAGGGTTCAGTCCTGGAACCTCTCTTGTTTTTCATCTACTTCTCTGAAGTACAGGCCAACACTAAGGGACTCTGGCAAACAAAGTTCTCAGATGACTGCAAACTGGGAGCCATTACTGAATCCCCAAATGATGTGGATACTCTACAAAAGGGCCTTACAGAAACATATGTTTGGTGCTAGAACCATGGGCTCAAGCTCAATGCCAGGAAATGTATAGTTATCCCCTTTGGGAAAAAAAACATGTACTCATGAATTACCACATAGGTGGCAGTACACTAAACACCAAAAGTGTGATAAGAGATTTAGGGACACAGGTGGACAGTGGTCTCACCTTCAATAACTACATTGCCACAATAGTCAGGAAATCCTTCTATGTGGCACACCTCATCACTAAGGGCTTTTCATACAGAAAAAAAGGAGGTCATTGTCCCACTGTACTCATTCCTCATTAGACCCATTATAGAATACAACACTCCATTTGGTATGTACGCCTCATGAAATCTGCAACAACTGGAAAGGCCACAGAAATACCTCACTAAAAGAATCACAGGCCTAAAGCAGATGCCCTATGCTGACTGCCTTAAAAAACTCCAGCTATAATCTATTGCATATCGTCTACTTGAGAAGATCTCTGCTTAACATACAAGGCCATGTCAAATCCAGAGCTGTTGGACATGCTACATTAAAGAAATCCCAATCCCTCAGAGCCACACACTCCAGGGATCTAAACCTTGTCATCACAATAAACAGAACATGCTGGAGGGATAGGTTCCTGACCCAGAGACTCCCCAGACTCTGGAATAGACTGCCCATGCATGTCAAGCAGAGCACCTCATTGGCCCTCTTCAAAAGGAACCTTAATGATTGGATGGGAGATAGGAAATTCACCCAGGGGATCATGTCAGTCGCCCTGCTAGACAGGGGTCCAAGGAAGTAAATAATGTGGGAAGAAATAGCCAGGGAATTGTTATGGCTAAGCTTATATAGGCCCTAGGGCCAATAGCCTAGTACCAACCTATGAACCTATGAACCTATGAACATACCGCAAGTCTGCATTCAAGGGCAACAGACTAGTAGAATTCAGGTGCATGGTAGTGCGATGTAATTCAGTGGATTTCATAAAAATATTTGTGGCTCTTTTATCTTTGCTGCTTTTTTTCTTTTTTTCCAGTTAAAGAAATGAAAGCAATGGATGACTGTTACAGCGGGCATTTTATCTACATTAGACAAAGCAGAGTGCATATGATGGGAGACTTGATTATGCTTTTGGCCTTACAAAAGTCGTTGTAAATTTGTTGGGGCTATTTATTTAATGATACCAGCTCATCCAGTTTTTTTGGTAAAGTGGCTCTAAATGAAAACTGACTAATGATTTCCTGTCAGACAGGAGGGGGAAATGACCTAACAGCTCTGTGTTGGCGCATATTTTTGAAGAACTGATAACCTTCACAAAATTGCTATGTATATTCCAAGGTTGATTAACACATATCAACAAACACATTATAAAAATCTTATCTAATCTAGGACAAAATGATTAGTACAGTAATTTTCCTGTAGATATAATGATCAGACTTAAATTACCAGCTTGCTAACTTATATTAAGGGAATGAATGAAATACTATTTCTTAAGTATTCTGTCTATTATAGCAGGCAACTACTATGAAAAAAAATCTTAAAATACAGAAATTCAGATTTTGCATTCAAAAACATGTTCAGTATTTGGAAACAAATATACAGAAAATTCAGGATTTGATAACTTATGCTGGTAAAAAAAAGATTATTATCTCCAAGTTTTTCACAAATTATAAACATTGCCAAAAACAGGCATTTTTACAAAGTCAGTATTATATGCTTCAGGCAATTTAGTCTGCAATCTTTTATTCATTAATTTTAAAAGTTTTAAGAATTCTAAATTGTTCATGGGTAGAATTAATTATTAAATAAGAAGTATAATATCTGGGAGCATCACCGATGTTTTGTGTTAGAAGGGAATTGACATGAGGCCTGTATTTTCTTTGAACAAATACAATAGTCATAGAACCTATGTTAAGGTCAGATATAGTAGAGCCACATCTTTTGTCAAAACACCCTTAAAGTAGTTGACATATTATCCTCAGCAATCCTACAAATCAAAAGGATTGTAATATTGCTGCAATACAGAATGTATTTAGGAAGTTCATAACAATTATTGCCATTTACAGACCATCCCAGAGAGTCAATGCAAGTAATAGAATTTTTGCATACAGTTGTTGTTGTGTCTTTCGGCTTTTCCCAGTTAGGGGTCGCCACAGCGGAACTCCGGTCCGCTAATGATTGGCAGTTGATTTTTACATACCCAGTTGCCAGCTCTGCCGCACAACCTTCAATGAAGGTACGCCCATTCATGCATGTCTCCACGCAGAAGATGCTCTAGCTGAGAATCGAAGCGTCTTACTGTGAGGCGACAACGCTACCGCAGCACCGCACACAGCAAAATTTGAAAATACAGTTTTAATGGGGCTGTTTGCATCTTCATTCTTTTGAGACTCAGTTTGTCAAGAAGTCTCTCCCCTTTCAGAGGCATTAAGTAATGTCTGTATGGGACCTTCAGAGATTAGGAGAAAAAGACCCTGCAAAATGTTATTTTGTACATTTTAAGGTGCTCTGTCTCAATGAGTTTCATTTTGCTGAGAAGAGCTAAAAGTAATTTCATTTAAACCTATTCTAATTTGTAAGATATCCAGCTGTTCCCTTCATTTCTTTACAATATGAATTTATTTGCTTTTTACACATTGAGGACTTAAGAAAGATAACCATATCCCTCACTATGTGTTCTAATTGCCACACTATTCTTTGGTTAAACCTACAAAATGCTGAGCTACTTGAGAAATTCTTCCTTTTTGGCTTAGGGTAATTATAATATTATTTTTTCATTGATTATGGGGAAATGTGGCATTCCTCTTAAGTAGAATAACTTGAATAATCTGACTAAAGTCACAAATGTGTCTTTAAGAATGCCACTCCTCATCTGTTGTTTTAGAAATGGAATGCAGAAGTACTCAGTCTTGGATTATTATCAAAAAGAATATTGGGACATTTAAATTAAAAATTACATATAAGATGAAATACAGAATTTCTAAGAGACATCAGAAAGTAAGTCATTAATAAGTTTGAGTTATATAAACTTTGAACCTCTAGTCATTCAAAAACTCCTAAAAGGTAGTATTGTGTACAAAACTGAGTTAAGACTTCCTCTCAGGGTCATCAAGAACTCTGAATTAATAATGAAATGCACCTCTTGGTAAATTATTTCTTTATTTATTTATTTAGGGAGTGGGGTTAGGAGCATTCAAGAAATAAAATGTAGTCTTCTAGCTTTCCTTTAAAAATGTGGTTAAGCTTAGGCATACAATGAAAATCATCAACTGGATCTGATGATTATATTCCCCCAATTCAAAATAACAGTCTATTCTTTGCCAAAGCTATTAAATGCAGTTGTAGAAAATATACCCAATATTTTAAAGAAGGGACCAGTTAAGATATTTTGGAATTTGATAAACAAGCTGGATTTAAAAGACCAAAGGTTAAAGTCGTCTGGTCCACTTACATTATTTTAAATACATTCCTTGATAGGACTGAAGAAAAGCTGGATTAGACATGTGCACATATCAAGCTAATATAAAAATAAAGGAAATTGCAATACTACAAATAATAACAGGCCTATCAGCTCATGTCAAATGAAGGAAAGGTTACATAGAGAGTGAGCTTGAAGGTTTTGCCTGCTGAACTCAGTGAATTAATCTGTTTATTATATTTCAGTATGTCTATCAGAAAAAAAAAACTGTTAATCCAATATCTGTAGCATATTATTTTACATTGTGATTTTAGGTACTGTAGAAAAATCTACAGATTAATGTTATATAACTAAACCTATTTAATACATTGGACTTCGTTAACTACAAGTGACTAATAAAATGTATAAGATAGGGATTTCTGAAGAAGTACTTGCCTGGGAGTCTCAATAGACAATGGCATAGATCATTACTGTGATAATTGCATGAAAAAAACTAGATAGTACAAATTTAATTAATGAGTTTCCCAGCCATCATTAAACAGTCTGCGACTCTTCAGTATTCATGCTTTAGATGGCTTATCATGTATCTTATGCTGATGAAAAAGCTGGGCTGCATTGCAGCAAATTTAAGTAAAAGAATAGTGCTTCAAATGACACTTTATAGACTAAATCCTTGGCTTGTGCACAGAGCCATACTACATATGCCCTTTCAGATAAAAAGAGATTGATTCAAAATATAGCACCCGGGGTCAGGAACTTGAGCGTGATTGAATTCGGGGACATAGATGTTACTGCTGATCATGTTTTGTCATTTAAACAGCATGCTGATAATATCTGTATATTGGGTTATACAATCATGGGATGCACTGCTTTTGTTTTTAAACAGTAATTCTGAAGTTATGAAGGCACTTTTAACCATCTAATATGGTCCTAGCCATAATATGGGAGTGGCCTTTGGTCATCCGATAGTAAAGGATTAATTGTCTGTATTGACTGAGTCAAACATCACATACAGTGAGACATTGCTGATACCTGATCTACATTTCCTTATGTCCAGAAGACACAATTATTAATGTGTACAAAGCTTGTACTGATACTTTCATGTTTGAATGTCTTGGGTTACAAAGTGTTTCAAGTAAGGGACAACTAAAAGTGTGATACCCTATGCATTAAAAAGCAAGAGCTATAGACTGCCTTTCTAAATACATTGTAAAAATATACTCAGATAACAATTATATCAATGGTTATTCTAATACTGAATAATTTCAAAGCACATTGAACTTTTTATGGTTATAAATGATTTGCATCTCAATAGCAGGCATTAAGTAGTTTGTCCTATGTCTGCACCACAAAATGTGGGCACCGATCAAGGGTTCTACTGAAGCTTAATAGTGAATCATATCATGTCTTTGGGAAAATTAAAGACACATTTCCCCACATCAGGTCTTTGGGCAGATTAAAGATACCTTTCCAAATGTGCCACTGGTAAGGTCTGAGGCACTTCTGATGAGAGTGGCAGGATGTCACAGATATGCTATTAATCAAGAATTGGAGAAGATGCTGAAATGGGTACCTGCTGAAATTACAAGGACATTAAATGCAATCATAAAAAATCAGAAGCACAAATGAGACGGTGAAGGAATATATGCAAAATCTGTAGTTGTCATAACTCCAAGTATACTCTGAAGAACATCTCAAAGTCAGTATATAAGTACCAAAGGTTAACAGTGATTGAAAAAATGCTTTAAAAGTATAATAACAAGTTACACAAGTTTGTTTGAAGCATATGTTATTTTCCACTGTGTTGGGACTTGTAGCATCAGGTCTTGCATGTTTAACAGGCAAGTCATACCTCTCAACTGTACAGATTTTCACAGAATGTCCAGATTTTTGCTTCATATTTTTGGTCTGTTTCTCATAAAACTTGTGTTTTTCTGGAAATTCATTGAAGATTAAACTCATTAAACAATAATAAATAATGGCAGGCATTTGAGTTTCAAACTTCATATGCTTCAGAAAATGGGACTAGATTACTGTGTCAAAAGACATGTTCACCGGACACGTCTTAATCGACAGAGTAATATCAACCTGTCTAAAATCCAAATGGCTGAGTCAGTGAATTTTTTCCCAAGGGAAAAAAATAACTTGGCCATCATCAAGGTTTTGCCCTTTTCCCTACTGTAGTGTGATCTCTGAGTTGGTATATGTAGTCAGGGGGTGTGTGGGGGGCACAGATCATTGTCATCTTGTCACTGTCACTAGACTCGGAGGACAGCTGAAAAGTGAGTGCTGTATTTTCCTCATTTTCTTACTCTCCTCCAACTGTGTGCAAACTGAAGAGTTGGTATATTCCTGTTCCACTGTGTGAGGGACAATCCATGTGTCAGGAAGACCCCACCCCAAAATATTTTTGTTTTGTTTTGGTTTATGTTGTGAGACTTTGGGAATATTACTGCTTTGACTAGCAAACTCCCAAAGTTTTAGATGTTCTGGGGTCAAATAATTGCATGTTAATTAAACCAGATCTAATTATCTGTAGCGAACCTTTCCTTTCCTCCTGATTACTGATATGCTTCCTGTGAGGCAGTCACCCTTCTATCCATTTAGTAAACTTCCCTTCTACTTCAAATTCATTTGGTTTACATATCAGTCTCCTGTGAAAGACTGAGTCAAAAGTAACAATGGTCAGGTTTCTTTTATCATGTCCCAGCATAAACCACTTATAAAACTAAATAAAACTATATTGGAACAGACTCCCGATACACATAAAAAACACATCCCTGTACATACATTCAAGAGCAACTTGGATCTATGGCTGGGAAACAGAAACTTTACCCTAGGACTGCCCACATACTACTAATGGACCAAGGCAGCTGGTAAATGTTTTATCCCATGCGTGCGTTCCTGCAAATTATTGAAATCCTATTGACTCAGTGAAGGTAATTTCAGCTATGGTAAAAAGTTTAAAAACTTCTTGTTGAAACTACCTTTGACAAAAATAAGAAAACTTTTTTTTCAGGGGTTAAGCCCATATGCATACCCCAAGCTTATATATATCAAATCTGAGGTTGCACAACAGTGGAGAAACACTTTTGATGAAGTTAGTTTAGCTGAACAGCGTTCACATATTTTATGCTTGTGGAAACTATCTTTCCCACTTTGACATGTTCCCAAATTATTTACGGTATGAACCAAGTTATTCTCATTAGGGGTAATACTTAATTATCAGCCATGTGATGGGTAAGGCCAATCTATAACCAAATGAGCACACAATGGGAAATGGCTAGGCTTAAAATGGCCCTCAAGGGCAGCTAGCCTCGTACTTACCTAGGAACGTACATACCTCCAAAGCTTATATATTCCAACTCTAAGGTTGTACAATAGTAGAAAAATACTTTCAATGAAGTTAGTTAGTTTAGCTGAACAACATTCCCACATTTTTATACTCAAAAAACTAACTTTGCCAGTTTGACATATTCCCAAATTGTTTATGGTATAATCCGTTATTTTCATTAAGGGAAATGCTTAATCATTGACTACAGAATGGATAAGGCCAGTCCATAATGAAATGGGACAGGTTATTTCAAATACAAAATGGGAAATTTTCTATCCTTAAAATGGCCCACAAGGGCAGCTAGCCTAGTACTTACCTATGAACATATGAGCCTATGAACTAACATGTCCTTTTTCTCATACACTTATGTTGGTAGTTATCCTACAGTTTGTTGTTCTCAAGGAAACAAGTTAGCCTTTCCCTCAGTATCTTGTCCATCACTTTTCTTACCAACGTCAGGATTAGAGGTTTGTAGTTTGCAGGGCAACGTTTAGCTGCCTTTGCAGAGCAGATCCTTCAAGGACTACATCCAATCGTCCAGAACAATGCAGCTACTGAGTGACCAAATGAAGAGTTCTGCTGTCCATTTTATTTTAACTGCATGATCTCTCTCACATTCTCACATAACTAATTGTGTGATGCTGGATTGTCTAGATTTTCTTTGAAGTGTTATGTTCGTAGCATTGATTTATTTTGCCAGCTATTATCACTATATGCATTTTTGTTGGAATTTACTGTAGTTTTGAAATGTCACTCATGCTGCCACAAAAGATTGTTGTTTTGAACTGCTGATTTGTACTGAGTCCTGTTCTTTGTTAGGTACAGCTTTACAACTTGTGTTCTGGCATTTGCTTTCTACTGTGTGAAATGCTCTTTTTTTACCTCTGTAATTACTTTTATTCACTTTTAATAATGCAAACACATCTTGTAGTCAGATACTCGTGTAAAATGTTTTGTTAGTATATTGTTATAGTGTACCTTCTTGCAATTCATTATTTTTATCATTGTTATTACTTCATAATCTGCTTAGCTTAATGGATCTTATCTCCCTGGGCCTCTACTGAAAATGGACATGTACCCAGTTGGACTAGCCCGGTCAACAAATGTAAAATAAAAATAAAAATAAAATAAATAAATTTGACACATTGCTGTTTGGGTTTTTATAGTTTCTCTTGTGCAGGCAAATCTTCTCTGATTTATACTATTTTTCAATGACTGATGGTACAGATCTCTTGGGTCTAACTTTCATATAATATAGAGATGCTTGCACAGATGTATAATTCATCTGTTTGAGAGGAAATGCTATAGTTAAATGTTTTAAGTGCAGTTTTTTTCCAGTGTCAAGAATGTCTTTGTTAACGAGAGTTTTAATCTGTGTTACTACTGCAATTCTAAGGATGACGTTTAATCTCATATTTACATTTAAGCAAGAAGGCAGTTACAGAAGTAAACATGGACCTGCCTAGTCATGAGAAATCTTTTACAGTGTCTACTAATGATTTGGGTTTTTGTGTTGATACTAACTGAATGTTTTACACTAACTTCATGTATTACACGATTAATATCTTCAGAATGCTATTGATACTGTTACTGTTACAGCCACGGAGCATTACGCAATATGTTTTGCAATACTGAATATCAGGCAGATGCAAAACTGAGAAAAGGAAAAGCAAAGATTACTTCTACTCTTGACTGTAAATGTATTTATTTATTTATTGACTTCTATTAGCCAGGTAAGTGGACTGGTCCAAAGACCATTTTCAGCTGCAACTCAGCCATGAAAGGAGCAACACATAACATTTAAGCCATATTTGTTATGGAAAAAAACTTTAGATGCTGCCCTGGGATTAAAAAACAAATTTATAAGACTTTATATATACAATGTATCAGTCTTTTTAGGCACAGATGGCTGCGTGTCAATGTATATTGCCAAAATGGCACCTTTTAATGCTGACAAGATTAGAGGGGCAGGTGCAGGTTGAGAGAAATCCATCTATAATAAATCATTCTATCTATGTTGAGATTCAGACTTGTCTTTTTGTTCACACTGAAGAAGTTTCTTGTAATGTCACTAATATTAAAACATTACCATTCTTTAGGAGGACAATCTGAGCAGGAGCTCTGCTGAGAATCAAAATCTCCCTCCTATAAAAAGAGAAAATAAGAAACACTGTCCCATTCCAAGACCTGTCCTTCGGACTGTGAGTCAAAAATTTCTTCCTGTTCTGAGAAGGATAATCCTCGCTCAGTGAGTGATGTCCCTTAGCTCAAATGGTTAATTAATGTTTGTCAAAATGAATGTTGTTTGCTTATTTCTGGGTTCAAATTCCAACATGTCCACACTTGTCTCTGTGGCACAAGGTGCAAGTGAAGTGAGCTTAGAAAAATAAGATAGGTGATGCAGCGTTCAAATCCAGTTAACAGTTACTTTCACAGAGAGGGGTCAGAATGCCATTTGTTATCAGGAGATGGGTTTGGCATAATGGTTAAGGTCTTCAGCTCATAGACAGTGGGACCAGGATTTGATTATGACCTTGGGCTATTGGATATGCTTAAAATGCCCTTTTAGGGTAGTTAGCTTAACAGTCTTCTATGACAGAAATGCTAGCAATGATCTTTTTGACCAATCCAAACACTTATCTTGTCCAGGTAAGGAAAAATGCCAAGACTTATGCTTTCATTTTCTAGGAGACCCTCTGATTAAAGAGCAGCTGGGTGGTGTGTCCATGCCCTGGGGAAGAGGCTGTTCTGTGCAGTTCAACAAAGAAGCATCCTTATGTACCTTCCCAGAAGTCTGAAAGTGTGGCTTTCCCTTCTCTAGGAAAGAAATCCGAACAGCCACAGAGGACATGCCTGACCCCCTGTCCATGGTCAGATCTTGAGGACCAATACCAGAGGAATGAGGAAAAAGATGGGCAGTTTGAGAGACAACCAAAATAGCAATGAAACACACCACATTCCCATGTTTGTAGAATTTAATAAAAGTAGTAACAGCAAAGCTTTCGAGACACAAGCTCTTTTTCAATGCATAGGTTTTTATGCATTGAAAAAGTGCTTGTGTCTTGAAAGCTTTGCTGTTGCTACTTTTATTAAATTCTACAAATGTGGGAACGTGATGTGTTTCATTGCTATTTTGGTTGTTTAACCACTGTCCTTTTAGCTACATGGAGCAGAAGTTTTTTGGCAGTTTGAGAGACAACAGATGGCCCCAGCAGAGTCCCCCATCAGTGGCTAAGGCAAGACAGAAGCTGGCTGAAGAGTGAAGCTTCCCAGACAAGTTTCTTCTTTTTGCTGTTTGGAGAAGAAGGAATAGTCTTAACAAAACCCTGACACATGCCCTAGCCATGAATGATGTCTTTCTCAGGTGGATAGTGGAGCTAAAAAAAGTCTGCAAAACCACTTTGACAAAAATGAAGTTTCTGAGGTAAAAGTTTTTGGTCATAAGCTCCAAATGTGCTAGCTCCAGCCCCTCAAAACACAGCTCTGAATAAGTAGTACACTTTTCCACAAATGATTCACTGACTCTCACAAAAAGTAGAGAAATTCACAAAAGGATTATGGACAGGCATACAGTTAAAAAAGATGATGAGAAAAGGTAAGAGGAACTTCAACTGGTCAGTGGAAAGTTCTGACAAAAACAGAAAGTTTTGAAGAAACGACCCTGGCCACTAATGTACTAGCCTCATACAAAGCTCCTGAAATAAAATATTACAATACACAGAATTTTCCTCAGAAAAAAAAATTCACAGAGAAACTAAAAGACATCACTTATTGAAAGGGCAGAAATACCACAGAGTAAAATATTTAAAAATGAAATAGCACTTTTTTAAAAGTGGATTTATCTACCAGGCAAAGGAGAAGATCTGTAAAGCTCTGGCTGACTGTTGAGCTTTTTAAGTCCACAGAGAAGTGCACTTTTTGACAGCCAGAAAGTTCTAAGGTATTTTGCACCCTAGTCACTGGTTTTATTCATGGCCTCACACTTACCAGTAGCTAGGGTAAGTGGAGGAAGCCCTAAAGCTTTGAAAACATGGCCAGCTGAGTCCAGTCCTTCACAGGACATCCTATTCAGTTTAAGGCTATTGTGACAATGTGATCTTTTCATGAACATCATACTTTTCTGTTTGTAAGAAACAGAAGGTTTCTGGGAAACCTTAGATAACAAACTGAAATGATAAAAACATGAATCATTTAATGTTTTAATTCATTATAGCAAAAGCAAAGCTGTTACTTTAATGTTGCTAAAGACATACATTAGAAACCCCAGCCATAAACAAACTATACAACAGAAGGAGGAAGCTATTACATGATAGAGCAAAATCCCAAAAAGGGAAGGCATCTCTGATCAGTATTAGCAAAAAACTACGGGCACGCATAAAATCGTCTAAGGCCAGCTTTGAGAGAAAAATTGCACAGGATACTAAGGATAATCACAAGGCTTTCTTTAGTTATGTTAGGAACCTGGGTGGGAATTCCCAGATATGCTCAGAATTAGTCCAAAATGACAAAAAATACACCAAACCCACAGACATTGCCAACATCCTAGCTGACAGGTTCAGCGCAAACTTTTCCCCCCTTCCCCACCAAAAGGGCAAATATCTATCCCAGCAGAGTGCTGCCCCCCTGACATCTCAGATGCTCAGGTAAGAGCTGCCCTCTCCAAAGCAAAAAACACAGCATCAATGGGACCAGACGGTGTCCCAGGCTGCATCCTACATGAACTCCAAGAAGAGCTAAACCCAAACATAAAACTACTGTTCAGTCTCAGCCTTACTACAGGATATGTACCCAAAGAGTGGTGTACAGCAACAGTGGTCCCTCTCCACAAAGGTGGTGCCTCAACAGTTCCTGGAAACTATCGCCCCCTAAGCCTGACTAGCTTGGTCTGCAAATCTATGGAAAGGATCATCATGGACCTCATAAATAAAGATATTGGGGACCTACAGACACTGGATCCTACAAAGTTTGGCTTTGTTAAGGGCAGATCCTGCCTCTTATACCTGGTTCATTTCTTTGAAACAGTCACCAAGGCCATTGACGAGGGGAAGGTGGTCCACACAACCTACCTAGAACTCACAAAAGCCTTCAATTCAATACCCCACTCGGGCATTATAGATAAGCTCACCAGCTTCAATATAAACCCCTATATCACTAGATGGGTTGCAAACTGGCTCAAGGACAGAACCCACATGGTTAGAATTGCTGGAGCCATGTCAGACTCCAAACCAGTTACAAGTGGTGTCCCACAAGGCTCAGTCCTTGGTCCTCTCTTGTTCGGTATATATTTCTTGGAGGTACAGGCCAACACGGGAGGACTGTGACTGACCAAGTTCGCAGATGACTGCAAACTGGGCAACATAATCAACTCTTCAGCTGACACAAGCATCCTCCAAAAAGGCCTCATAGAAACAGACAACTGGTGTCAGAGCCATGGCCTCAAGCTAAATGCCAAAAAGTGTATAGTCATCCCCTTTGGCAAAAACAAAGTGCCTACAAATTACCACATAGGTGGTAATCCATTAAGTACAGAAGAAGTAATTAGGGACCTGGGGACCCAAGTTGATAGCAATCTCTCATTTGACAACCACGTGGCCAAAGTGGTTAGAAAAACATTTTATATAGCCCACCTAATCATGAAGGGATTCGATCTAGGTCAGGGGAGGTCATCGTGCCTCTTTACTCATCCCTCATCAGGCCCATAATTGAGTACAATGTCCCTTTTGGGATGTACCTTACCAGACACCTGCAGCAACTGGAAAGACCCCAAAAGTACCTCACCAAGAGGATCAAAGGACTCAAACAGATGCCATATGCTGCCTGGTTAAAGAAACTCCAGCTCTACTCAGTGGCATACAGCCTGCTTAGAGGCGATCTGTGCCTGACGTATAAAGCCATGTCCAACCCGGAGCTAATGGACATGCTGCACCTCAGAAAATCCAAATCCCATCGAGCTACGTGCTCGAGAGACTTGAACCTCAGCACTGAAATAAATAGGACATGCTGGAGGGACAGATTCATAACCCAGAGACTCCCTTCACTCTGGAATAAAATCCCAGTCCAGGTTAAGCAGAGTCCCTCATTGACTCTCTTCAAGAGGAATCTTGATGAGTGGATGGGAGATCATAGGTTTACCCCGGGTATCACTTCTGTGCCACTGTTAGACAGAGGCGCAGTATACTAACCTCAAAAAAGGGCGTAGCAAAATTAATTTAAAATGGGTGGCGAAAGCCAAACACACTCTGGCTAGGCTTATAAATGCTCTAGGGCAGATAGACCTATGAACCTATGATGAATATATATATATATATATATATATATATATATATATGTGTATATATATATATATATATATATATATATATATATATATATATATGTGTGTGTATATATGGATCTATCTTAGTAGATCGACAATTGAAATAAGCGACAACGAATTCACTGACGCCAGAAGATCGCAAGTCACTTCACTGACGCCAGAAGATCGACAAGGCAGAAGACCGACGGAGGAAGAAACCAACGCTGAGAACACTGCGATGGGGAAAGGATGTGTAAGTATGCGGTAGTGACGGACGATAGGGTGCAAGTAAGGTAAGTGTGCAATGTTGACGGTGTGTAGGGGTAGGGGTGGGATAAGTGAGTTAGGGTTAGGGTGCGAGTAAGGTAAGTGTGCGATGTTGGTGGTCTGTAGGGGTAGGGGTGGGATAAGTGAGTTAGGGTTAGGGCGCGGGTTAGGTGAGTGTGCGATAGTGACGGACCTTAGGGTAAGGGTTTGGGTTAGGGTTGTAGATAGTTGTGTATGTATGGGTTAGTGTTTGTTTGTAAGGATTTTGGTGTGCTTGTGTTGTGTGTGTGGGTTTTGGATAGGGGATTTGTTTTGTTTGTTGGTATGATGTGTCGGGTGTATGCGATGTCGTGTTTGTGCACTGTCGATCTTCTGGCGTCGGTGAAGTGACTTGCGATCTTCTGGCCGGTGAATTCGCTTATTTAACTTCTCGATCTACTAAGGTAGATCCGTATATATATATATATATATATATATATATATATATATATATATATATATATATATATATATATATATATATATATATATATATATATATATATATTCTAAATACTGAAACCCCAGAAGTGCGAATTTCAAAACACTGTCGTTAGGAGATGCCGAAGTAGTGCTTCTGGTGTTGTGATGTTTGAATGGAAGTTCAGGTAAGTATGTATGTTTAAGGATGTTGGTTGGGGGCCTTAGTGTGTGTCAGTGTGTGTTGTGACTGTGATGTGTGTGTGCAAGGGGAATGTAGGTGTGTGGTGGTGTTTTCATGTGTTTGTCTGTGTAGTGTGACCCTGGAGTTAGTATATTTAAGTAGGGGGGTGTGGGGGCCATAGCCCTCCACATGGGGGCAGCAGGGGGGGCTTGCCCCCCTACTTATATGTAGTGTAGGTTTGTGTGTTTGTATGTGGGGGAAGGTGCATGTTTGTGTATGTGTGTGGTGTCTGATTAGTGTAGGATTCATAATTTCAAAATTTGTGGTTTTGGGATTTTGGTATTTAGAGCTTTTGGCTTTATGGTCCCAAAATTCTGAGATTCAGTATTTCAGTATTTCGGGATTATAAAGTGAATCCATATATATATATATATATATATATATATATATATATATATATATATACACACACACACATATAAAATAGAATTTAGGTCAACTCTGTTTAAAGTAAGTTCCTTTATTTATTTTTCATAAGTGCCACGGTGACTTTTGCATGCATGTGCACTACCATCCACTTAGGTAGACAGTTCCTTAGTTTAATGTCTCACCTGAAAGACAATGGCTCAGGATTGTGGCACTAACATACCATATTATTTTGTCAGCACTAGAATATGAAGCCAAGCAGCTGGTATGGGAGGATAACAACCATCTATCTGATCTTACTACATAGCAACAATGATGAGTATACTACCTGTTCAGCCCACTGCACTGGTAAATGGAAACTAACCAATTTTACAATGACAAAAAATGGTATACTGTATATGTGTATTACAATATACTGTCTATGGCAAAGATCTGATAAACTGTTTTATACAATCTGACAGTTTAGCAATGCACTGTTAATGAATGCCCTAATGCCATGAGGAATGGATTCAGTTCTTTCACTTTCAGTTTCATATATTTATTGATTCTGGCTAAATCACATTACCAGATCAATGTTCCAGGCTAATCCCCCAAAAAGATGTTACTGTGCCAAATGTACCTTACCAAGAATGGTTGTATCCAGAGATTACAATTTCATACTGATCTACACTTATTGCTGCCACCCCACATGTCAGATAAAAAAATTAAATGCCCCAACACTTAAATGTTTGCATCACTGTCCCTCTAAAATCATTAAATAGATATATTTTTTAATAGATGAAACTCTTATTTGGAGCATTAAGTTAGACAGTTGTGGACATAGTATGGCTTAAAAAGGCCACTGGTTTCTTTAAAAAATGTATAGAAATTTGTACCCGATGGAGTACAAAGAGTATTCTTAGCTACACCCTTGTTATCAAGTCAAACAAAATCAATAAAGCTTTTGGAATATCATTGTGTTGTTACATTTTTTCAGTTTTCTGTACCTTCTCAGTTGATTCTTCCAGAAATAGTTTGTCTATTACTTTTCATTTCAGTGTAATGGTATTAACTTAGGAGTCAGCAACAAAAGGCAATTTTGTTCCAACAATGAATTGTTATGAGAACAGGTACCAGACTGGGTCTGTGCTTTGATTTATACTGTCACTGTCCTTATGTTTAAGGTTTTCAATACACTGGAATTATATTACTTTTTTGAGCGTTTTTTTTTTCTAGACTGATCCAGTGTTTACAAGTTGTGTAATAGACTGTAAGTAACTGATATTTCTGAAAACAAATTTAAAGTCACTTGCTCAGCAAACATAGTCTTATTGAAACTGGCATTTAAAATTTATTTGTTACCGTTTCTTTAAAATTATAGTATGTGGCTGCTTTCACAGGCATCTTTTCTTGGATGTAGGATAAACATAATTGTTTTTGTTGTCTTGTCTTATTATCTAGTGGTTTGTCTGTTTTAGAAAATATATTTGAATTGTGTGAAGTTTTCTGAATTTTAGACAAATCTTTTGTAAGTAATGTATGTTTTTATCTGTATGCAATAGAACCCACTGCAGTAAGAGGGTGTGTACTTCTATCTTAACACAAACACAATAGTGGATATGCACTGGAAGACAGCAAGCATGATGTTTATGTTAACAGTATTTAGTAAACTTAAGAAAGTACATATACCAGCGGTATTATGAAAATCATAGATGCCATGAGTCCCATAATTCTGGAGTATTCCCTTGCAGAGATTGAAGTCTGAGTAGAAAACCCCTGGAATAGATTTAAATAGCAATCTATTTTTTTTTTTTTTGTGGAAGAAAAGCTCTTTGTACTGAGGTGTCCAGGAGACACCCCAAATGTTTGAGTGCTCTCTTGGAATCCCTTCCTGCATCAGAGATCTCTCATCAAGTGAAAGATTCTTGACACTTAAAAAAGGACTCTGCAAAGAAAAGCAAGTCATCTAAATATGAAAAAAATGTGGCTCCCTTGTTGCCTGCAGTGTGCAATAACTGGAAACAGACACTTTTTGAACAGTCTTGGAGCAATGGATAGCCCAAAGGGTAAGGCAGAGAACTGATAAGAAGCTTAAAACCTTAAAAACACCTTTGGGTACCATCAGAAAGTGGTACAGGAAAAAAGGTTCCGAAATGCTTTACAGGCATTATATCCTCGGCACCAGAAACATTCCTTAATAAAAATCTCTTCTTTTTCTGCTCAGTTGGGAAGAAGGAACGATTTCTAATCTCCCCTAGAAAGCATGTGATGTAGGATAGGATGGTTTGGTCTTGGGATGTGGAATAATTTTCAGGAAAAGAGGGATTTCTTGCCACTGTCATCTGTAACCCTGCCGAATCAGTCTCAGAACCCATTTGTCTGAAACAATCTGCTGGCAAGGAGAGAAATGGAGATTCAGGGTGGAAAACTTCCATAGTCATTCTGATATATTTGACTGTCTCTTGTTCTGGGGAGGTCCTGCTTTCTTTTTTTTTCACTCTCCGCCATTGTTTTTTAAACATTTGCTTATCAGCAATTTGCTGAGATAGTTTGTTTTGTTTCTTGCCAAAAATGGATGCGGGAGCAGAAAAACTCTTGTAAACTTAGAGAAGGAAGGATGAAAATCTAAGAGATTCCCTGTATCAGCTTACCTGTTATCACATTTGATAACCTCTTCAGCAACGGGTCCAAAAACTAAATCCCTATCTAAATGTGAATTTAAAATCTAATTTTTACATCCTCTAGGAGGTTCCAAGAACACAGTCCGACAAACCTCCTTAAAACAGTTTCAGTGGCAAACGCCTTAGATGTAGTATCTATAGTCATAATCACACTTTAAATAGTGAGCAGTTACCTTAGAAATAGAAGAAACAAAGCCACATAGAGCAGATTTTTCCAAACAGTAAGGAAATGCAGATACAACATTCCTCATATTTCCACAATTAATCAGAAGAAATGTTATCATATGAGCCTGACAATTCAAAATTCTAAAAATTAAAGTTGCAGAAGCATACACTTTTTTCCCTAAATTTATCAAATGTTTTACAATCCTTGTCAGAAAGGGAAAGACTAGAATTAACAAAATTCCTGGCAGTAGCTGCATTGACTAACACTATAGCTGCAGAGTCCAGTCTAGGAAAAGTGTACAGAAATTTGAAAGACTGAAGAACTTTGTACATTCTATCTACTTTCTTAGGTATGGTAGGTTGGATATTTGGGAACCCACAGGCTCTGACAAACGTATCCCCCCAATACTGGCAGCATGGGGGAGAGTGGCAGGAGGTTCTACAAATTCCATTTATAATGTTTCAAGGTATTTTTTGGGGAGCTGAAAAACCTCAATGTTCTCCCATTGGAAACACTGGCACTTCCTGGAAATAGTCTCAGAGAAACAGAATCATTGAAAGGGAGATTCAGATAACATGCTCTCCTATGTGTCAGAATCAAAAATCTGAGGAGAAAAACCCGTATCTGTCCCATTACATTCATCTCCACATTTAATATCTTGAATCTCTTCAGGAAAAGAGGAATCTCTTTCTCTCATACCAGAAACAATCTCAAAAGAAGAGTCAATAACCTGCAGAAGACCCTGAGCCAGACTTATATAGCAGGGAACGCTATATGTCTAGCTTTCCTTTCTTTTTTGGTAGAAATTAGGGCTAACAGTATTTTCAATAGCAGCAACAGCTTCCCCGGGGATGGGCACAACATTCTGTTAAAGCAGGAACAGCTTCACTCCCCCTCCTCCCTTGCAGACTGAGAGGTCCCCAACAACAGCAGAGGATGTGGTTAATTCCCGGTCCATAGTGTCTATATGGGCAACACCAGAGGGATCCAGGGAAAAAGATGAGTTTTCTGAGGAACCAGTTTTGGCCACAGCAGACTCATCCACCTATGGCTAAAGCAAATGACAAGCCTGCTGTGGTGACAAAGGTTGTGTGTGTCTGACTTTTTCTTTTTATGGCTAGAAAAAGGATTGGCCATGGGCCTGGTAGTTTGTTTCATGGTCAAGCCAAAAACTGTGCTTCTTTGTCAGAAAAACTAAGCAGAACAAGCCATTAAAAAATCAAAAGTAGTATAAAGTCACTTTTCCCAATAAAAAAGAATAAAACACATTCTAATACACTTTTCAAGCCCCAAACATTAATTTAATCACAGTTTCTCCACAGAAACAATGTTTTTAGAATGTTTAAATTAACTTTTTAACAGTCAAACACAAAAGTGTACTCCCACTTAAAAGTACAACAAAGTCAAATAACAGTCAATGAGAACACATATTCCTAGCTTAAAATGTACTTTCCCACACTGAAAAGTAAATTAAAATATTGAAAATAAGATGTGGAAGATCCATCTTCAAAGGGAACTTATCTGCCCAGTAATGGAACAGCACAGGCTCACCAATCCTCTGAAGTCCTGAGAGGAGTGCTCTCTTCAGTGGTAGTAAAGCTCTGAAGGGCTTGTCACCCAAACCTGTTTTTTAGTCAGTTCAGCTTGAGCTGACTAATGGTTTGGGTGTATGGAATGTGCCTTGAAGCTTTATAAACTGATCAGTTCTTATATCCTATGCAGGACATTACCCATACAGCTTAGTCTACTGCAGCAGTGATCAATATGAAGAACATCAAACTTCTCTCAGCTACAAATACCAATGTAAGAACTCAGCCTCTTATTTCAGCGTTCTTATATGTTATTTCATTGTATATAACACCTCACATTTGTTTATTCATATGTTAACTAGTTAAGTGAAATTGTCCGTAAAGGCAGTTCTTATCACTGGCCTTATCCACAAATGCAAAAAATAATGAAAGATATATGAACATTTCTGAGCAGATGTTTTTAATGTGGAAAGTAAAATATAATTTGACAGATAAGCTCCACAGTGGCAGTAACAATCAGAAAATGTTCCCTAGATCATTTATCTATAAGAAATCTAAATTAAAAATCTATGACAATATTCCACTACTAAGAAAGTTAACTGATTTGTCTGTTGGAGAGTGAGCTAGCCTACTTGTAAATATTACTGCATAACAATCATGTAACCATACCTCTCAAATGTCCAGATTTTCACAGAATGTCCAGATTTTTGCCTCATATTTTTGGTCCGTTCCTCATAATATTTGTGATCTTTTTGACAAATCAGTGAAGACTGAAGTCCCTAAATAATGGCATACATTTGAGATTCAGACTTCGTAAACTTCTGAAAATGCATACAAACACAAATCCTGTTATTCTAACAATCTTCTAAGGTTGTAAGAGTGATGGTTAAAAATTGTCCCTATTTTGGGGTCTTTGCCCCCCCCCATTATTTTAGCCTTTCTCCAGATTTCTTGTGATAAGAGTTTGAGAGGTATGAATGTAACTATAACATCAAAGAAGTAGTAAACACAGTGTTAATGTTACCAAAGCACCGCAGTGAAATTTTAACTGCAAATTCTGGTAGCAAAAGTAACATTTCCCAGACATGCAAAGCTATTAATACCTTAGACATATCATCAGGAAAGCTGTTGTATGGTACTGTAGGCAACATATTAGTTGAACAACACTCCTGTACCTTACTGGGTATGGGGGAGTGTGATGCTATGAGGTAGTGCCATCTGTGCCAGGGAGAGCAGGGTAGTACATGTGTACGTATGCCAGCACAGCCAGATGGAGTTTGTAAAAAAAAGTTTATGTCATTTGATTATCTCTCTGATTTGTGCAGATGCTGGTGTTAAAAATATGTTTGTAAAGTTAACTGTGTTACAAATGTATAAAGTACATTAGGTTGTATTGCTGTAACTAATCAAATGTGAATGTTTTATAAGAGAATCCTAGAAGGGTGGAAAGTTTGAAATTGTGCTATAGCTTTCAGATGCTGCCACAGATCTAAGCAAAGCTCTGTGTTTGTATTGTACCAGAGTCAAGTCACCTGACATACACATACATACATACATATAAAAAAAAAAATATATATATATATATATATATATATATATATATATATATATATATATATATGTATGTATATATAGGTGTTCATAGGTGTGTACTAGGCTAATAGTGACACCCGACATTAGTTCCCAGTGCCTCTGTTGAGTAGAGCCACTGGTGTTATCACAGAGGTGAATTTTCTGTTTTCTATCCACTCATCAAGATTTCTCTTGAAGAGGGTCAGTGAGGTGCTCTGCTTGACATGTATGGGAAGTCTGTTCCATAGCATGGGCAGTCTCTGGGTAATGAACATGTCCTTCCAGCATGTTCTGTTAATTGTGGTAATGAGGTTGAGGTATCTGGAGTGTGTGGTGCGGAGGGATTGGGATTTCTTTAGATGTAGCATTTCTAACAGAGCTGGGTCAGATATGGCTTTGTAAGTCAAGCAGAGATTGTCTCTAAGTAGGCAATATGAGACAGAATAGTTGGAGTTTTTTGAGTCTATCCATATAGGACAAGTGTTTAAGGCCTAGGATCTTCTTTGTGAGGTACTTTTGTGGCCTCTCCAGTTGTTGCAGGTGTTTAGTGAGCTACATGCCAAATGAGGCATTGTACTCGATGATTGGCCTAATGAGGGAAGAGTAGAGGGAGACAATGACCTCTTTTTTCCTGGATGCAAAACTCTTAGTAATGAGATGTGCCACATAGAAGGACTTTCTGACCACAGTGGCAATGTGGTGATCAAAAGAGAGGTTGCTGTCAACCTGTGTTCCCAGATCTCTTATAATGTCTTCTGTGTTCAGTGGACTACCATCAATGTAGTAATTCATGTGAACCGGGCTTTTCCCAAAGGGGATGATGACACATTTTTTTGGCATTGAGCTAAAAGCCATGGTTCTGACACCACTCATTGGTCACAGTGAGGCCATTCTGTAGGAATCACTTGGGGAGTTAATAATAGCTACCAACTTGCAATCGTCTGTGAACTTAGTCAGCCAGAGTCTCTTCGTGTTGGCCTGGACTTCAGAGAAGTAGATACCAAACTGGAGGGGACCCAGGACTGAACACGGTGGGACTCCAGTCATGGCTAATCAGCAGTCTGACTTGGAGTCAGCTACTTTCACACTGTGGGATGCATCTGTGAGCCAGTTAGCAACCCACCTAGTGATATAGGGGTTGATGCCAAGCTTAGTGAGTTTTTCTATGATTCCTGACTGGGGAATGGAATCAAAAGCCTTGGCTAGATCAAGGTAGGCTGTATGAACCACTTTGCCTTCATCCACAGCTCTGGTGACTGACTCAAAGAAGTTGAACAAGTTGAGCAGGCATAATCTACCCTTCACAAAACCAAACTGTACGGGATCCATTATTTGGAGATTCCCTATATCCTTGTTTATTAGGTCCATGATGATGCATTTCATAGCTCTGCATATCAGACTTGTCAGGCTAATGGGGTGATAGTTCCTAGGGTCTGTAGTCACTCCTCATTTGTGGAGAGGGATAACTCTCTCTCCCTATATCACATCCACGCAGTCAGAGAAATTTATTACAGATGGTTTGACAAACATCATCTGGCTTTTGTTGTGGTAAAATGCTCAGTACACATCAGCTTAACTTGTTTAGTAAGCAGTCAGGGAACAACATTTCTTTAGTTAAACAGGGCCATCTAGTGAGAATGGTTTAGCATTGTTTTTTTTAACTGTGAGAAGCTATCCACCTGTATTATGTTTGAAATCCTGTGGTTGAAACTCTGTTCTTTACTGTATTCAGTATTCTCTTGTTTTCTGTTTTATTATTATTAAATATTTTAATACATTTTTATTGTGTCTGGTCTTTTAGAGAATTCTTTTAACATCTTGAGAGTACTTACGCTTATTTTGGTGACACTTTGGTCACTCCTGAAAGCCTTGTTGCTCTGGTCACACTCCATTATTATTATTAATTGTACACAGTATAAATTGTACCCTTTGTAAGAGCCTTGAAATAGCTGACTGGTGGCAGCCTGTTTAACTCTGAGTCTGGGCAAAAAGGGGCATGGCTAGTAAACCTGTGTCACCTTTTCCCAAGTGTGTGTGTGTGTGAGTGTGTGTGTGTGTGTGTGTGTGTGTGTGTGTGTGTGTGTGTGTGTGTGTGTGTGTGTGTGTGTGTGTGTGTGTGTGTGTGTGTGTGTGTGTGTGTCAGCTGCTGGGAACAGGGACACAGAGCACCAAGGTTGTCAGTGTGGAGGATTGTGGGAGCCTAGAGAGAGAAAAGAGTGTCTAGCCTCAAATCTGGAGAGTACTCCCCTTAAGAGCATACGGGGAGTACTCTCCAGCCTCAAATCTGGAGAGTACTCCCCGTATGCTCTTAAGGGAAATTCTGCTCGGTGCAGGGAGCTGAGTCTGAAAACACTGTGTGAATCCGTCTTTGTTTTTAGTGACCGTCCCTCACAGGAGTCAGTGGTGAGGATTGAGTCTCCTTGATTACTAGTCCAGATATAAGGGAGACACCACATATTGGAAGCAGCTGGGTGGGATATTTATTGAACTTCAGTAGCCTGTGGGCAGTTGACACTGAAGGTATATGTACTTTCAGCAGCCACAAGGTAAGCATACAGTTTTATTTATTTTGTTAGATTAGTTTAGTCAGGGAAAGCAGGCAAGGATGTGAGCAGAGGATAATAGCAAGTTGACAAAAAAACAGTTGGTCAAGGCATGCAAAACCAAAGGATTGGTACATGCCAGCCTGACTAAAGAGGAGATGATTTCAGCGTTGGTCACAGCTTCAGCACAGTCTAGCAACCTGGAAGGCAACCAAACAGTGATGGGGATGTGCAGTCTTCAGAAACAGGGCAGTCCACCTTTTCCTCAGAGGATTAAAAATCCATCCTGAGTTAAAGAGACCTGAATTAGAGGCCAAAAAATTGGAGAAACAGATGGAGTTGGACTCAGCTGAGAGACTGCAGCATTTGAAGGTTGAAGAGGGACTGTGGCATTTCTAGGTCAAAGAGAGACTATGGCATTCAGATGCCAAAAAAATGATAGACTGTGGCTGTTGGAGGCTGAAGAAAATGAAAAACTGTGCCAACATGAGTGGGTGATGCTGTCTCTTTGGCAGGGTCATGGAGGTATTGGGGAAGGGAATAACTGAACCCCAGAAGCAATAAAGATCAGTATATTTCTTCCACATTTCACAGAGGGTGATAATTTTGATAGTTCTATTCATGTATTTGAAAGGGTATAATTTTGATAGTTTTATTTATGCATTTGAAAGGGTAAGCAAGTGGTATAATGTTGACCAAGGGCTCTGGGTATAGTTCCTGACCACCTCACTCCATGGTAAAGCTGTGTAACTCCTGTTTCTAAATTATCTGATACTGATTGCTTAAACTATGATAAGGTTAAACAATGCTTACTAGAATGCTTTATGTTCACACCTGAAGCTTACAGAAAAAAAGTGTTGTGAGCATAGGCACAAGGCAGATAAAAGTGTATGTGATTATATTGCTGAGTTAAGCACATTTTCATAGGTGGGTGAGTGGGGGTCAATTCACCACTTCTGAAGGGCTGGCAGACCTTTTGGTGAGGGAACAAGCCCTTAGCACTTTGTCTGAGGACATAAGAATCTGGTTGGCAGACCTGGAATGCAACTCTGCAGATGAGCCAGGGAGAAAAGGGATTCTTAACTTAACAAGCAGGGCATCACTGCACAAGAAGGTGATAGCTAACGCTGCTCATGGTTATAAGGAAATCTATGGTGGGCAGCCTAAACTACCCCAACAGAGTACACCAGTAACAGGGGAAACCACTAATTAAGGTACACAGCTAGGACCTAGGGTTCAATGTTTTAAATGTAACCAGAGTGGCCATGTAACATACAAATGACCACTGAAGCAATACGGGGAACAAAAGGTGAAGGAGCCAGCAAGCGTGAATAACAGCATGCCAGTGGCAAGTTGTCTGGCAACAACAGGGGTACCAAATTATCATAGGAGTTTGCATCCTCTCTTAGTGGATGGAAGACAGGCCACTGCTAAGACAGACAAAGCCTCTGACATAGCCACTGTAAAGGCTGTAGTTGTTAAAGAAGAGCAGTACTTGTTTGGGCAGTCCACACTGGTCAAAATGTTGGGAAGGACCCCATTCCAAATACCTTTGGCCAGGGTTCACTTTGACTAGGAGTGTGAAAAAGGAAGGAAGCAGGTAAGTGTATTTGAAGATATTCCTGCAGATGTCTTTATAGGGAATAATTTTGATAATGCAGTACCTCTGCTGTTGGACATGCTCCACTTAAAGAACTCCCAATCCTTCTGAGCTGCACGCTCTACGGTCACCACAATAAACAGAACATGCTGGAGGGATAGATTCCTGTCCCAGAGACTTCCCATAGTCTGGAACAAACTACCTATCTATATCAAACAAAGCTCCTCACTAGCACTCTTCATGAAAGAGCTTGATGATTGGATGGGAGATAGGAAATTCACCCCAGGGATCACTTCTGTAGCTCTGCTCAACAGGGGCACAGGAAAATAATTTTCTTGGGTGGTGAAAGCGAGGGTACCTTTTTGGCTAGGCTTATATAGGCCCTAGGGCCAATAGCCTAGTACCTACCTATGAACCTATGAACTTTGTGTGCACCCAGCTACATGAAGTGAGGCTTGGAGACAGGCATGTGGCTCAAGGTAGCCTGGGAGTGACCCAGATAGACCTCACACCAGAAGATGAGGCTATTGAGTTGGCTATTTCAGGAGGGAGCTACCCTGTATCAGTGAGCCTGAAAGTCACAGCCACAGATGCTGGTAGGTACTGATGTTCCCATGGACAGGGTCACTACCAGGGCAGAGGTGAGTGGTAGTACCCAGGCTGACAGTGAGGCACCTCTGTCAGATGAGACCAAGCTTCCAATGGAAAGGGAGCTGGGAATGGTCACAAAGGTAAAATTGAGACAGGCTCAGCTTTCAGACCCTACATTACAGGCTTGAGAGAGATAGCTAAGGAGGTACCTGATTATCATGGAAAAGGGGAGACTGTGTACTGGAACAAAGGGTTACTGTAAAGAGAGTGGACCACTGAGGGAAGGCTAGAGGGTGAGGTAATACAGGTCTATATTATTTCATCGACTGCCTAGTATGTCAACCGCCTAAACGTCGACAGCTAAGGGTCAACAACTGGCAATGTCAAACAGCCAGTTAAGCAAATTCTTTCATTGGGAAAGAATTCACTTGTCCATTATTGGGAGTTTGCCCTTTCCCTAATGTAGAGCAATCTTGGAGTTTGTATACTTAGGGGGGTGTGGGGAGCACAGCCCCCACATAAGGGGTGTGGGGGGTGAAGCCCCCCACTTTGTTATGGCTTGGAAGTTTGTGTTACTTTGGCATGGTCAAGCAAATTCTTTCCTGATGAAAGAATTCACTTAACTGGCCATTCAACATTGTCAGTTTTGGCCCTTAGCTATTGACATTTAGGTGTTCGACAAGTTACAGGGTCGATGATTTAATATAGACCACGTAATAGCCCTACCATCCAGCACTTCTAGCCATAGCCCATGACATTCCTTTTACAGGTCATATGGGCATAAAGTGTACTAAGAGATGTATTATGAGGAACTTTTATTGGCATGGGATTGCAAATGATGTAACAAGGCACTGCAACACCTGTGAGCAGTGCCAAGAAGTAGGCAAGGCAGGAGACAAGGTCAGGGTTATTTTGATGCCTTTTTCTGTGATTAAGTAGCCATTTCAGAGAGTAGCCATGGATACTGTGGAGCTTCTGAGTTCCTCAATTTCCACAGGGAAGAAGTATATCCTGGTAGATTATGCTACTAGATACCCTGAGGTGGTGAGGTAGTAGTTCTGCCCTCTATCAAGACAGAGAAGGTGGGAAATGCTTTGCTAGAGACTTTCAGCAGGGTACATTTCCTGAGAGAAATACTGACTCACAGGGGTGCTAATTTTATGTCAGACCTGCTGACTTGACTGTGGAAGTGCTGTGAGATGAAACATTTAAAAAGCACCCCCTACCATCCCATGACTAATGGCATTGTGGAGAGGATAATCTCTACACTAAAGACCATGTTACAGGCATTTACAGACCAGTTTAAGAGGGAGTGGGGCAAATATTTGCCCCATCTGATGTTTGCATACAGAGAGGTACCCCAGGAATTCACAGGTTTTTCACCCTTTAGGTTGCTGTCTATAGAGTGATGAGGCCTTTAGATTTGATCCATGTTGAGTGGGAGGGTGAGTGTGAATCCCACAAGGAGTTGGTTATGGCATATGTCCTAAACTTCAGAGCAAGGCTTAGGGAGCTCATGGGCTTGGCCCAGAAGCTGGCAGGAGTCTAACAGCAGAAAAAGGTCTGGTGTGACAGGAATGCTTGAGCTCGAGAGTTTGCTGTGGAACAGCAGATTATGGTTCTCATTCCTGTCAGAAACAGTAAGCTGCAGGCAAATTGGGAAGGACTCTTCGAAGGGGTGAGGAAGGTCAGTGAGGTTAAATACATGGTAAACCTGCAAGGCAGGAGGCAGGGGTTCACATTGTACCCTGTTAACATGATGAAACTTTACCATGATAGGGAAGCCCCTGTGCTGAGTATTTGCAGTAAGTGGCAGAGGAATTCTGAGGGAGATAAGGTAATGTGGACTCTAGCTTGTGAGAAAGCATTCCAAAAGCTTAAAGGGGCTTTGAGACAGGCCCCGATGTTAGCTAGTCCAGATTACAGCAAATATTGTGTTGTATAGGTGGATGCTTCAAACCATGGGGTGGGGCTGTACTCAGCCAGGTTTCCTCAGAGAGAGAGAAGGACACCTAGTTGTATATCTCAGCTGTAAACCCCAACCCAGGGAGGATGCCAATTCAGATGAGATCTCTAGTCAGGGTATACATTAAGATGTTGCCAGAGAGGCCCATTTCTCTCAAGCAACATTTTCTAGGGTCACTTGAAAAACTAGCTTGTGTTTTGAAAGGGGGGGTGTGATGTTATGAGGTAGTGCCATCTGTGCCAGGAAGAGTAGGGTAGTACATGTGTACATATGCCAGCACAGCTAGCTAGAGGTTTGTAAAAAGTTTATGTCGTATAGATGCTGGAGTTAAAAATATGTTTGTAAAGTTACCTGTGTTAAAAATGTATAAATGTATATTAGGTTATTGCTGTAACTGATAAAATGTGAATGTTTTATCAGAGAACCCTAGAAGGGTAGAAAGTTTGAGACTGTGTTATACCTTTCAGATGCTGCCACAGATCTTAGTAAAGCTCTGTGTCTGTATTGTACCAGAGACAGTTGACCAGATGTGATGTCATCCTCTAACCAGCTGAATGCTTTGGAACCCTTGCAGGAACATAGAATATAACAGAAAATGTTATAATTTATTTATTACCATTTGTTTACTGGGAGTATCCGACTGGGCTGAAAAAGCCCATTTTCAGTGGAGGCCTAGGGAGAAAAGCTCCACAATATAACCAAACATCAGGACCACAAAAGAAAACTAAACCAGAAGCCTCAACTCTTCTTAAAAATCAGGGTAGCCCCCTCCCTTGCCTAGCTTCCTGTGGTTCCAAAGACCTAACAGCGGCCCATCAGGACCACAAAAGAAAACTAAACCAGAAGCCTCAACTCTTCTTAAAAATCAGGGTAGCCCCCTCCCTTGCCTAGCTTCCTGTGGTTCCAAAGACCTAACAGCGGCCAATCAGGACCACAAAAGAAAACTAAACCAGAAGCCTCAACTCTTCTAAAAATCAGGGTAAACACAAAACATTAGTACCCTATTCAGAGAGAACTATACTGTCCTTGTCAAGAACCTGACACCCTATCTTGAAGACTTTAATAATACAAAGCCTGTAAAAAATTGCATCTTTATAAATTCAGCACTAGTAACTCCATTGTGTTGAGTTATACTACTGGAAACTGTTACCTTTAAGACCCTGCAAAGTCTCCTGGTGGTGTAAAGACCCTGCAAAGTCTCCTGGCGGTGTATAATTTGGTAGCCCCCTCCCTTGCCTAGCTTCCTGTGGTTCCAAAGACCTAACAGCGGCCCATCAGGACCACAAAGAAAACTAAACCAGAAGCCTCAACTCTTCTTAAAAATCAGGGTAGCCCCCTCCCTTGCCTAGCTTCCTGTGGTTCCAAAGACCTAACAGCGGCCCATCAGGACCACAAAAGAAAACTAAACCAGAAGCCTCAACTCTTCTTAAAAATCAGGGTAAACACAAAACATTAGTACCCTATTCAGAGAGAACTATACTGTCCTTGTCAAGAACCTGACACCCTATCTTGAAGACTTTAATAATACAAAGCCTGTAAAAAATTGCATCTTTATAAATTCAGCACTAGTAACTCCATTGTGTTGAGTTATACTACTGGAAACTGTTACCTTTAAGACCCTGCAAAGTCTCCTGGCAGTGTAAAGACCCTGCAAAGTCTCCTGGCGGTGTATAATTTGGTAATCTGAATGCTATTTAAGTATATGAAGGCAACTGAATCTATTTTAAAGGACCTGAATGTGTTTTACTGCTTATGTAAATGCTCGCAAATGTTACTGACTTACATTTAATATCTTTATATCATAAACCATAAGCGACCTAATTCTGCAATCTTTTAAAGTAACTGGATGCTATTTTATGTACAAGAATGTGTTTTAAAGACTATGCAAAGGCCTGCACATGTTCCTGACTAACTCTAGGCATCTTTTAAGCATAATGCATTAGCGACCTAGAGCTGAACTCATTTAAAGTTATAATTTCAGTATCTGCTGTGTATTTAACTAAGCTGAAGTCATTAGATGCCATCTCATAGTATTTGAATGTTTCTCTTTAACTGCATACTTTATGGATTATGAAGGCATTTGAGTGTGTTTGTGGCTAAAAAGGATAGCTGTTTTAGCCTGCTAGTACTATTTTTCAACCTTATTAACACTAATACTCATATCTCTCTCCCTCACTTGTATCATAGGTAGCCCCTCCTTGCCTAGCTTCCTGTGGTTCCAAAGACCTAACAGCGGCCCATCAGGACCACAAAAGAAAACTAAACCAGAAGCCTCAACTCTTCTTAAAAATCAGGGTAAACACAAAACATTAGTACCCTATTCAGAGAGAACTATACTGTCCTTGTCAAGAACCTGACACCCTATCTTGAAGACTTTAATAATACAAAGCCTGTAAAAAATTGCATCTTTATAAATTCAGCACTAGTAACTCCATTGTGTTGAGTTATACTACTGGAAACTGTTACCTTTAAGACCCTGCAAAGTCTCCTGGTGGTGTAAAGAAAGTCTCCTGGCGGTGTATAATTTGGTAGCCCCCTCCCTTGCCTAGCTTCCTGTGGTTCCAAAGACCTAACAGCGGCCCATCAGGACCACAAAAGAAAACTAAACCAGAAGCCTCAACTCTTCTTAAAAATCAGGGTAGCCCCCTCCCTTGCCTAGCTTCCTGTGGTTCCAAAGACCTAACAGCGCCCATCAGGACCACAAAGAAGACTAAAACAAAAGCCCCAACTCGACTTATAAATCAGGGTAAACACAAAACATTAGTACCCTATTCAGAGAGAACTATACTGTCCTTGTCAAGAACCTGACACCCTATCTTGAAGACTTTAATAATACAAAGCCTGTAAAAAATTGCATCTTTATAAATTCAGCACTAGTAACTCCATTGTGTTGAGTTATACTACTGGAAACTGTTACCTTTAAGACCCTGCAAAGTCTCCTGGCAGTGTAAAGACCCTGCAAAGTCTCCTGGCGGTGTATAATTTGGTAATCTGAATGCTATTTAAGTATATGAAGGCAACTGAATCTATTTTAAAGGACCTGAATGTGTTTTACTGCTTATGTAAATGCTCGCAAATGTTACTGACTTACATTTAATATCTTTATATCATAAACCATAGCGACCTAATTCTGCAATCTTTTAAAGTAACTGGATGCTATTTTATGTACAAGAATGTGTTTTAAAGACTATGCAAAGGCCTGCACATGTTCCTGACTAACTCTAGGCATCTTTTAAGCATAATGCATTAGCGACCTAGAGCTGAACTCATTTAAAGTTATAATTTCAGTATCTGCTGTGTATTTAACTAAGCTGAAGTCATTAGATGCCATCTCATAGTATTTGAATGTTTCTCTTTAACTGCATACTTTATGGATTATGAAGGCATTTGAGTGTGTTTGTGGCTAAAAGGATAGCTGTTTTAGCCTGCTAGTACTATTTTTCAACCTTATTAACACTAATACTCATATCTCTCTCCCTCACTTGTATCATAGGTAGCCCCCTCCCTTGCCTAGCTTCCTGTGGTTCCAAAGACCTAACAGCGGCCCATCAGGACCACAAAAGAAAACTAAACCAGAAGCCTCAACTCTTCTTAAAAATCAGGGTAAACACAAAACATTAGTACCCTATTCAGAGAGAACTATACTGTCCTTGTCAAGAACCTGACACCCTATCTTGAAGACTTTAATAATACAAAGCCTGTAAAAAATTGCATCTTTATAAATTCAGCACTAGTAACTCCATTGTGTTGAGTTATACTACTGGAAACTGTTACCTTTAAGACCCTGCAAAGTCTCCTGGTGGTGTAAAGACCCTGCAAAGTCTCCTGGCGGTGTATAATTTGGTAGCCCCCTCCCTTGCCTAGCTTCCTGTGGTTCCAAAGACCTAACAGCGGCCCATCAGGACCACAAAAGAAAACTAAACCAGAAGCCTCAACTCTTCTTAAAAATCAGGGTAGCCCCCTCCCTTGCCTAGCTTCCTGTGGTTCCAAAGACCTAACAGCGGCCCATCAGGACCACAAAAGAAAACTAAACCAGAAGCCTCAACTCTTCTTAAAAATCAGGGTAAACACAAAACATTAGTACCCTATTCAGAGAACTATACTGTCCTTGTCAAGAACCTGACACCCTATCTTGAAGACTTTAATAATACAAAGCCTGTAAAAAATTGCATCTTTATAAATTCAGCACTAGTAACTCCATTGTGTTGAGTTATACTACTGGAAACTGTTACCTTTAAGACCCTGCAAAGTCTCCTGGTGGTGTAAAGACCCTGCAAAGTCTCCTGGCGGTGTATAATTTGGTAATCTGAATGCTATTTAAGTATATGAAGGCAACTGAATCTATTTTAAAGGACCTGAATGTGTTTTACTGCTTATGTAAATGCTCACAAATGTTACTGACTTACATTTAATGTCTTTATATCATAAACCATAAGCGACCTAATTCTGCAATCTTTTAAAGTAACTGGATGCTATTTTATGTACAAGAATGTGTTTTAAAGACTATGCAAAGGCCTGCACATGTTCCTGATTAACTCTAGGCATCTTTTAAGCATAATGCATTAGCGACCTAGAGCTGAACTCATTTAAAGTTATAATTTCAGTATTTGCTGTGTATTTAACTAAGCTGAAGTCATTAGATGCCATCTCATAGTATTTGAATGTTTCTCTTTAACTGCATACTTTATGGATTATGAAGGCATTTGAGTGTGTTTGTGGCTAAAAAGGATAGCTGTTTTAGCCTGCTAGTACTATTTTTCAACCTTATTAACACTAATACTCATATCTCTCTCCCTCACTTGTATCATAGGTAGCCCCCTCCCTTGCCTAGCTTCCTGTGGTTCCAAAGACCTAACAGCGGCCCATCAGGACCACAAAAGAAAACTAAACCAGAAGCCTCAACTCTTCTTAAAAATCAGGGTAAACACAAAACATTAGTACCCTATTCAGAGAGAACTATACTGTCCTTGTCAAGAACCTGACACCCTATCTTGAAGACTTTAATAATACAAAGCCTGTAAAAAATTGCATCTTTATAAATTCAGCACTAGTAACTCCATTGTGTTGAGTTATACTACTGGAAACTGTTACCTTTAAGACCCTGCAAAGTCTCCTGGCGGTCTGATAGGGAGGGAGCAAACCAAATGAGGGAGGAATCATTAGCATATTGGACTATGGTTGCATGTTGCGCTACAGTGCAGAGATTGTTTGTGAAAATAATGAATAGAAGGAAACCTGTAGACCCGTGGTGTATGCCCATGCAGATTATTAATTTTGAGGAGAGTACATTTTGCCACTTAGTAGCTTGCTGATGGTCAGTTAAGTAATTGATAAACCAGTGAAGGGAGGAGCAGGGGAGGTTTAGTGAGGCTAATTCTTCAATATGTTTTTGATGCAAAATAGTACCAAAGGCTTTTTATAAGTGAAGAAAGATAGCGTATGTGTGTAAACCATTGTTTCTGTGTTGATCAATTGCATTTTATAAAAGAATTCTGACAGTAGACATATATATCTATATATATATATATATATATATATATATATATATATATATATATATATATATATATATATATACACACACACACACACACACACACACACACACATATATATTATTTATATATATATATATATATATATATATATATATGTATGTATATATATATATATATATATATATATATATATTTAGATAATATATATATCACACATCCACACAGTCAGCCAGAGAGATTAATTTGAGATAGTGAGACAGACCATCTGGCTTTTGCTGTGGTAAGACACACAGCACACATCAGCTTGCCTTGCTTAGTAAGTAGTCTAGGAAAAGTATTTGTTTAGTTAGACAATGACATCTAGCAAGCATAGTAATAGTTTAGTATTGTTTTCTGCAACTGTGAGAAGCTATCCAACTGTATTATTTTTGAAATCTCTGTGGTTGAAGCTCTGTTGTTTATTGTATTCAGTATTCTCTTGTTTTCTGTTTTATTATATGTTATTAAATATTTTAATACCTTTTATTGTGGCTAGCCCTTTAGGGAATGCTTTTAACATCTTGAGAGTTCTTATGCTTATGTTGGTGACACTGTGGCCGCACCTGAAAGACTTGCTGCTCTGGCCATACTCTATTATTATTATTAATTGTACACAGTAACACTGGGTACCCTTTTTAAGAGTCTTAAAATAGCTGACTGTTGGCAGCCTGATTATCCCCGAGTCTGGGCAGAAAGGAGCACAGCTATTAAAGTTGTGCCACCTTATCACAGGTATGTATATGTGCATGTAAAACTCAAATATTCAAGTGTTTGTGTATCAGCTACTGGAAAAGGGACACAGAGCTCCAAGGTGGTCAGTGTGAAGGTTTGTGTGGGCCTTTATTGAATAAGAGTGTCCAGTCCCAAATCTGGAAAGTGCTCCCTGTGTGCTCTTAAGGGAAATTGTGCTTGGTGCAGTGAGTTGCATTTGAAAATACTGTGTGAATCCATCTTTGCTTGTAGCGGCTGTCCCTCAGCAGAGTCAGTGGTGAGGACTGAATCTCCTTGATTGCTGGCCTGGATATAAGGGAGACATCACAGGGTGTATAAAACATAAACACCTTCAGCTTGAGTTTTGGTTGGGTGAAGGTGAGCAACATATGTAAGAAGACTCAAGTAGGTTTCTTAACAAATACTGTTTTTGGATGAAATAAGCATATATATAATTAACCATGTGATATATATATATATATATATATATATATATATATATATAAGGATTCACTTCTTAATTTTGAAATACCAAAATCTCGAAATCTTGGAATCTCAAAATTAAGAACCCGCCCCAAAAAGCAGTCAACACATCACAAAACATGTTTTTGCAGGGAGCAAGCCCCTCTGCACCCCCACACACTCCCCACTACTTAAATATACCAACTCTGAGATTGCACTACAGCGAGGAAAAGAGAAATCTCCTGTTTTGCGCCATATGCAGTTCTCTGTTCAGGATCTGAAGTTTTAAAATTTTGATCATATGAATTTCGGAGTTTTAAGCTTCAAAATTCTGTAGGCGACCATGTGTATATACATATATATATACATATATATATATATATATATATATATATATATATATATATATATATATATATATATATATATATATATATATACACACACACACACACACACACACACACACACACACACACACACACACACACACAGACACACACACACACACACACACACACACACACACACACACACACACACACACACACACACACACACACACAGTGGATATAAAAAGTGTACACACCCCTGTTAAAATACCATGTTTTTGTGATATAAAAAATTAGACCACAATAAATCATTTCAAAATGTTTTCCACCTTTAATGTGACCCATAACCTGTACAGTTAAATGGAAAAACAAACGAATCTGTTAGGGGAAAAAATATAAAAAAAATAAAAAACATACAATAAGCTGTTTGCATAAGTCTATACACCCTTAAACTAATGCTTTGTTTAAGCACCTTCTGATATAATTACAGCATTCAGTCTTTTTGGGTAGGAGTCCATCAGAGTGAAATAAACTGAGGACCAGTCTCCACCAAATATGGTAAAGAAACAATGAATTCACCATAAAAAAACAAAAAAAATCACCACTGCAAGCTGTAGAGTCAGGATGACTAAGTGCTTGTTACCTCCAAATAAGTCCAAAACTGCTGTTCATAAAAGCAAGAAATATTTATCGTAGACCACAACTAACTGAGCACTTTCACCCAACATAAAGCTAGGGCATCATCAGAGTTGAAAACAGCACATCACTCAACCCTTAAATAAGGAAAATCAAACACAGGTGGCCCTTATCTAATATAACTGCTTAAAGACATACTCCATATCATAAAACATTAATTCTGGAAAAAACATTTAAAAATTTACACTTTAAAACCTTGTATGTTGCCAGGTATATGGATACCTTATAATAAAAACAGTTATATTAGCATTATCGAGGCCACTATTTTGACTGTGCTCTTAGCTTCAATATGCTACTAATAGAACAAGCTTCATTAATATCAGGGCTAGCCATGGTATTTAATCTTAGTTGCCATGCCAGTTCTTTATATTCCAACATATTTTTGCATCCCTTCCCCATGATTATTCATTTGCACTCTACCTATAATAAAGAATAAAACATTTTTAAAATTAGTGCATTTGGCAGAATGGACATAGAGACCATTAGCAGTTTTCTTCTTTAATATCTTTTTGTGTTCTGCCATACATTCCCTCAAATTTTTAGTAGTTTTCCCTACATAGAATGCCATACAGGAAATGCAGGAAGCTACATAAACTACATAATTTGTATTACAGTTACACTTGCCAGGACAACATAACATTATATTGCATCGAGAAATGACAGTATATGGAACATTATTAACAAATTTACACATTCTACAAAAACCACATTTAAACATTTTCGAATTTAGATTTATGTGTGTGTATGTGGACCTATTCCCACTTTCAAACCAGTTTTTCATGCTACTACCTTTAGAATATGTTACAACAGGTCTGTCCCGAAGCTTAGAAACCAATTATTGGGAATAAAACACACTCCAGCAGTTGTTGAATATGTCAACTATATATTGCCCACAAGAATTATTGTACTTTACAACCAAAACTCCTTGTCTATTCTTCTTAACATCACTCGTTATAATGTTTATCTGTTGTCCCATATTTTCTCCACTTTTTGTTGACTGTCTTCACTGTGTTCCATGGTATATCCAATGCTGTGGAGATTTTTTGTACCCTTCTCTTGACTGATACCTTTCAACAATGAGATCCCTTTGATGCTTTGTAAGCTCTCTGTGAGCCATGCCTTTTGCTGTAGCAGGCAATTGAGTAAATGTCAAGAAAATCCTACTAGGTCAGCTGAACTTTATTTGGGGTTAATCTGAGTCTCTTCAATTGATGGCAAGTGTGTACTCAAGAAGATTGAATGCCGTAATTAAATCAAAAGATGCATCTAAAAATTATTAATTTAAGGGCGTGCACACTTATGCACTCAGCTTATTGTACATGTTTTGTTGTTTATATTTTTTCACCTAACAGATTTGCATGTTTTTCAATTGAATTGTACAAGTTATAGGTCACAAGGTGAGAAAAGTTATGAAATGATTTACTGTGGTCTCATTTTTTATATCATAAAAACCTGGCATGTTAACAGGGGTGTGTACACTTTTTATATCCAATGTGTATATATATATATATATATATATATATATATATATATATATATATATATATATATATATATATATATATATATATATATATATATATATATATATATATATATATATATATATATATATATATATATATATATATATATATATATATATATATATATACATATATATATATATACATACGTGTGTGTGTGTGTGTGTGTGTGTGTATGTGTGTGTGTGTGTGTATGTCATTATCACTCTGCCAGCTACTCATTTGTTTGACAAAGATGCAAGTAAAAATTAATTACAAAAAGGGCAACAGCACAAATTACCAGTAATGCCTCTAACACTCACAGTGGCCAAAGCAAAGCCATGAATAATATAGCTGCAGCTAAAATGTATCATACTCAGCCAATCATACAGGCAGCATCAGCAGCACAACAGTATAAAGTATGGAAACATTTTACAGTCTGGTTTTCCACAAACTCTGCATCATTGGTGTATACATGCATGGGAATTTTAACTGGAAAAATGTTAGGAGCTGCCACTGATTTGATCCATCAGTATGTGCTAGAGGCTGATGGTGGAGAGGAGGATAATGTTGACAACTGCCACAGACCAAGGAGGAGGAGAAGAGTGTTCAGACCCAGAGTAACCTACCAGGGGCTACATGATCTGGAGATAGTAGAGTGCTACAGGGTGGACAGAGACATACTTCAGCAAATCACTGAGCTGTGCTGGCCTCAACTCAGAGCTAGAACCAACAGAGGGGAACCCATACTAATGGATACCAAGGCATGTGTAGCCTTAACAATTCTGGCTATATGTCCTTTCCAAAGACCTACTGGGGGCATCATGGGGGTTGCTCAGGCATCTGCATCCAGGGTACTTCACCACTTCCTTGATGCCATGCTAACACGTGCCCTTGAGCACATGCAGTTCCCCAACACCCATGAGGAGAGGGCCAGAAATATGCGTCTCCTCCAACATGTAGCACAATACCCAGAGGTACTGGGAGCCATAGACTGCACGCACTTCCACATCAAAGCACCACCTGGTGACCGGGTTAGGGTCTCCATAAACCCCAAGGGGTTCCACTCCATCAACTGCCAGGTCATGTGCGATGCCCAGGGCATTATCATGAATGTGTGTGCTGGCTGCCCTGGAAGCTATCACATCTCCCACATCTGGAATTCCTCACAGCTGTATCAGTGGTTTGCCAGGGGAAACATTCGTATGGCCATTTTAGTGAGGGATGCTGGCTACGCACTGAAGTTGTGGATGATGACACCCATCAGAAATGCACACACACCCACACAAGAATGCCATAATGAGGCACATGCACAAACCAGGATCATTATAGAGTATGTGTTTGGGATGCGCAATTCACGGTCCTGCTGCCTTGACATATCCGGTGGAGCCTTGCAGTACTCTCCAGCCACATGTGCGCACATGGTCATAGTATGTGCCATGCTACACAATATGATCCTGCAGAAACAGCTACAGTAGGAATAAAATGGGGAAGGGCCACACAGCCCCCCATCATTGCCAAGGACTCCACAGGCACAGAGGGACTTGGAGGAGGAATATCCTGAGCCTGGCCCTGTAGGGAGATGAAGGCATGCCCATTATGCCCTGGGCTTGGCAAAGAGGCAATGCATAGCACATACACTGACACTGTACTGACCCAGGGACTGATCTCTCTCTCTCTGGCTCGCACACACAGTAAAATGGAAGCCAAACATCACACCATTTATACCCTACCATGTGTAGGTGGTGTACTGTGTGCATCCGACATAGTCAGCCCTCAAGTACCATCCTCACAACAGCCCCAAATACAAGGTAAGCCAGTCTCCTTAACAAAATAAGTGAATGGAGTGGAATGTTCTGATAGCATATCTATGGTATTGATCAAGCATGCAAGGGAATGGGGTGGGCTAACTGAGATAGCAGGAGGCAACTAACAGCTCTGTGTGACAGCAGGAAGTGTGCCCCCAGTACTGGCCTACTTACACCATGCAGTACCACCCTAGTTGACAAATACCACTGCAGTATATGTGGTGATCCAAATAACTGTGGGGAGTCATAGGTCACATGCATGGATGTCAAAGTGAGGGTTCCATGCCCACCCCCACACTCCCACAGCAGATCAGCTGTAGAAAACCATACAAAAATGTCTGGCAAAGTCCCCACATGGTGACATCCATGAAATCCCCACCTACAGACGTTTACACAGTAATATCACAGCAGGCCTGGCAGTGGCAGTATGGCTTTGAAAGGTTAGAAGTCTGAAACTACAAATGTTTATGCCAGAATAATCTCATCTGTGGTTGATACTGTTATGCCTGTAGTCTCAAAGATAGGGCACACCACTATGCTAAATGGGAACAAAATGCTAAGCAAATATCAGCACAGTCTCTGCAAATGTGTATTGTGTACAGATGTGTCCTTCCCCCCATAGTTCCACAGAAATGTGGTAACATGTCCCTAGCCTTAAGAAGCATCCAGCCATCAACTAAAGTGATGCTTTGACACAAACAGAAAGCAATTGACAGTAACACCCACAGTCAATTTACTGGTACCATCCCAGGGTTGTCTACTGCCAGCAGCCTGAGAACATATGAGCATCAGAATCCACTGCCTTGCTACAGATGGCCTGCATCTGTCACACCTGACCTACATGCCTCTGGCAAATGCCTATGCCTCACCCACAGTGCCCTGTTAGGGAGTGTCATGGGGTCCATAACACCAACATAACACAGTCTAAAAAAAGGCAAAGAAAGGCCATGCTGCCAACTGCTAGGAGAAAACCTGCCAGTGTCAGAGAGCCAGAAACTTGGCCAAAGCCATGAATAATGGGGTGAAGAAGGTCCAAAGAGAAGGACACCTTTGAAATTCCACTCTAATAATGTAATAAAGTTGAAGGAATGATTTTTGTAGCATGGAATGTCTGATGGGTACGAAGTCTGAAACTGCAATGTCAATTGTCAGTAATATCTGACTTCAACCCTGAGTGACTTGCAAAACACTTTTACCAGAAAACCACACTTGTTGTAGGTAACCAACAAGATATATTAGTCATGGATGTGGACATTCTGTGATACTCTGTACAGTCGACAGGCAGGGCTAGGAGTTTAAACATGGGAATGCACTCACTGCAGGCAGGACTAACTTTGGAAGATGGTGACATGTCTGCACCCACCGAACCCTGTGCCACAGCCATGGGGAGTAACACAACCCTCCCTGATTACTCATTCTATGCAACATCCTGACCCCAACATGTGGCCATCCAAGCAAATTGAGGTGGGCCATACATATATGTGTGACAAACACACACCTCCAGGCTGGTCAAACAGTCTGACACACACAAGACCCTCCAAGTGCAGTCAACAATTGAGGGGAGCCCAATACAAAGTACTGGTAGCTATAGGCAAACATAACTGCCCAGGACACCCCCCACATATCCTATCCACTACAGCTCTATCTGGAGTCTGCCTGTCACCCTGATCCTGTCTGACTTATATTACCCAACTGTGGACTGGAAATCAGTCCAGGGCAGAACATAAATGCACAGAGATTCCACCATTGTAATAGATCACCAAGGTGCTGGACCATTTCCACAGCACCAGCAGTCAATTGCTTGTAGGCACATCCCTCAACAGGCTGGGTAGTGCAAGAATGCATAACATTTCACCCATGAACCTTGTGTGTGCATCATCTATCCTGTATTTCTCTGGTAAATAGCTGTGATGATCTGAAGAGGTATGTCACCAGGTACTGAAATAGTACATGAAAGTGTCAAATGGCATATATGAAATATGTCTGATAAAACCAGCCCTGTAACCATTGCAACCCATATATTACTGACAGAAATTGTCAGAATCATTGTATGGCCCATTGTCCTCACTTTCTGATAGGCTATCTCTAGATATCCTGCACCAACAGGTTGAGAGGTATGGCTGTAGCACAAAACAAACTGGACTGGAGTACAACAATCCCTGGAATAGAGTCCAACATGTACTATAGAAGGACACGCTGGGCATGCTCATCACTTAGAGAAATGTCAGTAGGCATGAGGAATGAACAGGCCTTCCCCACCCAGTGCACTTTCCATTGCCTCACCTTAGCAGTCCTCGAGATGTCTGTCACCATACAAGTCACCTTTGGTAGGCCTACCCCCATAAGCTCTGTGGCATGTGTAATAACTGCTTAACACTGTAGTACAAATAACTAGTTAGGTAGGAGTTTTAATCTCAGTCCTGACAAATGTAAAAGTGTGTGTTCACAACTACAAGGTTTTGGGTTCATTTAAACCCAGCACATTTCCCCTTCCCCTACTTTAGCAGTCCTGCAGATATCAGTCATCTTAGAAGTACCTTCTATCAGGCCTCACTCTTATAAGCTCTGTGGTGCATGCAATAACTGTATAATATGATAGTACAAACAGCTAGTCATGCTGGAGTTCTAATCTCTCTGTGGGCAAATGTAAATGTGTGTTTGTGTTCACAACTAAAAGATTTTGAGCCCATTCAAACCCAGTACACCTCTCCTTTCTCTACTTTAGCAGTCCTGCAGATATCAGTCATCTTAGAAGTGCCTACCATCATCCCTCAGTCCCATAAGCTCTGTGGTGTGTGCGATAACTGCATAATACAATAGTACAAATAACCTCTTAGGTAGGAATTCTAATCTCAGTCCTGGCAAAGGTAGAAGTGTGTGTCTTTGTGTGTGTGTAACAGTTGTCTGTGCAAGAGTTGTGTGTTTGTTTGATTATAGGTGAAACGGTTGTATGCCATTCCCACCCACAACATTTCACAGTGCCCCACCGTATCAGTCCAGATGATGTCAGCCCTTTATTAACAACCTTGGCCAAATTTTAGCCCTGTAAGCTCAGTAGTTTGTGTGATAAATGCTTAACACAATAGTACAATTGACTAGTTTGGCAGGGGTCCTGCTCTTGTATCCGACAAATGTGTATGTGGGTATGTATGTTTGTAAGTAGAAATATTTTGATATGTTTCCCACCCACTTCCCTACTTTATCAGTCCTGCTGATGTCATTCCCCATATCAGCACCTTTGGCCAACTCCCGCTCCATATGGTCTGTAGTGTGTGTGTGTTAACTGTGTAACACAATGGTACAAATCACTAGTTAGGTAGGGGTTCTACTCTCACATCTGGCAAGTGTGTGCCTGTTTGTAGGAGAAAGTATTTTGATATATTTAACATTCACTGCACTGCTATATCAATCCTGCTGATGTTATTCCCTTTATTGGTTCACAAGTGCGTAGTAGGTAATGGCCCAGGAGCCTTAACAAGCCTAGCACTTTGAAAGGCCCTGCCATTGTGCTACCAGATGTTACATCCCAGTGCCTGTATCAAGCATAGCCACTGCAGTGATCCTTGGGTTAAACTGTCTATTTCCCATCCACTCATCAAGATTTCTCTGGAACAAGGTCAGCTAGGTGCTCTAACTGACATGTATGGGAAGTGTATTCCAGGGCATGTGCAATCTCTTGGTGAGGGATCTGTCCCACCAGCATGTTGTGGTGATTGTGGTACTGAGGTAGAGGTCTCTACAGTATGCGGTGTGGATAGATTTATATGTAACATTTCTAAACCAGCTGGGTCAGACATGGTTTTGTAAGTCAAGCACAGATAGCTGCTAGTTAGGTGATATGACACAGAGAATAGCTTGGGTCGTCTGAGTCTGTCTGTGTAGGATGTGTGTTTAATGTCTAGGAACCCCTTTGCGAGATGCTTCTGTGGCTTCTCCAGCTGTAGCAGGTGTCTAGTGAGGTACATGGCAGATGGGCCATAATACTAGGGAAGTGGTCTAATGAGGGAATAGTAGACAGAGATCATTACCTCTGTCTCTCTGGATGCAAAACCCTTGGTAATACAATGTGCCACATAGAAGGACTTCCTGACCACATTGGCAGTGTGGTGCTTGAAGGAGAAGTTGCTGTCAAACTGTGTCCCCAGATCTCTTATAATGCCTACAGTATTCATTGGGCTCCCATTGATGTGGGAACTTACTGGGAACTGAGTGTTTTACCAAAGGGGATGGTGATGCATTTTGTGGTGTTAAGCTTCTGGCCATGGTTTCCACACCACTCATTGGTTTCAGTGAGGCCTTTCTGTAGGATATCTGCATCACTTGTGGAGTTCATGATAGCTCCCAGCTTGCAGTCCTCTGTGAACCTGGTCATCCAGAGTTCCTCTGTGTTGGGCTGGACTCCTGAGAAGCAGATGCTGGACAGGACACTACCCAGTACTGATCCCAGTGGGACCCCACTCAAGACTGCTTGCCAGTCTGACTTGGAGTTTGCCACTGTCACATTGTGTGTTATGTGAACAAATTTGCAAACCACCCACTGATATATGGGTTAATGCCTAGTTTGTTGGGTTTACCAATAATCCCTGACTGAGGAATGGTATCAGAAGCCTTGACCAGATTTAGGTAGGCTGTATACAGTGCCTTACTGTCATACACAACCCTAGTGACTCACTCAAAGATGTTAATCAGGTTGAGCAGGTATGATCTGTCATTCACAAAGCTAAATTTTGTGGGGTCCAGAATTAGGATATCACCCATATATTGGTCAGTCAGGTCCCTGATCATGCACCCATACCTGTACATAGAAGACTTGTCAACCTAAGGGCCCAATAATCCCCAGGGTCTGTGGATGCTACCCCTTTATGGAGATGATGACTTTAGCAGTGTGCCAGTTTGGAAGGACAAAGCCTGAGGTGAGGCTGTGACTGACCAGGGCACACAAATGTGGTGCCAGATCTCCTTGTATGTCATGTAGAACACAGCCATGGATATGTTGAGGTCCCATGGAAGCTGTATCCTTGCCTGTGGACAATGCAGGTCTAACCTGGCCTGCATTAATGCTGGGTGCCTGGCATTCATCTGCCATTGTAATTGTCCCCTTGGGGGGAGAGGGGTAAAGCTGCCATTGACTGTCTTTGCAAGGCTGTGGCCAATATCTGTTGTGTCAGGATAGGAATCAGCATTGTGCAGTAACTCACAGCACTTGTGGTTATTGGTGTGGAGGTTGTTGATATAACTATCAAAGGCTTTTGTGATTGTCGTCAAAGTCTGCTGCAAATCTGCCTTCATACCTGTCTGTAGGTGATTCCATGAAGGATCCCAGGTTGTGTTTGTGGCTAATAAGAGGGTTCAACAGTTGTGGGACACCACCATTTTCTGCAACAGTGTCCTCCTTCTGTTGTACACATTAGTAATGGCAGGGGACCATCACTATGGCTTCCAGTGTTTGGAGGACAGTATCTATGTTCTGTTGGCTATGGCTAGTACCATGCATCCATGTACTTGTTTGTGCAGTGCATATGTGTATGATGTGACAGTCATGCAGCTATTTCCCATTGGCATGGGTGCAGTGAAGTCATCCACCCCTGTTTTTATGACTGGAATGTCAGCATTGGAGAGGTGTATCAAGGTGGTTACCCTTGTAGGGGGTGTGGGTGAGATGTTGAGCTCCATGTTGATTACATCATGTTTGGATATGACCAGGTAGGGATTGACAACTGTGCTCGAGCAACAGTCCCATATGTAAGTAATCAATACAGGTCAAGGTGGTTGCATTCTCTACTGGGGGTCAGCATGAGCCAGTCCAGGCCATTGGAACCGATGAATTCCATGAAGTGCTGGGCCAGTGTATTGATGCTTGACTACTTTCCCCAAGTGATGGAGGGGTAGCAGAAGTCTTCTACTATGTCAGTCTTGGGTTGGACCTTCATAGATGCCAGAGTGTTGAGGAATGTGCATTGACAGTATAGGGACATAGCTGGGGACCAATAGCAGGCTATGGTGTGGAGTGTACTATTCCCCAAAGTCAGTTTTACAGGAAGTACCTCCAATGCATTATGCTGGGATACTAGTCTGGCGCTGTGCATATCCATTATGGATATGGAGACAACACCACCTGTGGAGGTGTGATTCATGTTTTGACGCTAATGGCTGTGGAATGCATCATAGTCTGTTAGTGCAGGGCTGTTGTCTGCTGCTGTGAACCACCTCTCCATTACATCACAAATGTCAATGTCCTCCACTCTGAGGGGTGCTTTGAGTGACTGCATCTTGACAGTCAGATTGCTTACATGTCTAGCTGTTATGGTGGTAATTTGATTTGGAACTCTGCCTAATAAGACACTATATGGGTGGCAAGACACTTACCCTGTACCTGGAAACCCAGGACTGACAGATTTAGGACATCTCTGACAAGGCATTGAGGTGTGTTAATCATGTTATCCCAAGCAGAGAGATACTGGATCCCCTGAGAATGGCACACAACACATAAGCAAGTGTTGCAGTCAATTATCTGTTGATAGTACTGCAGCATCATTCTGGGTGATGGCAATATACTGCTCAGGGATACTGTCACACCTGCCTGGACCACATAATCCATGTGTTCATCCATGTCTCTTATCATGTGGCCCAGGGAGCTGTGTTTCAGGTCATTCACACCCACATGGATGATGACAGTGTGATAATTGTAGCTGTAGTGGAGTGACCTGTCTGGGTGTGTCATGTGCTGGATGCTGACACATGATAGACAGTTGTCTGTTACCTCCTCATTAATCAACATAGTTAGTGGGGCATCTTTGTGCCACAGTACTGAGTCACCCATGATCACTGTATTGTGCAAGGTGGTCAGCCATAGGAGCTTAGGTTCAGGGGCATGCTGTGTAGGAGACATATGTGCCCATTGGCATGTGCTGTGTCATGGTGTCTGAGTGGGTGTCTGTCTTGCTGCTCTGTGCTGTTTGTGTAAATGTCCATTGAGTGCCTCTGTGAAGGTAGGTGTATGATTTTCAGTGTATGTCAGGGCTATCATAGTGGGTGTTGTGGTGAGCTATGTGGTCCACATGGCGTGGTGCAGGTGTTGATCTCATCCTCTTGACTAGCTAGTCCAGTTTTTGCTGGAGAGTGCATATTTCCACATTTGGTGATATAGGTGTAACTCTCACTGGTCTGAGTGTTTGGAGTTTAAAGGAGAGGGTTGTCTGTGTACATGAGGCAGTTGCAACATTGTCTCAGACTGGACAAGTGCACCATGTTAATGGGTGAAAGCACAGAAAATTGCACTTCAATCATGCCAGGAGGGGTGGTTCTAAGTAGTATGTACTGGGTCTAATTCCATGATAAATGAGTACTGCTGATGGCTCCCAGGTGTGATACACTTATTAATACAATAACCTGTTGAAGTGCAAAGCTATAATGCTATTTGAAGTGCAAGGCAGAAAGAACTAGCAATATGTGCAGTAGAAACTGAAGTGAGACTTCTGCCACCTGTAATACTTCACCACAGCTGTGCAGTTATCAGCACCATTGGCCAGCTATAAATCCAGTAAACTCTGTAGCATGTGCAGTAACTGTGTAACACGCTAATAAACATAACTAGATAGGCAGGAGTTCTCATCCCAATACTGGCAACTGTGTGTATGCACGATATCCATGTACTGTGTGGCTTATAACATGTTTGACTTGTGTACCACCCTTTACACTTCCCCAGTTTAGAAGTCCTGTTGATGTCATTCACCTTAGAAGTACCTTTGGAGTAAGTGAAATTGTATAAGCTTCGTGGCACATCTGATAACTGCATAACACTATAGTAGAAATAACTAGATAGGCAGACGTTCTAATCCCAATACTGGCAATTGTGTGTGTGCATGAATCGGATATAGTGTGTCTCATACAATTTTGATTTGTGTTCCACCCATTACTCTTCCCCCACCCTACTTTATAGTTTCATAGTTTCACAGTTTAGTACTAGGCTATCTGCCCTGGGGCATTTGTAAGCCTAGCCATAGTGATGTGGCTTTCGCCACCCCATGAAATGGTACAAAAATGCACAGAATAGATTTAGAATACTGTGCCTCTGTCTAGTAGTGACACAATGATGGTCCCCTTATATAATAGAATTAGTTTACTGTGCCCCTGTCTAGCAGTGACACAGATGTGACCCCTGGGGTAAACTTATGATCTCCCATCCACTCATCAAGATTTCTCTTGAAGAGAGTCAGTGACGGGCTCTGCCTAACATGAACTGGGATCTTGTTCCAAAGCATGGGAAGTCTCTGGGTTATGAATCTATCCCTCCAGCATGTCCTATTCATACTTGTGCAGAGGTTTAAGTCTTTAGCTCTTGTGGTCCTGATGGATTTGGATTTTTGAGGTGGAGCATGTCCATCAGATCCTGATTGGACATGGCCTTGTACGTCAGGCAGAGATCACCTCTGAGCAGGCGGTATGCTACTGAATAGAGCTGGAGTTTCTTTAGTCTGGCAGAATAAGACATATGTTGGAGACCCTTGATCCTCTTGGTGAGGTACTTTTGTGGTCTCTCCAGCTGTTGCAAATACCGGGTGAGGTACATACCAAATGGGGCATTGTACTCAATCATGGGTCTGATGAGGGAGGAGTATAGGGGTACAATGACATCCTTGGATCTGGATGTGAATCCCTTCATGATGAGGTGTACAAGGTAGAATGTTTTTCTAACCACTTTGGCAACGTGGGTGTCAAATGAGAGGTCACTGTCGACTTGGGTCCCTAGGTCTCTGATTACTTTTCCGTACTCAGTGGGTTGCTGTCTATGTGATAATTTGTGGGTACTTTGTTTTTCCCAAAGGGGATGACTATACATTTTTTGGCATTTAGTTTAAGGCCGTGACTCCGGCACCAGTTGTCCGTTTCTGTGAGGCCTTTTTGTAGGATGTATGTGTCCACTGGTGTATCGACTATGGTGCCTAGTTTGCAGTCATCTGCAAACTTTGTCAGCCACAACCCTCCCATGTTTGCTTTAACATCTGAGAAATAAATGCCGAACAAGAGGGGTCCCAGGACAGATCCCTGTGGGACACCACTTGTGACTGGCTTTGAGTCTGACACTGCTCCAGCGATTTTAACTTTATGGGTTCTGTCCTTTAGCCAGTTTGCAACCCAGCTAGTGACATAAGGGTTTATGTTTAAGCTGTTGAGCTTATCTATGATGCCTGAGTGGGGTACTGTGTCGAAGGCCTTAGCCAAGTCCAGGTAGGCTGTATGGACTGCTTTACCCTCATCAATGGCTCTAGTGACTGTTTCGAAAAAGTCAGCCAGGTTCAAAAGGCAGGATCTGCCCTTTACAAAGCCGAACTGGGTGGGGTCAAGTGTTTGTAGGTCTCCTATGTCTCTGTTTATGAGTTCCATAATGATTCTTTCCATAGCTTTGCAGACCAGGCTGGTTAAGCTTATGGGGCGGTAGTTCCCAGGGTCTGTAGAGGTACCCCCTTTATGGAGTGGGACCACTGTTGCTGTACACCAGTGTTCAGGTACATATCCTGTAGTAAGGCTAAGGTTAAAAAGCATTTTTATGTGCGGGTTTAGCTCCTCTTGGAGTTCACGTAACATGCAACCTGGGATACCATCAGGTCCCATTGATGCTGTGTTTTTAGCTTTGTTGAGGGCGGTTCTCACTTGGACATCTGAGATGACAGGGGGATTACATTCAGCTGGGATAAGTATTTCTTCTTTTGGGGGTGAGGGAGGGGAGAAATTTGCAATGAACCTGTCAGCCAGAATGTTGGCAATATCTGTGGGTTCAGTGTATTTTTTGTTGTTATGAACTAACTCTGAGCATATCTGAGGGTTTCCACCCAGGTTTCTAACATAGCTGAAGAAGGCTTTGTGGTTTTCTTTAGTGTCCTTAGCGATTTTTCTCTCAAAGTTGGCCTTGGATGTTTTTATGAGAGAACGTAGTTTTCTGCTAATGTTGATCAGAGATGTCTTCCCTTTATGGGATTTTGCTCTGTTGTGCAGTAGCTTCCTTCTTTTGTTATACAATTTGTTAATGGCTGAGGTCCACCAGACAGGACGCTTGCCTTTGGTGGAGAGGGACTTGGATTTATTTGGGATTGCATGATCCATGCATTCTTGGAGATGTCCATAGAAAGCATTTGTGAAGGATTTGGCATTGTGGGATGTGGTATCCACTGGCCCAGTGGGCTTAAAGGATACCATCTCAGTCTTAAGAAGAGTGAAGTCTGCTTTTGAGATGTTTTTCACTGTGGTCTTTTGTGCTGGGGTGGAGGTGGGATATGTATATCCAGGGTGATTAGTTTGTGGTCAGATCTCACTAGTGAGGGGTATACCTCCGGTGTGGAGCATTTTGTCCCCATGTTTGTGATGATCAGGTCTAGTATATTATCTCCCTAGTGGGAGAGGTGACTAGTTGTTCCAGTGCATTTGAATTTATGAATTCCAGGAACCTTTGGGCTAGGGTGTTAGGGCTAGAATAATGTACCCAATCTATGTTTGGGTAGTTGAAGTCTCCCAGTATGATGGTATTTTGTGATACATTCATATCCTCCAATGTCTTCAGGAAGGCTGAGTGGGGTTCCTGAGATTGGGAGGGTGGTCTGTAACATGCTACCAGTTGTATAGCAGTTTTGCCTATGGTTAGTTGCACCTGTATGGTCTCTGATGCTTCATGTGTTGCTACTAATCTGGAGGTGTGGGTGTCCTTGATGAATATGGACACCCCCCCCCTTTGTGGTTTGGCCTGGGTTTTGGGGCCGAAAAGCATGATACGAGGTATAGCCTGGTAGTGCTGGGGTGCTCTCAGGAGCCTTGAACCAGGTTTCAGTTACTGCACAGATGTCGATGTTCTCCATACTGAGGAGTGCATCGAGTGCCTGCATCTTGTGATTTAGACTTCTGGCATTGAGCAGCATTACCCTTAGTTTTTTTTCTATTTTTGTTTTCTAAGGAGGTGGGTTTGTCTTTTGAGCCTTGCCTAAAAAAAGGCACTACAGGGGTGGCAAGAGCCTTAGCCAATACCCGGAAGCCCAGTGGTGACAGGTGCAAGCCGTCCCTTGCGAAGCAGCATGGCTTGTCCAACATGTCATCCCAGGCAGACAGACATTGGATCCCCTTAGAATGACACCAGTACTTGAGCCAATTATTAAAGCTGATCATCTTGTCTTTGTATTGTGGCATCATTCTTGGTGATGGCAAGATGCTGCTCAGGGTCAGGGTCATACCAGCCTGGGCTACATAATCAGAGAGCTCCTCTATGTCTCTTTTCATGTAGTCCAGGGAGGTACATCTCAAGTCATTCATGCCAGCATGGACAATGACGGAGTCATATTTGTACTTGCTTTGGAGTGACCTGAGTGCATGTGTTATGTGGCGGATCCTAGCTCCCGATAGGCAGCTCACAGTCACCCTCTCTTTGTTCAGCCTGGTAAGCGGGACATCAGTGTGTCTGACTATTGAGTCACCTATTACTAGTGTATCAGGCATGGTGTTTGGCCTTAAGGGCTGTGATTGGTTGACACACTGATTTATTGAAGTATGTGTTGCATGTGTTTTGTTTTGAGGTGGTGGATTTTTGAATGTCTGCTTTGGGAGCCTCTGTTGTTTTGGCAAGTTTTTTATTAGAGCCTCCGAGTATGTCTTTGTGTTTTTATGTGTTTGTTTGCAGTTGTGGTAGGTCTATGTGGGACTGGGTTTGTTGTGTGTGTGGTTACCATCTCCTCCTGTCTGGTCATGCCAGCCCTGAGTTGAGAGAGTTCAGCCTCCAGTTTGGCTATATAGTTGCATCTCTCACATGTATTTGTGTTTGTTGGGAGGAGGAGAGGGTTGTCTGTGTACATGAGACAATTGTAGCATTGTCTCAAGATACCCAGATTAACCAGCTGAAGTTGAGAGGATGCCAGTAATCTACCACTCAATATGCTAGAACAGCATAAGGGAGTGCTGTGCCTTTAAGGGAAGTGGATATTCACAAGGATGGTAGGTGGATGTAGTGCTTACTTAGTACGAGATGCTTACTTAGTAGAGAAGTTTTGAGAACAAGTGCTAGGCTTATAATATAGCGAGTAGTCTGATTATACTAAGAATAGAGCTTCCTTAAGGGAAAATTTGAAGAGCAGACTTGGCAGAGCCAGAAGAAGTTTAACCTTGTTTAACCGGTGCTGCTCTATGTGCACAACTGCGCAAAGCCATGCAAACACGGATTTTAAACAGGGATCTACAAAAGAGCTAGAAATGGTCCAAAACAGCCTATTACTACAGCTCTTGTGCTGAGGTCACTTCCTACAGGGACAGGTAGGCTGCTCAAGGCTCCCCACTCCCACTGGTGAGCAAAGAAACTTCCTTCTATCCAAGCAAGGTAATGGACAACACAGGAACTACACCACAGCCCAGAATACAGCAATGTCTGTAAACTGGTCTAAACTAGTCGAGGAGAGGCGGGAAAACAAGGATTATTTTTTTGTTTTTTTGATAGAAACACACAGAAAATGCAGAAACAGTGATAAATCAGTTACACAGGCTAGCACACTTTAGTGGGCAGCCTCAACAGTTAAATTAAACAAACAAACAAACAAACTTTCGATCAAATTCGAATAAAAAGCAACTTTAAGTTCAGATTTTAAAATAATGCAGCAAACAGCTAAAAAAACAGTTTAAGCATGTTTAGGGTAAGCTAGAGAAGCTATTCCAAGTAAAAAAAAAGCAAAGATACTTACATCCAGAAAGTAGTCGCTTTACTGTATTCTCTGTAGCTAGGACCACTCTGTAGGACCACGAGGAGCCTGTCTGAGTAGTATAGCCAGAAAAAGACGCCCAGAGGCGGATTTTAAACAGGGAACTACAAAAGAGCTAGAAATGGTCCAAAACAACCAATTACTACAGCTCTTGTGCTGAGGTCACTTCCTACAGGGACAGGTACGCTGCTCAAGGCACCCCACTGAGCAAAGAAACGTCCTTCTATCCTAGTAAGGTAATGGACAACACAGGAACTACACCACAGCCCAGAATACAGCAATGCCTCTAAACTGATCTAAACTAGTCGAGGAAAGGCAGGAAAACAAGGATTATTTTTTTGTTTTTTTTGATAGAAACACACAGAAAATGTAGAAACAGTGATGTTGTCATTCACCTTAGAAGTACCTTTGGACAAGGTGAAATTTCGTAAGCTATGTGGTGTTTCTGATAACTGTGCAATACCATAATACAAATAATCAGATAGGTAGGAGTTCTTATCTCAATACTGGCAAATGTTTGTGTGAGAATCAAGTACTGTGAAGGTTATACCATTTTGAGTTGTGTAACATCATTCTCAGCCTAATTTAGTCGTCCTGTTTATGTCATTCACCCTACAAGTACCTTTGGACAAGGTGAAATTTTATAAGCTGCTTGGCATGTCTGATAACTGCATAGTGCCATAATACAAATAACTAGATAGACCAGAGTTCTAATCTCAATACTGGCAAGTGTTTGTGTGAGAATCATGTACTGTGAAGGTTATACCATTTTGAGTTGTGTTACACCATACTCCTAATTTAGAAGTCCAAGTACCTTTGGATGAGGTGAAATTGTGTAAGCTGTGTGGTGCATATGTTAAGTGTGTAATACCATAATACAAATACCTAGATAGGCAGGAGTTCTAATCTCAATACTGGCATCTGTTTGTGTGTGTTTGTATGAGAATCATATACTGTGAAGGTGATACAATTTTGATTTGTTTAACACCATACTCATTATAATTTAGTAGTCTTGTTGATGTCATTCACCTTACAAGTACCTTTGGACGAGGTGAAATTGTGTAAGCTGTATGGTGCATCTTTTAAATGTTTAATACCATAATACAAATAACTAAATAGGCAGGAGTTCTAATCTCAATATTGGCATCTTTTTGTGTGTGTTTGTGTGAGAATCATGTATTGTGAATGTTATACCATTTTGAGTTGTGCAACACCATACTCATCCTAATTTAGTAGTCCTGTTGATGTCATTCACCTTGCAAGTACCTTTAGAGAAGGTGAAGTTGTGTGAGCTGCATGGCACATCTGCTACCTTTGTGATACCATCATACAAATCACTAGATAGGTAGGAGTTCTAATTTCAGTACTGGCAACTGTTTGTGTGAGAATCATGTAGTGTGAAGGTTATAACATTTTGGATTGTGTAACACCATACTCATCCAAATTTAGTAGTCCTGTTGATGTCATTCACCTTACAAGTACCTTTGACAAGGTGAAATTGTCTGATAACTGAGTAACACTATAGTAGACATAAATAGATAGGTAGGAGTTCTAATTTTAATGGTGTGGGTGTGTGTGTGTGTGTGTGTGTGTGTGTGTGTGTGTGTGTGTGTGTGTGTGTGTGTGTGTGTGTGTGTGTGTGTGTGTGTGTGTGTGTGTGTGTGTGTGTGTGTGTGTGTGATATCTTGTGTGGCTGATACCATTTTGGTGTGTGTACCATACATGGCAGGTGACCACCTCCTGATTCCATTACTTTATATAGTGTGGTAATGGCATATCCCTCACATGCAGCATCTGAAACCATTGTACAGGCCATACCAGTCCTCTGTGCAGATGTATCTGGAACAGCCAGATGTTTGGAAACTACTAGTGCTCTGTCTGCCTTAACAATTCCCATGAATGTGATACAGTTGTCAAATAGGCCACAGTGAGTGTACCGACACATATGGCAGCATCAGGTATCATGCCTGATTGACACAGCATACTGATACAAAGTCTGCTACCTTCACACTTGTCCAGGCTGGTAGGTGCAATACATGAGTCCAGATGCTTGGTTTCACAAGTGAATTGTTCATGTCATGGGTCACATTAAAGGTTGGGAAAGGTGTGGACTGACAAATTGTGGTCTCAATCATCATATTTCAGAAACAAATGGCATCTTAACAGGTGTGTGTATACATTTTATATTCACTGTATAGCAGTAATATTTCACACATCCCTACCTTAGTCAGTTTCTCCAACACATTTTGCTGGTGTCTGTCCAGACGTCTTGAATTGGCAGGTTGTAAGGAATGTACAAGGAATGTTACATTCTCATCAGATAGGCCCCTGTGGGGGCCACTGTGATGCAATACAATTAACCCCACCACAAATGAACATGCACATAAAGCAATATGGCTCTTAGTCACAGTTATGTGCATGGTAACTTGCATGCCCTCCACATGCCTGGGGTATTGCCAAAGCACAACTGAACAATTTCGTACCCACCAGCTTCAGGCTGCTGTCATATATGCAGTCCAGAGTAACCTATGTAGTTGTGGGAGAAAGGTATTGTCAGCAGACTCACATGTGCCCTTGGAAAAGGATGGATGCAACATGTCTGCAAAAGTATACTACGACACCCGATGCTAAACATTTTGCTATCCTTCACCATAGGTTTGCACTTCTGTGCATTAGAAATCCCGATCCGCAACTGCAATCTGACCTGGCCCATGCATACAGATACTGTACAGGTACAAGTATGTCTCTTACAGTAGTCTACTAATCCCCACTGGGACCTTACCTGCACGTTCCTTGTCCATTATGTGTGTGCTAACCACCTCCAGCAATTGGGGCTTTGTACCCTGTTGTTGTACTCTGATGGGTGCCCCTATCTTGGTAAGGCTCCTCATTTGGTGTCAGTGATGGCTGCATGGCTGGGCTACCACCTGTGATTGTGGGATCCCTGGCCATGACAGCAGCCCTTTCCCAGGCATGGCATATGAGGTTGGTGGCATGATGCCACATTTGCTCATATGTACGTGTGTGCATGCACACCTAATTTACTCTGTGGACAGGGTCATCCCACAGGGTGGTCCTCTCCCACAGATATTGCTGGCTTCGGCCCAACAGTACTGTGTGGTTCTATGTTATGGCTTCCATTATCAGGTTGCATTCTGCTGGTGAAAAAGTCTGATGTAACATTGCACCTGGTAGACACTAACAGGGAAACACATCACAGGACCCCATGCATTTGGCAACAGTATGTTCAGTACCTGCACATGTACCTTGAATACCAGTAGCCAACACTCTCAACCATACAAGTAGCCACTACTGACAACCACAGCATACCCCTGTAATTTATCAGAACAGTGCCAGCTTGCATTGCACTCCTGGTCCTGATAAGTCATATTGCCTGCAGTGAGGGCAAGTTGTTTGCATAATCCATCATTCCTACTCAGGTCTGTGTAAATGGATGACATTAGCCGTCTTCCATGTGGATAGTGTGTAGATGGTGCAGCGGCTTGGTGTGACTACAGTGTGTAATGCAGCTGGGACCACATGCCTGAGTTCATGTAGGATGCAGACAGGGATGTTATCAGTTGCCATGGATACTTACATTTATTGCCTTTCAGTAGGCAATATGAACCTGCTCAATGGTGATAAGGGGAGGGATGTGTGTGCTGTACATATCCAGCTATAGTGCTGCTGAGCCAGAGGGTTATGTTTGCCCTAAGCCTATCTGCACCAAGTTGCCTATAGCTATGTTGTGTGTGTATGTGGTCTGATTGACCACCATTATGGGGTGGGTTGGTTTGTGGCCTCAGAGATTGCAGACATATGTGAAGATGCCCTTGTGATTGGCCTGGTGGATGTGTCCAATTTGTACTCATAGTTAGCCTTACAGTACTCCACCTGTGACCTTATATGCTTGATCAGACAAAAGCTGATTTGATGCCAGTTTGGTGAGCGCTCCTAATTTTGCCTGTATGGCCAATCTAGGGACCAAGTCTGTGTTTTTTGTATTGCTGCTGTCCACCAACAGCATTCAGCCTACCTTGAGGGTGTTGATGTTGCCCTGTTGGATATTGCTGAGGCCATAAAGCTATATAGTTGCCCACATAGTATTGTGTTGTGGGCCTGGACACAGCTGCTAGTTCCAACATATGGAATGCCCTTCATGTGGGCCTTGCTCATTTACCTGGCCTGTGCAGGGGACATTATGGAGTTGTGGGAGCTACAGCTTCACAGACAGTAAGTGGGAATACCTTACAGGACAAGACATGTGGAGACAGCCCAGCAACATGGTGGACAAAGCTCCAGAGTTTGGTACAGCTTGTATATCATTAGTGTTGTTATACACAAGGGGTTTGCTACATTGACAGGGTTTGTCTGGACATGTGTTTACTGGGTGACTTGACATCTAACAGTGATATGCCTCTGACAGAGCTTTCAACTAGCATGTTGTCCACAGACTGGCTAGATGTTTGCCTATTATGCTTGGTCTGTTCCTCGACTGACATCTGTTTTTTCTGGTGTTGGTCGATAATGTGAGGATTGTAGTCAGTAAGTGTTGTCATGCATTGGTGTTCCACACATTATTTCCTTCAGGGATGTGATGTTACAACAACATGTGTAATGGCAGCTACTGTTTCAGTTTGTAACACCATTATGTGTGATATGTCCCTCTTTCCAGGCCCCTGTCCCATAAGTATGCGATGTGTTGTCCAGATGTCCTGCACTATGAGGTGCAGAAGTATGGTATATCATTAATTACCAACTGCACTCCAGTTAGCATGACAATGACCTGGCAGACTCCTGGCCATGGTATGTAGTGGTGACCACGGTTGTGGATCCACACCATGGTAATTGTGTGGAAATCTGCACATATGGTCTGTCTGGCCATTGTGAACGGACTGCCAAGATTGTGTAGCAGTGTTGTGTGCATATGTTTTTTAGGCTGGGTAGGGAGAGTAGCAGCTGTGAGTGCCCACATCCTTTACCTATCTAACTCTGCATGCTGCTACAGCTGCTGGTGGCTTATCAGGTCTGTATGCTTGTAGGGGATGACTGTGAAATGTCATGTAACACCTCAGGATTCCAAGTATACTATGAATTGGGGCAGTATATGTATGGTAATGTGTGAATGGCAAATGGTATGTGGCTGCTCACACAATATTATACTGTCATGTTCAGTTTGCTTACTGGTATGTTGCTGTGACTGTGATGCACTTGTTTGGGGGTGTGCACTTTCACACCAGTGTCTGTGTTGCACTAGTATTACGTCACTGTACTTCCTGTTATATTTTCTAATGCATGAGTACAGCCCCAGAGCTGGACCTGGGTGGTGTTATGTCAGTCTGGACATTGCTTGGTAGCTCAGTGTATTTTCCCTAATGTTGTGCTATGTCCACATATTCATAGGATGTCCAGTTGTGTGGCAGATATCTTTGGTCTGGTCCCCATAACTGTTATGTCTGCATGAAACATCAATGGGATAATGTGGGGAATGAGGTCAGTAACTAATGAGAAGCAATTGAGTCCTGGAATTGTGATATTTCAGTTGATATATATTAGGACATACACTCTTACTACATGAACGTTCTCAGCTTATCTACTGCTGCATGTTGGACATGTCCCTATTTTTAGGACTTTGTCCCCCCACTTTGTCAGGCTTGGTCCACATTCATTGCATTAAGGTGTTCTGAGCATACCTCTCCACTGCCAGTTTTCCATAGACTGTCCAGATGTTTGGACAATACTTTTGTTCAAATCCACAATTTATTTCTATTTGTCTGGTAAATCACAGTGACGATCCAAGGATTTATGTCAGTAAATAAATGACATGACATTTCAGTTCCTATCATCATATCCTTCAGTGATTGCCTGCTGATACGCACACTGTTGCTGTAACACATCTTCATTTTTAACACAGATTTTTGAAATATGTTAGTATATGTGGCCCTCCCCCAACGCTTTTACAGTCTTTGCGCAGACTCCTTGCACTAATAGGGATGGTTCTTAGATATAAGCGCACTGCATGTTATATACATATATATATATATATATATATATATATATATATATATATATATATATATATATGTTTTTCTTCCTTTATATTTAATATGTGTATACCTATATTATGACTGTATGTTTTCATATATATATATATATACATCATATATATATATATATATATATATATATATATATATATATGTGTGTGTGTGTATGTGTGTGTGTGTGTGTGTGTGTGTGTGTGTGTGTGTGTGTGTGTGTGTGTGTGTGTGTGTGTGTGTGTGTGTGTGTGTGTGTGTGTGTGTGTGTGTGTGTGTGTGTGTCTATATATGGCACACAAAGGTTTCCATGAAGCTTTCTCCCTAATGTTCTATGCCTCTGTTGCATGATATGTTTGAAAAGTGAGACAATAATTCCTACAGCTTAGATAGTATAGTGTTACATTCCTCTGACTATAATGTCAGGGGTCATAGGTCCAACACTTGGGACTGCTGTTTTCTTTTATTAATGTTAAATGACCTGAATTCAGGATATGCTTGTTAAAGCACTATAAATTCTCACAGCTCAGGTCGTATAGTGGTTTGTTGCTGTGTGTATTGAGGATAATGTCTTGGGTTTGACACTTGGTACGGCTTACTATTTTGTTGCTAGGTAGAACAAGATCTGATGTATACAAACTGATTAAGTCACATTTATGCATATTATACATATGATATCATATTTAAACAATAACCCACAGCTGGGTGTGGGTAATGCTGCATTTACCCACAGTTGGTGTGACTTAGTCATAAGGGCAATGCCCTCATGACCAAACAATGCCAACTGTGGGTAGATCCAGCATTGCCCACACCCAGCCATGGTTTATTGCTATTATACAATGACATTATTTAAGCAATACAATACATACCTTTCTTAAATATCATTGTATCATGCCTCTGTGCTGCCCTTCCACAGTTTCCGGTATCCTGGGCCATTTCTGATGTACTACACATGTGTAAGAGATAAGTTCACACACTTACACAGTACATCAGTGCTGTGCAGAGGTAGCAACAGAGATAGGGGGATCGCAATTGCTTTTTTTAACATATCTTTGTATGTTACACGAGTTGATGAATGCGTATAACGTAGTGAGATCTGTTAAAAAGGGAACAGAGATCTCTGTTGAATGGTAGATCTCCATTGCATTTGTTTATGATATCTTGCTATATTATATGAGGTCTTCCACTCATAAGACATAGCAGGTTATGTTAAAAAAAGCAATGGAGATCTTCATTTCCCCATTGCTATCTCTGCAGAGTAAAAATAAAAAAAAACAGGAGATATACAAATGGAAATAGTCCGGGCAGCCAGACCTTTTTCCATTTACAATGGGCACTCTGTTTGGGCTGGCCAATTAGTGTAATAATTTTTGTATGTTAATGGCCTGTCATTGTATAATATAAAATAAATATTTACATACACATTTATAATTTTACGTTTACCTTCCATGACATCTCCCTATGTGCTTTCATTACATTATATTCTTGTGCGACTATACTGTATGGTGCATGTGTGTTTATACTGGGGTTTCATATCTTTCCTACACTGACATCTCACTTTCAGAACTGCTACACTACCCTAGTTGACAAAAAATAATTGCTATGTAATTTAAGTTTACTAAAATAAGTTTGACACTAATTTCACATGATAAGAAAAGTTGCCTGTTTTGGGACTTGAACCGTGAATACCTGCATATTAAGCTGCACCTTTAAACACTATACCCTCTGGGCTTGGATGTTTTACTTATCGATTTTCATTTACCTACTATGGGATGCTTAAGTTGTAATGTATACACTCACATAGTTACACTTAAACATCCCTTAGGGCAGTGAAAACTAAGGATAGATTATTTTATTTAATTTAGATTCTAAGGGTGTGTATTGTGGTGTTGTAACAACTACTTGGGACTGTGTTTGTGACATAATAGCAATGCTTGGACTTTCAGGATTCTGTGCATGTTTCATGCTGATGCATGACATGTTCAGTGTGGGCTATTTTTTTTTTTTTTGTGGGGCTGTGGTTGTGCTTTTGTACGTTTGGGGGATTTATCTCCTGTTATGTGTGCATTATTACACATTTCCTACAGCATACCTCTCAACCTCTTAATGTAAAAAAATCTGGATAAGGCTTGACAATATAGGGGTACAATTAGGGACGTTATTTAAATATTGCTCTTATAAATTTTAGAAAGTTGCTAGCATACCAGGATTTGCTTTAATATACTTTTTCCTTCAGAAAATGTATATTAAAAAATCCTGTTAGTCTAGCAACTTTCTAAGTTTATAAGTACAATATTTAAAATATGTCCCTTTTGTGTACCCATTTTGGCAAGCTTTGTCCTGATTTTTGGCATTAAGAAGTTGAGAGGTATGTATTTGTTATGTACAGTGTCCACGGACACTGCTTTTACATTCTAAGTGCCGTATGGCATTTTCTGATTGCAGGGGGTGTGTTTATTGTGTGAGAACTGCTCGCACACACCCCTTGCACTCATTCACAGATCATGCCAATGTAGAGTGTTCAGTAGTGTGCCCTCATGAATATGCAGGGCGTGGTGCTGCTCTACACAGACACGGAACTCTCTGTGCAAGAAGAGCTTCTTACACGGAGCATTTGTGAATCACGGGGTTAGTGTTATGCCTGTCTGTTGCTATATGTGATGTGCATCTGAGTGTCATGTATAGTCATATATAGGAAGACCATTCACTAATAGTCATAAGCGTCAAAAGCTAGGTGATTGATGCTTACATTTCTAATAATAAACTTACTGAAAATCGCAAACAGCAAAAACATGAAAAATAGCAAAAGTAAAACAAATCCTTTTCTTTTTGTGATATATGAAACAAAACTCTACCACTGCATTAAAAACAAATTTGTCTGAATAGTGGTTATATTACAGAAAGGTGTTTTAAGATAAGGTATAGGAATGGACCTAGGGGCAAAGTTAGGGACAGTATGCATTAATAACGTGTGGGGGCAAAATTTGGTTTCATGGAGATTTCAATGAAGTTTGAACTTTTTTTTTGTACATTTTAGGTTCACTGGTTTTAAAGTTTGACTATTTGTAGTAAACTTGTATGTGTGTGTATGTGTGTGTGTGTGTGTGTGTGTGTGTGTGTGTGTGTGTGTGTGTGTGTGTGTGTGTGAGCACGCATGTGTTTGTATGTGTTTGTGTGTGTGTATATGTGTGTGTGTGTGTATGTGTGTGTGTATTTGTGTGTAAATCTATCTATCTATCTATCTATCTATCTATCTATCTATCTATCTATCTATCTATCTATCTCTCTATCTATCTATCTAAATTAAAAAAATACCAACCAAATTACCCTGCCATATTATGTCTTTAACACATTCATCTTTAAGAAAAACAAGGCTTTTTCTGAAACCAGTTTGTATATCAGATGAAATTCATTATTAAATACATTCAAACAAGCCACATTCATTCCTTTTCAACCAAACAAACATATACTGCTTGATCTGTTTAAAAATGCTCTAAAAGTTTGTTTTTTTATACAGATTTGATGGTGTTAATTTAAAAATGGAAAATGGCCAAATTTTAATTTTAATTGCCTACAAAGTTCCTGATTCTCTTAAAGTGTATCCTAGTCCCACACTGTAAAATTTTCCTTCACCTGCTCTAACTAATTGAACACAAACCTTTAACGATTGTCACAAGTCATTCTATGCTTAATCAAATTATTGTTCATATTTTTGCTCAGTATGTATTTTGTGTAAAAAAGTCAAAAACTCATCTATGTTATTGAACCTATTCACGAACATGTCAAATCCACTCACAAAACCTCTCCAAAATAAAAAGTGATCATCAGTAATGCATACTTAAAATAATATGTTCTCAAATCCATTCAGTCTGTACAGAATATTTTTCTCCCAAGTGGCCAAGACTAAATTTGCATATGCAGGGGCCAGTGCACCCTCCAGAGCAATATCACTAATGGCTGGAAGAGTTTATCTTAAAAAAAAAAAAAAAAAAACTTTGCAATACCCTTTCAAGAAGTGAACAAATGAACTTTAACCCTCTTGTATTAAATTCTGCTCTCTTAGACACAAATTTTGTCACAGTGTCTAACCCTTGTTCAGTGGGTATGGGAAGAAAAGTAAAATAATCTTTACTGTGGCTAGAAGAATATTTCCCTTTGGCAAATCATCCAAACTGACACTGTTTTATATTTTGAAGAAAGTACTAAGTATATTTTAAGATGGAATAAATGGAAAACACTGTTTTACTCATTTATCTACCTTGTGTAGCTGTTTCTAAATACGTAGTTGTAATGTCATTATATTTTTTGATGTCTTACTGATTTTAGTCAGGATAGCATAATATAGTCAAGGATATACAAAAAGTCATAAAAAAGTGTTTGTTGTTTGCATAAAACAAACCATCCTAATAACTATCTGCAGGTTCCTTTATTCATTAACTAACCTTATCTAACACACATTAAGTATGTTCATCTAAAAGTCATCTTCAGACTTTGTGGATGAAAAGATGAACCAATTGTAATACTAATTAAAAGTAAGATGATTAAATATTACAAAAAATATAATTAAAATAATCACTAATAAATTAAAAACGTACATGCAGTTAAGGAACAACTATTTTTTCTGTCATGTTCTTCATCATTTCTTTGGATTTCTTCATTTTATTAATACCTGTCATCCTGTCTGATAAGCCATTTGTGCTGTAACAATAAAAGGCAGAACAAGAATTAGGACAGGATTCATATATCACTTTTTTTTAATTCTATGGCCAATAACTTTAGTACACATAGCGTCATTACTGTGATCAATAAACCAACATTATTAGAAGAAATATACCAAAACAACCAATATATTTAACAACATTATTAATACAACTTTCTTTTGTACCTGCCTGCTTCTGGAATACTTCTCACATATTCATCCATTCTTTGTAAACAAAAGCAGGTTTTTCATGTATTTTTTTTCATGTATAACTTAAAAACCAGCTAATACTTTTCATTTCTCACTTATCACTGTTTTATTGGCTTGAATATCATCTGTGTATTTCAAAATAATAGACATATGTTGATTGATATTATCAGACAATAATCCAACATGATTTTTCCTTGTATTAGACCGTCCCTATAATATAAACACTCCCCGGGATTCATGAAGCTCGGCGCAAGGCCGGCGTAAGACTTGCGCCGGCGGTGCAGTGAATAGT